>NC_056741.1:1532369047-1532501547 GCF_019279795.1 Protopterus annectens | reverse complement strand
CTGTATTCTGTAGTTCAGCACTTCTGTTATATATGTTATCCACATTGTGTTATAATATTGGTTATCAGTGGATTATAACATTGATTATACTTAATTTAGTACATAAAGTATGAGTTATAATTTAGAATTTACATTTTAATGCAGTGCATCAGGTTGCAGTATGTGTTGCATTCTACATGGATTTAGTTCATTCTTTTCAACATTGTGCTATTAACCATTTTCTCTGCAGCAGTTGCATGCTATTTCACTGTGGACATTTTCAGAAAGAGCTGACTGCATGCACATATATTCTCTTTCTCATCTGTGGCCTGTACATCTATGGGAAATTCAGAGGATTGCTGTCTCACAAGTTTAATTAAATTAAATAAATTAAAAGGATCAGACAGGAAAAAATAGGATATGTCACTCATTGGCATACTGAAATAAATGCCACTGAAACAAAGTGATGGAACCTCTTATAGTCTGTAGTGACAAGGTCTCAGAATACCAAGACAATATAGAAATGCGTAATTGAATGTGTTTCACAAATTTGTTGAACCTCATGACTACAAACTGACCAAAAAGGGGTTACGCAGAGGAGACATTTCATGTGATTTTTACTAAATTCTATCATGCAGCCAGTATATGTGAAGAGGTTAAGATGGTTGATGAAAGTGATGGACATGCTACAAATCTCAGTCAGTGAAAGGAAGAGATGTCAAAATATGTCCCACTAGCAGTACTGTGGTAAATTGTTTTTCAGTGCCTTGATTTGAGATATTTCATATCAGCTGAAGACAGAGTTTTGCTTAGCTTTATATCATGCAAGTATTTTGCATACATATTGGGTTCAAAACAAAAGGAATTAAATTGGTCAGCCTAATTCACATTCCTCAAAAGTAAATTTTCTAGAAAAAAAAGCTGCCAAAACAAATTTTGGTAAACTTCAAGTATAATTTTTTTTTTTTTTTTGCAGGGTGGCTTGCCCCATGCACCCCAGATCTGGGGCAGGGTTACCTTCACACCTCTAAACTTAAATAAACCTTCTCTGAGGTCACACAGCAGTGGAGAAAACAGAAAACTCCACTGTTGTTGAAACTTGTTTCAGCAGATTTACTTGAGTCTATTGACACTTAAAGGGCCTGGTGTCAGTAGACTAATGCTCCCAAAGAAAAGAGATCTTTGAACTTGAATGGTTAAGACAAAGGCAAATTAAATAAATGTTAGCATAAACAATGACGTCACTAATGCATTCTGGGAACAGAAAACATGCCTGGATGCAGTTAGAACAATCTACTACCTAGTGATAAGCCAGGGTGAAAAGGCAGTAGCAAAGGTCTACATTCACACACAGAATAGGGCAAATAGGATAGACAGGGGACAATGGTGAAATTTGGGTGACTTGTTACACATTATCAGGAGTGGTACAGTTGGGTCTGTAAATTAATAATGAAGACAGAGTGAGGGATAATGGATGCAATCCAGAGAAAGACTCTGCTAGGTCTATTTTTGGTGTCATAAAAAGTGGCGGAAAGAAGCTTACTAGTGCTAGTTGTACAACAGAGCTACACAGGAAAATAAACCATCAAAGACACATTTAGACAAAAATGAGTATCAACATGCTTTAGAAAAACAACCTAGTTAAGAAAAAAAGGAATCCTTAAAGGTGGCACAATGCCTGAAAGGGATTGACTGTAGGTGACTGAGAAAGAAACTGCAATAACAGAAAAAAAACAATCAAAAATACACAACCTGCAACACAAAACATTGATTTTAACAAAAAGAAAAAAAATGTGACTGCAAAGGTGCAAGCCCAACTTCACCCCCATACGCCAGCATCCCTATCTGTCCTTTCAGTGAGACATTTAACCAGGTTCTATCTGCTTGAGTTTGTGGTAGCTCAGATGGATACAAAAATCCTGCAGCACCTACTGAAAACAGTAGGGAAAGTTTACCAATGCTCTTACCAAATGTCCCCAGTAAAAAATATCACCTTGGTCCACAAACAACCTAGTAGAACTAACCTGGCCAAGGGGATATATATATATATATATATATATATATATATATATATATATATATATATATATATATATATTATTGAAGTTCCGAAACTTCGAAGTTCATATGGCCAAGACCATATGATTGAAGTTTCAGAACTTCGAACATTAAAAAATAAAAAATAAAAAACAAAAAAATTCTATTTTTAATGTTACACATACATACATACCTACATACATACAATAGTACAAGTTAAAAAATTATTAGCAGAAACAAAGCGTGGAATTCCTGGAGAACCACTAAATCCCCAAAAGATCACCTCATATATAAACAATTGAGAAATGACACAAAGAAGTCCATTATGCTAGACAAAACAAGTTACTACTGTAATCTGCAACAAAAGCACAAACATCAACTACTAAAATTCTGGTCAGGCTTAAATAAACTTTTCTACCCAGGTCAATCATCTACCCCTACCCCCTTAGTTACCCTACAACAACCTCCTAAAATTGTTGCTAACACCTTTAACACTTTCTTTACAGAAACCGTGCAATTCCTAGCCAATACACTATCTCCCGATACCTCAAATACTACCAATCCCCACACCCGATAATAAAATCCCCTTCAAGTTTGATCCAGTACCAACATCTTTTATTAAGTCCCTACCTAAGAAACTGAAACCCACCACCCTTTCAGCAGACCTACTGCCCATAGAGTATCTCCAAAAAGCTGCCAATTAAATAGCATACCCGATTTCAATTTTAATCAATCAAACTATTCTCGAAGCTTATATCCTCTCCATCTGGAAAATCTCCCACATTATTCCTTTTCATAAAGACGGAAATTCCACTGAACTCTCAAATTATAGGCCTATATCCATCCTGTCTCCCTTGGCTTAAAATAATGAAAAAATGCATCCATAAGCAATTTCTAACCTACCTGAATCAGAACACTCTCCTAGCCCCCTCCCAGCATGGATTTAGACCTCCGCATAGTACAACCTCAGCCCTTCTCTCCTTCTCTTACACAATAAATCAAAACCATAATGACAACAAGCTCTCCTCAGCCCTATTTCTAGACCTATCCAAAGCATTTGACATGGTAAATCACCAGCTACTCCTAGACACACTAAAATCACTCTCCATAGATAACCTAGCATTTAGCTGGTTTCATTCTTACCTATGTGGCAGACAACAGGCTGTACTATGGAAAGATAACCTATCCTCCCTTTTACCATTCACCCTTGGAGTCCCACAGGGATCTATATTAAGTCCCCTCCTATTCTCCATATTCATTAATGACCTGCACAAAGTCATCCCAGATGCAACATGTATTCAGTATGCAGATGACTGCATCCTAATCTGCTCTGCCACCTCCCCCGCAGATTTACAATCTTTATCCCAAATCACTTTCAACAAAGTAGAGAACTGGCTCATTAGTCGCCGTCCACTATTAAACCAGAATAAAACCAAACTATTACTCTTCTCCCCTACACCCAAGGTCCCCTCACCACCTCTCACCATAACATCTAACAATGGCACCATAATTTCCCCAGAACCTTGTACTAAACCACTGGAAGTAATCATCGACAACAACCTTATGTTTGATGCTCACATAGACAAAACTATTAAAACAGTTAAGAAGAAACTAGGCTCTTTACACGGGTCTACTTCACATTGTCATAAGCTGACAATATCGAGTCTGATATTGTCGGCACGACAATATCGAAAGTGAAGAACATTGTGCAAGTAAACGGAAATCTCCGTAAGGGGAGATTTCCATTTACCTCAATGTAGTGCGGTCTCGGAGTTGGTATATTTAAGTAGGGGGAGTGTGGGGGGTGCAGGGGGGCTTGCCCTCTGCCTACACCATTTAGTTTTTTTTTTTATGTTATTCGATGTTTTACTTAATCGATCAATAAAGTTTGACCTTTATTGATTCGATTAAATAAACTTTCGATAACGTGATATAGATGCCTTTATACAAGATTATACAATTCCTAACCCCATCTGCTAGAACTGTTATTGCACATACACATCTACTATCAACCCTTCTTTATGCTTCACCAATCTTCGTAAACCTAAGCAAATCAAACCTCAATAAATTTACTAGCTGCTACACTAATATTGCCAGATTTGCTACAGGATCAGCTTATAGATCCCATCACTGTCTAAACCTTCAGTTGTTAGATTGGCTAGAACTACCCTATCAACTTCAATATAATCATCTTATAGTTGTTCACAAAATTCTCTACCAACCAGAAAGTACACCCATACCTAAAAATATTATCACCCCCTACAGTAACCTAAAGGCCCTCCGCTCTTGCAACAGAATGCTAGTACAAACCGTTAAAGCCAACAATTCGGCTGGTGAATCACTATTCTCCAACTCTGCCGGTGAGACTGGAACTTACTTCCTGCTGAACTTACTACTGTGCCCTCCTTATCCCAATTCAAAATATCCCTAAAGAAATATCTAAAAAGGCATTGGCTTTGTCCCTGTACAAACCGTATGTCCGTGTACAAAACCTGAATAACTCCACTCAAACATAAACTATAAATGAGAACCTTACTACAAGAATAAAACTCTGATCCTGTAACTGTTTAGAATTTTGCTTGTCTCTCATCTACTGGAAAGATTTAAAGTAAAGATGATACCATGTATCTGAACCACTTTAAATGTACGTGTTCCCCCTTTTCAGACATAATCTCTAACTATTCCCTTCTCAGCTATTAACTTCCAACCATTCCCTATCTGTACTTCAGAAAATCATGTACCTGTGTGTATATATCATTAAACAAATGTCTATGTTGTGATAATTCACTGTAATAATTTCATTGTATTTACACTTGTTATGTACATTTGGAGCTTTTCTCCCTGGGCCTCCACTGAAAATGGACCTGTATCCAGTCGGACTTTCCCGGTTAATAAATGTAAAATAAAAAATAAAAATAAAATAAATAAATACATACATATTAATTCTGAGATCACACAACCTTGATGGTAAGAAAACATTTCCTTATCCCCACAGTTCTGTAAGTTTGCTATAGAAAATAAAAAATTATGAGGAAAACATAGGACTGTATGTAAATAATCAGCTAATTTCCATTTTGTCACAGCAGAGTGTGATGTTTAGCAGGTATCTAAATGATGCTGCATAACTAGGACCTGATATGTTCACAGTGAAAGCTGATACATGAACAGATACTTTCTAGTACTAATTAATTAATACATTTAAATTTAGGGTGAATGCAAGTCAAGCTGTATGTTGACAAGTGCAGGGGAATGGGTTGAGGAAAGTGGGTAGGTCATATATATAACCTCGCTGACTAAAAGATGGTCAGCGGACTGCCCAGGATGCACTTAGTTTCCTTGCTGGCCATGACATAAATTTGGGCATTGGATCAGGGAGTGAAGAGTGTTGATAGACCCAGTGTCAGATGTGAAGCACTGAGAAGCTGCCAAAATGACAGTAACGGAAAAGGGCAAAAACAGAGATCTCTGCACCTTGCAAAGCAAGATGAAGGAAGGTAACATGAACTGATGTTTTAGGCTACCTGGCCTCCCAAGTAACTCTAAATTTCATCCAACTGACAGGCAGACATACAGTTGTTAGTAATAGGTTCCATGAGGCTATTCATAATGGTCAGAAATTAAAACTGTGGTACTTGGAACAAAAAAGTATCCACAGGCAGAATATAATTCAAATACTCCATGTTTTTTTTTCTAAACAGTTGCTATGTGATATACCCAGGCAAGCTGTTAAGAAATGCAAATATATCATTTCCAGATATTTTAACATCTCACTTTTACAGCAAAAAAAAAAAAAAAAACAAAACCAGAAAACTGCATACTTTGTTTATTTTATTTACTTTTTCAATTTGCTACCTCAGAAAATCTGACTGGATATAAATCATTAGCTCTGCAAGAATAAAAATGACCATTAACACCTGATATTTATAGCATTGCACATCAAATTACACCTATTATTTAAATCACAATCATGTTTTGAACATATACATACATCATATACTGGCCACAGATATGTATCTCACTTGAAGGAAGGCCTGATATAATGAAGCCAATCCTTTAACTTTTGGTGCTCTTTCAAAAGGTAATCCCAACTTCTTATAAACTGGATCTACGCAGACTGGAGCAGATTGAGATAGGAAGAGCAGCATATGTCTGCTGTGCTAGACATGAAAATAACGGACTAATCTGTAACTGTGGTTGCCATGGGCTGTCACACACTCTCATACACTGGAATCTGAGGAACTATGTACAACAATTAGTGCAGTCAACAACAGCAGTGCATACATCCATAATATCATGTAATATCACCAAATACAAACCTCTTTTTACATTTAGTAAATTCTCTGTACAATAAATAAACTACTTGCAGTATCTTTAATGTATACTTCTTCATAATATGTCACATTACTTTACCATCTCTCTCATAATTAAATTACAATTTAATGCATGTTTAGCACTAAAGAAGCATTTTTTTTGCATTTTAAATATTCATCTGTGTTTAGTATGAATATTTGCTTGTTATTTAATTGACACTTTATTAAACCCTAAACATGTAAAACTCTGGGAGGTCAGTGACACTCAGGGTTGCAAAACATAAAACAAAAACACATAAGCATATGTATGAAGTATATATGTAACACACACACACACACACACACACACACACACACACACACACACACACACACACACACACACACACACACACACACACTGAGATCACACAAAGTAAGATGGGAGGGGGAAAGTGATTCAAACACAAATCACTTTTTTTCTAGAGTATAAACCTTTTTAGAAGATGCCAGCAGCCTTGCAGTAATGATATTCTCAGTACTGACCAGCTGGCCACCAACAAGGTTTCCTATTTATCAATATTTTTTATATGTTAAGAAATATTCTATCTTAAAAGAATATTCAGTCCAGCCAGGCTTTCTGCACTACAAATCAGAAGAGGACCAGTCTTCTTTTCTTAATTAACACTAAGAATTTGAAAATAATAAATTAATTACTATAACAGCACTACAGAATTTCTCTAAGCTATCAATTAAAAATTGCACTGACATAAACGATAGTTACTTTAAAACCGACAGAAATTGAAAGTATGATCAGAAACATCAGTCCATTACTCGTGTTTTCTGAATCCTGAGAAAAGGCTGCATTATGCAGCCTTTTCCATCAGATAGTTTTCCCACATTCTGCCCTGCCAAGACTCAAACCCATGCAGAGTAATTACATATGTGAACAGTGACAGCCATGTTTCTGAACACAACATTATTGTAACTAATGAAAAACAAGTGCAACTCATGAAAAGTAAAGTCATCACTGGCAAAAGCAAGACTGCATTCAGCACAGCAAAACTAAAAAAATGTTTTTTTTTGTTGGAAACAATATGCTCTATGCCACTGTGCAGGTGGCTACTCCCCTCATGTACCTACTCCATCATATTAAACAACTCCCCCACTGCTTCATGTTAGGGTACCATTCACAATATCCCCACTGGTGAGGAGCACAACAGTTTAAATGGCATGAACTTTTGATAAATTGCACTTGACAATGTCCATTATATTCAGTAGCAATATCATTAAGATCTTCCTTCTTGAAAGGCTGGTTCTGCTTAAGTAATAGGATTTTCTATAGAAAGATATTATTTTGTTACAATCAATCAGAAACGTTTTCAACATACATACACAGGTTCAACTAGTAATAGCAAATCATAGCGTGGCAGTGAAAAAAGTTATCTGTGATATACTGCCACTTCTCTCTGGAGCGTTCATGTAAGAGGAAGGTCAATGGTGAATAAATACATAAGTAAACAATTCACAGTTATAAACTATGTTTAACTTTCTGGGCATTGGACTGCTAGACATTATATAAACAATCACACCGCAACTGAGAAAATGGAAAATGAAACCATATGCTAGTTGGGTCCTGGATTTTAGAAGAAAATAAGCCATATTCTCATATTGCTTGTGTATGTCACTGTCACTAGCAGCTTTCCATTTTTGGTTAGGTAGTGGGGACTCTTACTATCCATTTGAATGAAAATCTGATCCCCAGACGGACCCAACACTTTGTGTGAGCATTGTGGTGTGCATCCACTGCCTTAGTCCAACCAGGCTACGACTTCATGGTTTTATTAATTACAGAAAACATGGCATGCAGTGTGACAGACTGCATATGCTAATCTTTGTCTTTTGCTAAGAACATCCATTTGGAGTTACATCTGATGAACTTTACCAGTGACCCACTGAATTTCAAATATAACCCATTTTCCTGTTGCCTTTAAGATCCATCAGTGAAGAAGACTGCCCATTGTACGTCACGGAACTCACATCATGACAGATGCCTGCATGGTTAGAATGCCATATGTAATAATATTACATAACTCTGGAATCTGGAAACTTATGAAAAGTCTGTGTTACCATGGAAAATGTTATAGTCATTTTAGGTGACTAATGTTGCTTCATTTTCATAGGAAACATTTCATATGTTAATGTCACAGTTTAGAATCCCACACCTAATACATACACACACACGTTTCACATATACATGTGATTCTAATAGTAGACCCAAATAGAGGGTGTGATAAAAACATGTACAAGATACACTTTACAGATATATTTCTTTATCTGTATTCTTAGTGTTGTATCAAAACTTTACTCTGTTACTAAATCATCAACAGTTTTTCTGTATCCTTAGAAAGTCACAGATAATAAATCCTTTTAAACCTGCCACACTTGATAAAAACTAAAGTAAAATGTATGCACTGGGCACACAAAACACTGACATGCAAACAGCATTCAAAACACCCTAGCAGAATAAAAGATAAACAAAGACAAATCATGTATACCATTCACATTCATGTAAAATGGAGACTATACATACCTTACTCACAAAATGCATACATACGATCCCACCAAATTATCACTACTCCGTCTAAATCAGCCCCTAAGAAAAAAATTATTTTATAAAGAAAACCATTAAAATAAAAAATAAAATAAAATAAAACAAAACACTGACTGCAGCTTGAAACTGGAAAATGGCAATACCATCAAAACTGACTAATTTTATGCAAACTAATAACATGACCAAACTATAAAACTAAAAGAAAATAACTTCTATCATTAGAAGAGTACACAAAACACTTTAATCTTATCTGATAGGGCAATACATGCACTGAAATCGTGACCCCTTTTATTCTAACAAACTATTGTAACTTCTTCAGATGTCTAAAAACATACACACATGTGCATGCACTTAATGAATGCAAGAAAAATAGCAAAATTATTATTTGTTCATTCTGATCTAAATGATTTCTGCAATTAGTCTCCTAGCTGTCCTCCTGACAGCACCTATCCCATGTCCTCTTGAAAGCTTTAATCAGTTTTCTGTTCACCTATTCAGATATTCCTTTCTGTCTTTCTACCAGTCAGTGAATCTTAGCTCAAATGCTGACTTCATAGTACCTGGAATGCAAAGCAGGAATGTAAACTTTTAAGATATATATTGGAATGAACTTTGCACGGTCTGTTCATAATAGTAGAGAGGATAGTGACAGGGCAAATCCTTATGTCCACATGCTCACCCTAAAAGAACTTTAGGGTAGACAGATGCCTGAGTGTATACCTTATAAAATCATTTATAAACTAGATTAAAAAATCTAAAATATATGTTGTCCAATGTGTTCCTGTCATAGTAACCATGTGTATATCTTAAATTGGTCCACTTTGAGAGAAAAACACATTCTTTTTTACTTAACTCTGTTGTTTAGTCCTTGTTTTTTCTTTTGTCTTTCAAAAAAAAACATAATCTTTATTTAAACGCTACTGCCACAAGTGGAAATGCAAACACCATATAGCAATTAGTGTAGCACTTCATGGAAAACTAGTTTGACCGTCATTCCAGCAGTTAAAGAGGAACATTAAACAATCTGTAGCTTTGATCTACTCACAACATACAACAAACATATAATATAATCAATGTCCCTTTTTAAATTCCTTTTCTTTTGACACACTACCTGAAGCATTCACACAACATAGCACCCACCATAGGCCTAAGGCCATGGGAACCACTTGTGTATTTATCTATACCACTCTTCTCCAATCCCCATAATTCCATTTTAGGTGCATGCAAGATCTTGTGGACTGTTTTTATTCATAAAGGGTCTAACTGGTTCCATCTTCCACTAACATTCTTCATGGCTCTCTTTAAAATCAATGAAAACAAAGCTTGAGCTTCAGTCCTTTTGATAAAGCAATCATCGGCAATACACAACTTCCCTGAATGACACCTTCCTGCTCATAATCTCAGAGCCAAAGGAAAATCACTTAACTGGTTAATTAATGTAGGTGTTACAGTCCTACTGACTCTTTATTCAAAATGTATGTAGATAAAATATAGAATATTCAACCAAAAAATCTGCACGTGTATAGAAGGCATTGCTTAAGCATTTAGACTAATTTGCAAAAAATATCTCTGTAATCAGTATTTGTTGTAGCCTTTACTCATTTATTTCAAGTAAGCTTTACTAGACCACGTTATATAAATGTTATACACTATTTAAATTTGTATATTTTTTCAACATGCTATGTAAATATAATACCTACATATAGTATAGGTAGTCTGTCTTATACCCTCACTTACATTTCTTATCTCTTTCATTTTCTGCACCTTGACCTACATGTCTCATCAGCTTTTTCATATGCCAGCACCAACACTGCCCATGTTTTTTTTTTTTCCTGTTTGGTAATATCACTAATTGTATTCATTGTAAAGTTCTCTGCTTGGGCATCCTCTGAAAAAAGAATGCATCCCAGCTGAACAACCCAGTTTATAAACAAATAAATAAGCAAATCACTATAAGTTTACTCTTGACATAGGAGATCTACAATGGTTTGAATGTAGCTTCTCTGCAAATGCAGCACCCGAGACAGAGTCTCTGGATTGGTATCTTTCCAAAACAGTTTAGCATTGTTTGGCTTTACTGAAAGATCATAGTTATATGAGCTGTGTTTCATCCTTAGCAGGGATTCCTTTGTTACCTTATGTTGTGTGGCTGTCAGCTTAGTATGTCTAAGTAAGAATTTGAGGGAAGAGTGAAGTCCCTTGAATACTGTGTTAGTGATTTTCCCTGAACAGTTCCTTCACTGTGTATGTGGAGAGTTTGCACTAAGCAGTATGTTTGTCAGTAGTTTAAAGCTGTGTTTTCATAGTGGATCCCTCTGCATTCATGCTTTGGTAAAAATAAACTTTATAAGATATAAACGTTGACTGGTCAGCTTTTGGGATAATTATTCAAAACTCAGTATTACATGTGTTTAGTATCCATATCACTTAGAAGCAGATAATTAAAGCTCCTGTGTTCATGCATAGCCACTCACAACTAATTTGTTGTACATATGAACTTCATTCTTTACATGCAGTTTAGTTCACTAATGCAGGGTTTCTGTCCTTCACTCTGGTTATTGTCAGCCATTTTTTTACTGTGAGTCACAGAATTTCCTGTTTCCTGTATGAATGAAGGATGTTGGGAATAAGACATGTGACCTTGGAAGAATAATGGGGGATTTTTAGAACTAGATTTATTTTTGTGTTGGTTCTCAAATGTGGCAAACAACATAATGCAATTGTTTGCCCACCAGCTGGAACTCTCATGCACAAGTAATACAACAGTGATCTCACTGCTGTACGATAGCAGGTTTAGCTTAGTGTTCAGCTCAGCTGACTGATTTGCTTTTGCTCCAGTGTCAGCACACTGACCATCAGTGACTATATTCTGCATATAAGCCTGCAGTAATGACTGCCAAGTTTCAAAATTCCTTACAGGTTTGCCTTCCAGTGCTTACATTATTTAGGCATGACAGTTTTACTGACAGTGATAATGATTGGCAATAAAACTGTTTGCCACAGTGTAACAGCTTATTGGCAGTTTTCAGCTTATCCCTCTACCATTCTTGCTGACCAGTACACAAAGCTGGACAATATGCAAACTCAACTACTGTAAATGACTTGTTTCCAAATAATCAGGAACAATTGCTGTTTTAATAATACTTTAGTCACTTTAAAGTTTTTCTTTTAGGTCAAAAGAAATGCTGTTTTCTACTGAAACTAAAATATGCAAGCATGTTCAGATGTACACGCATGCACAATATACAACAAAATAAATGTTGTAGTAAATTAGGTAACATGTTTACTAAGCCAACAACAGTTGGAAAGATGTGTCAGTCTGCTCGGCTTAACACTACACACTCACAAAAGCAGGAACTCTGATCATACCATCAAGAATTAGGAGTCACCTTTGGGGTTTCCAACTTGATGCTCATTAATTATGCACTATATGCATTTTAGCTTATTTACTAAATAAAAATGGTAAAGAGCAGTTAGAACAATAGACGTAAGGCATACATCTGGTGCATGTTAGAGTGCCTGTATCCTGTGATGATCGTCCATGTGTCAGAAGAATGAAATACAGCACTTCTCTTTTTTTGTTTGTTTTATTGGCTTTTATAACAAATCAGTTTTAGAATTAAAGTTGCTTGTGCCTTTAATGGGGCTAATATTAATGCATATTCAAAGCAATGAGGTTCATCTTGACATCGCAGCTGCATGGAAATGTAATGATATAGTTATAATCTGAATACAAGGTCTCCCCCGCAGCCACTATACGTGTGTTTATGTAAAGCAGCAAAGAAAAGGTAGGAGAAGGTGAAATGATTAGTCAGATATAACTGTCACAAAGTGCTAAAATGCTTATTCATTCACCTGCGTAAGAGCTTCTTTAAAATGCTGTATGCTTTACTGAAATATCAGTTTTTATTCACAGTTAATATTTGTTTGTCATGGAAGAATAGCAAGATCTTGTAGCCATTATGCATGACTAATACAAGCTTCTTCACTGTTCCTGACTATGCCTGCTGTTAAGCAACATAACTCATGCACTGAGATTGTGAATGAAGCATACTCCCAAGTAATATCACATGCCAGAAAGCTACAATGCTTTGCTTCTAAATAAATAAGACTAACACTGATCTTTCCCTGCAGTAGAAATGTTATTCTTACATACAGTGCAAGTCCACATATTTCGATATATATTCATGTACACTTGGACTGGAATACATAAGTATAAGTTGTCTAAGTACAGTTTGTAGCATATTACATGCTGTTGTGTCTCTGCCATGGTTATGTAACTAGTCAGGCTACCCGCTAGACACTTTCATTCTGGCTTATTCAAATATTTTCAGGGAGTTAGGATTGTATGCTCATTCTCCAGTTAGTCTGCCCTTTTTATAAAAATACATGTTTACACTGTTAAGACAGCCACTGTTTTAGACCTGTTGTTCACACAGAAACTTGTTTAACTTTCTGTGCCATTTCAGGCTTCTATCAACAGTAAAGTCCAACAGTAAATTAATTTATATATAAAATCAGACTGCTAGGCTTCCACAGACTTTATGTACTTAACATGAAGCTCCTAGATACTATACTTTTCACTACTGCATCTGCTTATTTTACAAGACACAGGTACATACGCCAAATATCTGAGACATTAAAAGATACAGAAATGGTGGAGGAGAGAGAATAACAGTCAGTTCAGGAAGAGATGATCTTTTTATGCTCATAGTTACTAGGCATTGTATTAATTAGGCAATACTGTATGCTCCTGCCAGATTCAGGTATCAGTGTCTGCCTATATATTTAGCACACATGTAACCTTATTATAAGAAAATACATAAGATATTCATACTTATGGTGCAACCTTAGATATTGTTCCATCCCCAAGAATTGCATTAAAGACAGTTTATCAATAGGATTTGACATGCTTAGCATGGAATGCATGTTGTCAGTACTTGGCTGTAAACAACTGGCAGTAAAAAAGTAAGTGATTAAAGTACTTCAGGGAGGTAAATTTATCCTAATTTGATGTTTAGTCTCATTTAGTTTCAATGTTTATGATCTTAATCTGTCCATCTGTTTAATGAACCTCTTGTCATGATGCTGTCTTATAGTACCCCAGACTAGAATATCATCAATAATACTCATAACACATTCCAGTCTTTTAATCATAATAATCACTGTATGCCAAAATACTTCTGGTGCTGATGAAATCCCAAAAAGTAGTGTCAAAAATTTGTCTCTAACCAAATGCATATTAGGTATACAACTTTGAGCTTGCATCATCTAATATAATCTGTAAAATCCTTAGTATGCATCCATCAATGAAAATAAAGCAGCAACCTCTCAACTTCTTTGCTCAAGAATTCTGAACAAAGCCAAGAATAATGGAAACAAAGGAGAAAAATCAAAACTAATTTTAAATGTTTCCTCTAACTCACTTGAACAGTTAACAGATGAACAACATTGTGTCAACATGCATATTCTGAAATATAAGCTTGTAACTGCAATTTCTGGCATTAGAGACTGACTGTAGTACAGTGTTTGACAATATTTGAAGTAGTTTAGGCTTAACACTATTCAGACATACCCAATGACAGCCTTTGTGAGCATTCACCTAATGTATTCTCATAGAACTGAATCATGGAAGGCATTTGCATTCCCCATTTGCAGATTGCATTTCTGTCAATATTTTCTATTTAGCCACCTTCATTCTTTTTAATCATGTCCATATCCTCACAGGCATCTTTGCCCAATATTTTGATTATTTCAACTTAATTTGTAAGGATGAAACCTGAAAGACCTACTTGTATACCTTATTTTTATAAACATAGTTAGATCAGCTCTGTACAAATGGCTTTAACTTACATAACCAATATGATAGTGCCAACCTTTTGACTGTGGATTCCACCATATCACACTCTATTTCATTGTCGACATTAAACACAATAACTTTGCCAATTATCCTTAATTTCTGAGTTCAGACTTCCTGCAAACTGTTCTTATATTCATTCACAGCTTTTTTGTTAGCATTGCATCACACAGTTCATTTCTGAGCCCTTTAACTCTGCATTTAGCCTACATAGTCTTCACAGACAATATATCTATTGTACTAAAAATCCATTCTGAATGTAACTGTTCATTTGATTTTACAATATTAATACATTGATTTTGCCCCCTTTTATATTTGAAAGGATCACTGCAAGTAAAAACTGAAAAAAAAACATATATTTTATCCTGTAATGAAGTTCTACAAAATTCAAACTTGAAAACAGAATAATAACTACTGATTACAGTTATATGTTTTAGTCCTGAATTTTGTAATGTAGCAGAACTCTTGATATGATCTTCCTTTCTTGAAAAGCTACTTTTTACTCATAATGCAATGCGAGGCACAGCTGATTAGATTAGTTCTCTTACATCACTCACTGAACTGAACTGAACACTCACTGAACTGAAGTGCATTCACTTAGAATGGAATCAGGGATGGATACTGTTAAGCTTGAGAATAACCAGTATAAGTGTTAGTGAAATGTCTGCAATGGTTCTAATATATTTGTTTGCTACATGTATATTGCACAATGTGTGTAAAATCCATGCAGAAGTAAAAATAAATATCTGAGATAATACAGAATTTTTGTAAGAAGGAATTTTGTGTGTTTCAATTCCTATCTTTCACAAGTGTACCTTCCCTGAGTTAACAAGAGTATTAATTTTCTTGCTTTGCAAAGTTTACTTAAATTAGTGAAGTTGCTGTCAATGATTACTAGGCTTTTTCACCTTTAGACTACAAAAGGCTCAATAGATATATTTCCTGTTTGGAATAAATGCAACTATAAATGACAGCTTAGTGACCCCATTAGGTACAAAATAACAAAAAAGCTGCAGATACCTTATTATGTTTGTGTTTTCTTTGGCAAGACACTTTCAAGTGTGATAGGCAAAATTATATAAAAGAAAGGGAAAGAAATTTCAAATAAAGTATCACTAAACTTCATTCAGCCTCAACATAGTGCTCACTGATGAATATGACCAGAGTGGAAAAGAGATTGCTATCATATACTTTTTTAAATATGTTTAAGTATGGCCATCACACTGAAGGGTAGAAAATACACTCTAGCAATAGAAAATAATGTGTTTTTGATGTAGTGCTCCTTTAACCACATTTTGGCAAAGTGGTTACTGTTTTCACTTATTCTGTAGATTTTTTTTTTTTTTTTTACATTTTGGATTGTCATGCCTGCAGACATAATGTTTACATAGGGTATGGTTCTTTGTTGCTCATTTTCTTACCAGGATCCATCTTCAATGTTTTGATTAGGGACTGCATGGTCTCTATTTTATTTTTATTTTAATTTTTTTTACATTTTCTAGGCTTCTTTTTCATTTTATTTTCACGTGAAATCCTAAGTCTTACTTGTGCATATTTCAAACTCCTCTGTTTAGTATTTTAAATTCATGCTTCACAACCTGCTTGCATGATACATATTTATGGCTTTTTTACAATAAGTCATATTCTATTAATAGACTGCCTCTTATGTAGTACATTCTTATGTTATACACTATGTTATCTCTGATGTCACACATTTTTCCAAATTTACAGTCATGTACCCTGTATTTTAATTTGTTGACATATGATTCAATATTTCATTAGATCCCTTGACTTGTAAAAATTAAATCTGGCTCACAATATGGCTGAAATTTACCTTTCAGTACTGCCACTCTGTCTTCTTTCTCTCTATCTCTTTCTATTTTTTTTAGGCTTGGCTTGCTCTACTACTGTATCAAGAAACATGGCCCAACTGACCATGTGACACATTGGACATTCTTTGGGTTATCCACAAAGCCACTTTTCAATTAGCTACAACTCAAGCATTGAACCTAGGACTTACAATTCTTTGACAGGGTTCACTGAAAAGTTTAGAGCACTTGGTAGCTGAATTGTTGCAGTGTTAAACCAAAAACTGAAGAAACGTCACCAAAAATTCTAATAGTGAACTAGTCCAGCTGAAAATATGTGTTTTCAGGTAATATCAAGTAATTAAATTATATGTGCAGCTAAATAAACTGCTATGGTGCTTTTTCAGAGAAATGTATAAAAATGGAACTTCTGAAGAATAAGTTTACATTTCCATGTCATAGTCAGGCTCTCTGTCATGGCACAAATAATACAACAAGACTATGAACAAGCATATTAAACAGAGTTGTAATTTTTTCTTACTCAACAGACACCATGTCATATTTGAAGTGGAAGAGACTTCTTAATAAAGATGTCAGTATTGAAGATGCATGCCACAAAATACACATGACATATGCAAACCCATACATGCTTCATCATTAAGCCTTTGCTCTCATGACTTACACTGTAGCCTTTTTGTGCCTCTTAAAGCAGCAGAGTATATCATAAACGTACCTATTATGTGACAGTACCTATAAACACAAAATGCAAGTCAAGGAAATGCTGTGAGATATGAGCTGAAGTCAAGTGATTTAACACTGTAAGATATCAGACCATGACCCTTAAAGCTGCCATCATTCCTGTAAGAAATTATTAAATAAAAAAATCACTACATGTAAAATGATTAATGCTATAAAATAAATAAATGCATAAGTGATTAATAAACAAATAAATAACTGCCTACCAGTGTGATGTTGCTGTCTAGCTGTATTCAATTTAGCTTTTCTACCTACCTGCCTTCACTGTATTAACCTTGCTTTTACGTTAGAGGTGATGCCAAAACCTAGAGCAGTTGATAAGTAAGGACTATGGCACAATGAATTATAACAAAATGAAGGACCTTTATGATTAAATACTGTTGCACCATAAATGATCTGAAATGCAAATTTTTGGTCCTACCTGAGTTTTACAGTATATTTCAGACATTGCTCTTTATGTTGCTTACACTGTGGACAAAATACCAACATTATGTAATGCAAACGCCATAGTTGTAGATTATTCAACATTCATAAAATTAATCTTGTGTGGTTTCACCCATTTTGCTATATAATATTAGTCATACAGTTTCCTTCTTTCTGCACATTGTAAGTATTACAGGGAAAATTCCAGAACTATAGTTCATAGTAATGATGTATTTGTGTGCTAAGTCTAGTGGTGCCCTAATTTTGTGGATAGCATTGTAAATAAATGACCAGAATAAATGAAATTTGTGAAGATTCCTTGGACAGAGCAGTTAGCACATATAACCATTTAAATCACTTCAAATATATGAGGACTTCATAGCCAGCTTAACCAAAAACAAACAAGCAGAAGCACACACACACACACACACACACACACACACACACACACACACACACACACACACACACACACACACACACACACACCAATCTGGGGACAGCAGTCAAGGTTGTGAAATAAATTTACAAGACTGGCTTCTGCACCAAGTCACTATTGCTTTAAATACCCCAGGTACTCTATGTGTAATATAAAATACCCCATTTACACTAAATGGCTGACCTGAGCTATAACCTTGCATAGATGTGGAGTACATAAAGTGACACTGTTCACCATATATCTCTTATGCTACATTCTAGTATTTCACTGCCTCCTTTTTAGTTTTTACAGGTTTGGATGATAAGTTTACATGTTTCCTTATACTGTCTGCTATTTCTTAGATTTGTCTCACTCTCCTATCAACTATTAGTATTTAGTACTGACTTATTATTTGTTTGTTTGCTGGCTGCACTGTCCTTCCTTCAATAACTATAATTCCAAAGAAGTGGACTTACTACATAAAGAACAATTAAACTCTAAGGAGTCCTAAATTAGTTAAAAATGGCAGATTGTGACATCAAGTAATTAGCCTGAGGTTTCATCTGTTAGTTAGACTGTGTCTGAGAAAAAAGATTACCTCACACGGCATCACTGCATCAGCTATAAGCATACTTTCAGTAAAATGGCACCTGAGCCCATTACTTGTTTATAGTAAGTCATACCTGGATGAAGGAGTGTAAGGCACTTTTGTATTTACTCACTTTTTATGAGATATACATGGTATTCATTTAACTAAATGTATTGGTTTTCAGTAAATCACAATCATATAATTCCACTCCATTGACTATGTTCAGTCTTCATAGCTTTAAGTATTGTAACTTATTATTTGTGCGACCTCAGAGTTTTAGATATTTGAAGAGGTACATGGCACTTTACCACCTGTTGCATGACAGTTGCAGAGAACCTTTTCCTACATGAAATGTATATTATACCGTTTAGCTCACTCAATGGATTAGAATAAAAAAAAAAATCATACTTCAGTGAAAAATGACACAGTCTTGCATATTTTAACAGTAAAGGTAACTCAGCTGGCATTTCAGAGGATTTCAAAAAATGCTTACATAAATCCCTAATATAATTATTCTGATGTGATTTATTATTAAATGCACTCTACACATTATCAGAACTCAAAAATCCACTGCCTTGAGTCAAATGAAAGACCCAGTGACATTTATTTTTAAAGAAAATAAAACGCTCTTGTCCTCAATTTATAGATATGGTACTCTATAGCTATACTCACATCCATGCTGTCTCAGCCCATCTCATATTTGTGCACCCCCCTCCCGTGATCCTGTGAGGCATGACGTCAAAGGCCTTTATCATTTGTCATCTGCGTGTTTCCCCTGCCCTGTCTTGAACTTGTACCTTTTTTGAAAGGTGATGAAAGCTGCTTCATGCTAACTCTTAAGTCATTTTGAATGCATCGGTACTACTACCTCACATTTTCTATAGCTTAGCTTCCAAAACATGCTTTTTAAGATTCGCTCCAGATTTCATCATTATGCCTCAGGTAATAAGGTTGCGGTACTTCTACATATTATGACCTCATTTATGAAGCTTTTCCTCCCACTTAAACAATATACACTGCTACACAAAGAAATATTTGACTGTGTTATAAAATAATTTCTCTGAAGTCATAACTGCAAACCCTTGTTAATTCTTTCGTTGTCCTAAATAGGTTAAACACCCGAGTCCCAAATGGCATACTACCCTTCAGACACCTTAACTGAAATTTTTATGTGGATTATAGTATCAGTACACATTTTGTCTTTGATAGTATAAGTTTTCATTGAAATAACTCTTGTCTGTCAAGACTGTACAAGATCACAGCTTTTGTTCATAGCAAAAACAGTCACTGATACCAAAATAACATATTTCTCATGAAGTACATCAAATAAGTGTTATGTCACGTACAGATTTAGTGTAACTGAATGAATGTTTTTTTTTTCTTAAAACCTAATTTGTGACTTGTTCAGATTTGTGTAACTTGAGGTCAGGTAATCTTGCAGCATATCAGTTTGGAGTGGCATCTCATGGTTGCTGCCAGTTCACATTTTACCCAGATATAGCCTGCTGAACCATGGCTCTTTTGCTCCGGTTTATAATGAAGGACTGTGTAAAGAAAACTGTTAAATTACGGTCTATGTCTCCACCCACAAAGATCATGTGGAACCTCTTGACTACAAAGTGCTGAGAAGCAGTTATACACCAACAGTGTTTACCAGCTGGGAGACAACATTCCAGACCTAGAAGCATCCAACCACTGCAGAAACCACATAACCAATAAAGAATGCAACTGCAGAGTAAAGCCAAGTCTAATCTGGCATTCAGTTTTAAGAATAACTGCTGCACTCATTAAAGCTGGACTTATTAGAATACCTTACTGCCCACTGCTGGCCAGCTCATAACACAATGGTAATAAACAGGGTTTACCAGCTGAGGAAAAAGACCATCAGTTTGGAAGTCTTCCACCAAGAGCAGAAACCACACAGCTCTATAAGAGTTAAGCTGTCAAGAGACAGGCTAACATTGAAGCTAAGAAGTTTGCTGGAGGAAAAAAGAAAGAAGATTAAACGTTTTTGTCTCTTGAAAAGTGCAGATTTTAAAGTTTCAGTACAGTTCATATTTTATACTTGAGGTGTACAAATCTGTATTTTTCTCTTAAGATAACTGGCATGAAACTGCCACGTACCTATGTTTATTTATGTATGCATTTGTTGATAGTTGGATGAGTGGACTAAAACACCCCGTTTTAGCCTTATGTCTATCCCTGATCTCTAGTATTTGGCATAGTTGGCAAAGGGTATATGATTAATGTTGAGAAATTCCATCCTTCTTTCTACTTATATTTGTGCTAATTTGGAAATGAAAGCAGAAAAGAACATATATGATTACTCTTTATTACAGTTAACTTAGACCATGTGTTTCATTTTATCTTGAAATGCTATGTTCAGTGAACTTTGGTATCATAGTGTAATCTGCCACACAAGAAATGTATTCATATCACCCTGCAGCGACAGGTAGGACTTAGACTTTTTTTTTAGATATTTAGGTTTTTACAGTCTTCATTCATCAGCATTAGAAGCTAAACTGAACAAAGTGAGTCGTCAGCAAAATTATGTGGGAGAATAACATGATTGATCTGCCACCTACTACATAATTAATGGGTAGTTGAAAAACAGAAAAAGTGAGAAAACTGTAATAATAGCATTAATAAGGGAAACATCATGATAAGTGAACAACAAGGGTGACATTTCCTGTTATTTGCTTGCAGAACAAATTATTTTTGTTAATTTAATTGTATCAGGAAAAGATTAACATCTCTACATATACAACACAGGTCTATAGAGAAGTTGATGAAAGTTAAGGGAACTTAATTATAAAGAAAAAGCTCAAAGCAGTGCAAAGTTAAGGATAATGTATCTGAAGTTGCCAGTACTTCATTTTCATCCATTCAGCAGGCCTGGGTTTGAGTATTACCGCCTGCACTTGTAAGCGCTGTGTTTCATATTATGTCACTTCCAGTGTTCATTGCTCATTTTACTGCTCGTACCTGTAAAAATGGCACTTGTACCCAGGAGGGATCTTTATGCTACCACCCAAAAATAGCAGCTACAATAATATTAAAGGGCATATTAAGTACCAGCATAAATGCCACGGAATGTAAAAAAACATGAGGGAACCAAACCAACAAAGTACAGAATGTAAACTATTACCACTAACTGTAAGAGGCACCAGTATAATATAGCAAATGTATGGCATTTTACTATAGAGTGAAATGAATCATGGAAATTAAATACTGATGATACAGAGAACTCTTGTGTTTTTTGCAAGGAACATGTTGGTTCTTTCACTTTAGCATAAAAGACACGACAAACCCAAATTAAAGCAGCTCTTAACAGTATGTAACATTACAATAAAGCTACTATATATATATATATATATATATATATATATATATATATAAATATATATATATATATATATATATATATATTTACACATGAAATATGACATCATTAGGAACACACAATAGTAAAATAGTAAAAAGTTAACAACATTAGACAAGTATAGTAACATTTTAATTATTTTTTTCATAAAACATCATTTAAACTGCTGTAAAACTGATTTGAAATCAAGTCCTATAAAACTTTAAAATATACTCAAGCAGTTTAGGGGAAAAAAAAGAGTTATTTGAGATAGTATATGCCACATTTAAGGAATGGTAAACATTTGGGGACACAGCAGTGGGATATAGGAATAGTACTGGGAGGACAGAGGATAGTTTATTGTTGGAAGAGTCAGCTGGTGTTAAAACCAAAAGAATGGGTGTACTTTTTATATGGACAAACGTAAAAAACTCACACCCTTTCAAGTCATGGTATAAAGAAGTGAACAAAACACTTGAAGCAGTTGTATACAGTAAATGGTCCCTAGGAATGCAAGGATAAATACACTGGAAATCTCAACTTCCTAAATATATAAGAATAGGTAAAGCATGCAAAATACAAACATTACTGACTTTCAGATCAGTGATAGGGACAAACGTAATTATTTTCTTATTTAAAAAACACACATTTATTAGGGCTACCACTTGTCTCTTTTTACAGAGTAGTCTTGATAGGGGCAGTCATGTCCAGTGGGAAAAAAATAAATAAATAGAACGACTGTCGTAAAATTTTGAAAGAAAATATATTTTGTCAATTTTATGTAAATAGTGTAGAAACTGGGATTACTTCTGAAACACTTTAATGTGATATAAAATCACAAAATCAGCTACATGTCTGCAAGCCAGACTTTTTAGTACTAAAATGAAAAGTAATTTGCAATTGATAGTTTTGCTAAGAAATGCCCCACTTTGGTATCTGGAAAGATTGCACTCCAAGGCTTAGGCATCAAGTACAGCCATGCTTTAGAATATTATCATTTTAGTGGAAATTTTGACTCAGTGAATAACATGTTTAAATATGCTACAGATATGCGTGAATGGGCGTACCTTCGTTGAAGGCTGTGCATCAGGGCTGGTAACTCGGCACGTAAAAATCAATTACCAATCATTAGCGGACCGGAGTTCCACTGTGGTGACCCCTAACTGGGAAAAGCTGAAAGACACAACAACAACAACAACAGATATGGATAATACATAACTCATGACAAGATAAATACAATCGAAGGTCATTAGGTCACTGATTCTTATAGATGCTGATTTCTCAAAAATGTTCCAGGTATTTCCAGGGTTTTATTTATTTATTTATTTATTTACTTATTTATGTACGTATTGTATTCACCCAATCCTCTTATTCAAATCAAGAAGCAAAGATGGTCCTATTTACCAGGGAGTTTAGTGAATTTTCTAATTCCTATCACACATTCTCATATGAGTACATTAAAATTAAGATTCAATTACAGCTAGAAAATTAAGATTTGATCACAGCTAGAATAGACCCATTCCAGGCTAGGAAGTTCACCATTTTTAAATATTTACAGTTTATCTTTATTATATATTAATGATGAGTTACTACATAAAATATAGAATGCCATGTTGAAGTATAGATTTTTTCTCATACTTGGACATAGTGTTTGGTTGTAGTTACAGGAAACCTAAAAATTACTTTAAGTAAAGGAAACTGAACTATATTTAACTTGCTGAGAGAGCAGTCTGTAAAATGAACTACCACATACTGCTCTGGTATTACGCTCTACACCACAATTGGTGTCAAATCATTCCACCTCTGTAACTTTACGTTTCTACTTCTGGTTGGTTATGACAGTGCTAGCTTGAATATTGACTGAACAAATATATTCAGACGCACTGTGAGTCTGTTCAAGAAGAAAGGATCACAGAAGCTGCACTGACATATTTTAGTTTAGCGGTACAGTTTGCCAAAGATGTCTGCTTAAAAATGTTAGAATTTTTTTTTTTAATAAAAGGGCATTAAATATACGAGAAAACTCTGGTAATCGGATATGGCTATGTATAAGGAACATGCAGCAAATGAGTACAGGCAATAAAACAACTGGTTAACAGTGTCTAGGTTAATGAATAAAAACTCAACTATTAAAACAATAAACAATACAAAAGTTTAGTACAGGATAAGAAAAACAAATACTTTCCCCCAGAAAAGAAACTAATGGACTGCCCAAATGAGAAATAGAACATGGACACAAAACGGAAAAACAAAAAAACACTGACAACTGTATGAGTCAGTATAAGTAAACAGGCAGTATTTTCAGAGAAGCACAGAAAGTGGTGGATTTCTGATAAATTATAGTTTTTTTGTACAAGATGGTCAGCACATATACCCTAAATAAACAGTTGGAGCCAATGAATTTCTCCGGTTATGCAGTTTTTAGAGAGAACTGCACCCAGTTTTCCATGGAAATATTATGTTTAACTGAGTTTAAATAAGTGATCAGAGGTTTTATTCTTTTGTTTCACACTGATGGTAAGCAGGCAGGTGGTTGTGCAGACACCACCAGCTGAAAAACATTCCAAGAAAGACACAGTTACACAATGGGAAGGGTAGCTATCTTGCCTTCTTGCAGAGCACGTTAAGCATGATCTGTCCACTCCAACAATATATTTAAAAATTAACATTTTTGTTCAGTTTTCTTAATACTAGTCTAAAGTAGAATTAAGTACTATTAAGAACATGTTTTAGCCACCAAATATAGATGGAAAAACAGTACCCATTTTACGAAACAACCTGTTCTTCTTTTACACAGCAGAACATGTTCTGTGGGATAAAAAAAATATATAACCAAAAATCATTGGATAGAAGCTGACTGACAGCCCAAGGACAAAATGACATAGCTAAAGGAGGACTCTCACTGACCTACAAGAAGCCTTATCTGACAGGACACATTTGAATAGTCCTGAGACCACTCTAGAATGGCTTTTGAGTTAGCCATTACCAGGTGGAACTCTGGCAATACCGCTCTTCAAAACTTTTACCCTTTACCTGTATTATTTATTCTATAAACAAAGTCAGTTTGACTGTTTAGTTTATGTTACTAATGGTGATAAAATTATGCTAAACATTCATTTTCTGAGACCCTGGAAATGGAGGGAGAAAATACCATTACATTTATTATTATTGTTATTTCTGTGCTACTACAGGCTGTTCTTACTGGTTATTGTTATCTGTGTGCTGCTGCAGGCTGTTCCTATTGGTTATTGTTATCTGTGTGCTGCTGCAGGCTGTTCCTACTGGTTATTATTATTTGTGTGCTGCAGCAGGCTGTTCCTACTGGTTATTGCTATCTGTGTGCTGTGGCAGGCTGTTCCCACTGGTTATTAATATTTGTGTGCTGCGGCAGGCTATGCCTACTGGTTATTGTTATTTCTGTGCTGCTACAGGCTGTTCCTACTGGTTATTGTTATTTCTGTGCTGCTACAGGCTGTTCCTACTGGTTATTGTTATTTCTGTGCTGCTACAGGCTGTTCCTACTGGTTATTGTTATATGTGTGCTGCTGCAGGCTGTTCCTACTGGTTATTGTTATTTCTGTGCTGCTACAGGCTGTTCCTACTGGTTATTGTTATTTCTGTGCTGCTACAGGCTGTTCCTACTGGTTATTGTTATTTCTGTGCTGCTACAGGCTGTTCCTACTGGTTATTGTTATCTGTGTGCTGCTGCAGGCTGTTACTACTGGTTATTGTTATCTGTGTGCTGCTGCAGGCTGTTACTACTGGTTATTGTTATCTGTGTGCTGCTGCAGGCTGTTACTACTGGTTATTGTTATTTCTGTGCTGCTACAGGCTGTTCCTACTGGTTATTGTTATATGTGTGCTGCTGCAGGCTGTTCCTACTGGTTATTGTTATTTCTGTGCTGCTACAGGCTGTTCCTACTGGTTATTGTTATTTCTGTGCTGCTACAGGCTGTTCCTACTGGTTATTGTTATCTGTGTGCTGCTGCAGGCTGTTACTACTGGTTATTGTTATCTGTGTGCTGCTGCAGGCTGTTACTACTGGTTATTGTTATCTGTGTGCTGCTGCAGGCTGTTACTACTGGTTATTGTTATTTCTGTGCTGCTACAGGCTGTTCCTACTGGTTATTGTTATATGTGTGCTGCTGCAGGCTGTTCCTACTGGTTATTGTTATTTCTGTGCTGCTACAGGCTGTTCCTACTGGTTATTGTTATTTCTGTGCTGCTACAGGCTGTTCCTACTGGTTATTGTTATTTCTGTGCTGCTACAGGCTGTTCCTACTGGTTATTGTTATCTGTGTGCTGCTGCAGGCTGTTCCTACTGGTTATTGTTATTTCTGTGCTGCTACAGGCTGTTCCTACTGGTTATTGTTATTTCTGTGCTGCTACAGGCTGTTCCTACTGGTTATTGTTATTTCTGTGCTGCTACAGGCTGTTCCTACTGGTTATTGTTATCTGTGTGAAGCTGCAGGCTGTTCCTACTGGTTATTGTTATCTGTGTGAAGCTGCAGGCTGTTCCTACTGGTTATTGTTATCTGTGTGCTGCTGCAGGCTGTTCCTATTGGTTATTATTATTTGTGTGCTGATGCATGCTGTTCCTACTGATTATTGTTTTTTCTATGCTACTACAGGCTGTTCCTACTGGTTATTATTATTTGTCTGATGGCCAATCTTAGAGGTGGCTCCAGTTAGAGTATGAGGTTTGGCTAAAGGATATGTTTACTTCATGAAAAACAAAATGTTTCCTTATTTGGTGTCACTGTTTCATGTGTTGACTTGCTGAAATGTACTTAAATAGATTTCTAATATGCTATAGTGTTCAGGTAATAAACTCCTGCCAAGTATGACTTTATGGGGCAATAAGCTGGTTTATTACATACTGTTTTTTTTAAGGGATACACATAATTGTTTCTTTTGCATCATTTCATAATGGCAATGGTTTAGACTTTGAAATTAATTAAACTTTTAGAATAATGTTAAACATGTTAAACATTAATTTGGAAAGACCTTCTTATTCCCAAGATCTGCCCAATATAAAATAAACCAATTCATTCGCAGATGGACTTAAAAAATTTCACAGTTTAATTTACCTGCATAAAAACCCACAGGTGCATCACAATACGTGGACGTGTACTATGTATTACAATACACCCGAATAAAAAAGTAGATGACATCTATAATCATTCGCTAGCTTAGCTGATTTAATGACACAAAACTGTAGTAATAGGCTTATATCACCTTTTTAAGGAATGTGCTAATGTAAAAAGTCACAACAAAATCCTCCAGAAAATCAGGTTTTATTTAATTCATGTAAGCCTTCACAAGTAGGGTTGCCTTAATGGCAAAAGTATATATATATATATATATATATATATATATATATATATATATATATATATATATGTATGTATAAGTATATATATATATATATATATATATATATATATATGTATATTAATTTTCTAAATATGTCAGTGTGTCATTTATTTTAGTTTTTGTTGTATTTAATATTCAGCACTAAAATTGATGCTATAAGACTTATGTGTGTTACTTTTATCAGGCTAATAACACCCATATATGAGGCAAACCTTGTGTATTAATTATTTATTAATCTGGAAATAGTACATGTAACGCACATTGTTAGCAATTTTTGTAATTTTACTTTTATGTAGCTTCAGAAATTGTACTTGTTGCAGCTAACAACTTCAGATCATTTATTAAATTAATATTTGTAAATGTAAGTAACCAAGAATTTGAATGCAATAAATAATATATTGACTTGTCTAATGTCTTAATGAATTCAGTGTTTGAGATACCATGTATTGATTAATTTAACTGACACTGCTAAGTAAATTGTTGTAAAGTATATAACGGGTGCTAATTAATATTCTAAAATGCGAAAAATAATTGATCGTTTCACACCACCATGCTCATTGTATATTGAACAATACCCAAGAGAACCAGTCTGACTGAAAGTTGAACAGAAATCACTGTGCAAATAAAAAATAAATTATACCTCAATCAATTCTCTTCTGCTGCTAAACAAGGAAAGAAAAATGAACTAAAAGAACACTATGATATCAAAATTCTCTAGCCCGTCCATATGCTTACACCAGCATCCTCTACTGATAAATATATTAAATAAAAAAACATTCTTACATAAAGTGCTGGATTAAGGTATCATCCATCTACATTGATCACCCTTCAATGTGGCAGAAGATCCAATGAAACATGCACTGTGCAAATTGTTGCACGTACCTCTGCATAGGCATGTAAAGTACATTGTAAACCCATCTAATGGAAACTCTCATCAGTGGCATGAAATTGAAGAAAAATGCAGTTCTGTTTTACAGTAATATTATTTTAAAAAGGTAATACATTTCTTTTTAAAGTAATGTTACTGTACAATAGCAGAATCTAACATGCAAGTATGGGTAATACAAATGAAACCACAGCTGGCTTTGTCTGATGAATCAGGCTTCACCCTTGTGTAAAGCCACTCCAAACGTGGGTAAACCCCATATCACCCACTCCCAAATTTGAGTTATTGCTTAAATAAAAGATGATATTAAGATAAAAAAGAATAAATTGAAATAATGTGTTGTCCTTTAAGTAGAATAAATATTGAAAAACATATTCTAGAATCCTATGATGTTATGAAGAGGACATACATACATACATACATACAGGGGGTGGGAGGATGGCCTAATGGTTAAGGTGTTTGTCTTACAAACACAAGGTGCAGGGTTTGAGTCTCACAAGGGATAATTGGCTAGGCTTAAAATGACTTGCAAGGGCAATTAGCCTAGTAATAATCTATCAATCTATCAATCTATCTACAATAACATTTCTGTAAAGGTGAAGATGCATTTGTGTGACTTATTCACTATTAACAAAAGTTTTGCTTGGGGGAATTAATCTGTTAGATCTTCAGTATACAGCAATTTAAATAACCAAATATCCTAGTGATATGACAGTGCATTTTAAACATAACCAAATAATTGTATCTGTTTTATAGAACAAGATGTCATTACATCCTTCTAGCACCTGTATTCTGAAGGTATACTGGCTCATGTATAGAATACCAATAGACTCTGTTCTGTCAGACCTATTACACATTCACAAGTCCAATGGTATCATAAATACCCACTGAAGGGATATCAAAATCTTTTGCAAAATAAACAGAACATATGTATCACAGAGAATACTGTTTCAATGGAAGTAACTTCCACATACGGCAAAGTAGTTCTTTTACTCTATTCAAAATTAACTTTGAGTAGTGGATGGGTAACCACAAATTCTTCTCCAGTTTAGCACCCCTGACCCTCAAGGATATATGTGTTCAGCCTATCTGGGTTATTTGTTTGCAAAATTTAAGGGCTAAAATCTACTATGGAAATGTAAAGCTAGACTTCTTAAGATCCTCATAGATCAATAGCCTATTAAGTACCTATGAACCTATGAGCATCTGAAAACTTCCAAAATTTAGGATAAAATATTATGGAGACTTTTTGAAGCCCCACATCTACAAGATAACATCTAAGCTACCCATGATACATATAATTATGACCAAGAATTCTTTGACAACAGCATAATATCATTGTTCAAAAATTCAAAGCAGGGACATACTTTTGATGTGACCACATTACTTTTTAGACTCAAGATAGTTTTATTCATTTAAGTCAAAACACTGATGTTATTCCCATTGACATGAATGCTATAGTATATGTTTACAGTATACTTAGGTCACATTAATATACATATATCAATGGATAGTTACAATCTCTTTACAAATATTTCTTATGAAAATGGTCTTCGATAAGCTATCACTATAAGGTAGAGAAAAATATTCCATGGCTACTGGTATTGATAGATCTGCACAAGCATTACATAAGAAAATGAACTTAAATATGCTTGTTCACTAACATAAAGGGACAGAGCACTGACTATATGCTGGTTAACCTGGAATCAACTTACAAGGCTAGGTTCTGGACTGGTTATTCAGGGAGGGATTGGAGTAAGTGGCTGATATTGGCTCACCCATCCTCAGGGCATGGCAAGGTCCTTGTACACAAGTATCACATGTCAGATGGAAGAGTGCTGGCTCATGCAGAGTTCACCATTAGCAGGACATGCACTGCACTACAGTAACTATATGCTTTAGCTGGTGTCATGAATTAAGCATGCAGTCATGGGCTGATATTGCAGGTTGTGCATTGTCAGTGTATTAGCTGACAGCCAGAAGGAGCAGGGAATGTAAGTAATGTAAAAACTCTTCTAGCAGGTTCTAAGGATGATGTAAGACTGCAAGAGATGCTTAGTACTTGAACCTTGGAGATAATTAAGTATCCTTATTTCAGCTGTCCCACCATGAGAGCATCACCCAGTGCAAGCAGGTAGACTGAACCATTAGACTACAGGGGTTAGATTTAATGATATAGTAGGCAAGGCAGAAGCGGTGGTGGTGCTGTGGTAGTGCTGTCGCCTCACAGTAAGACGCTGTCTGGTTCGTTTCTCAGCTAGAGCGTCTTCTGCGTGGAGACATGCGTGAATGGGCGTACCTTCGTTGAAGGTTGTGTGTCAGGGCTGGTAACTCGGCACATAAAACTCAACTACCAATCATTAGCGGACCGGAGTTCCGCTGTGGCGACCCCTGACCAGGAAAAGCCAAAAGAAGTAGGCAAGGCAGAAGTCCAGAGCACCAGTTTGTGGCCAAAAAAAAAGAGAAAAAAAACAGACATAAACATTAAAGATGTATATTATTTTATAAAATAATATTGCACTAATTTGCTCAGAGAAACATTGTTCATTAAGGGGATTTGTGTTTAAAAGTTATAAATGTCAGTACTGTTGCCAGCTTTATTAAACAAATAAAAGTGGCAGAAATAGGAGTAATTGTTCTCTATAACTACATTAATATTTCATGTAGTTTTATGCAATATGCTTGTATTTTTACATAGTTTTAGTCAGCTATTTCCATTTAGTGAAGTGAACCATTTGTAGGCTTATTAAAAGCTTTAAAAATGCTCCCCTGATGGATGGTTGATTGTGTTATCTAGTAGAATCAATTTTAATACTAGTTACAAACCTGATTTACACTAGTGATAGCAGCTCCATTACAATTGCTAAGCTTGTTAATAATTTGGTCATTCAAATCTACAATAATCCCTAAAGACCACAAAATCTTATTTTTTGCAAGAAGCTTCCATTTTGAACATACTTTTAAAATGATCCAAAGGGTATTTGACCATACTCATCATAAAGGGCAAGACACAACAATTATCCAATATGCAAAAGCGGTACAGCTTTTTGCAAGATGAGGTTACAAAGAATTATTTGCAGTGTTAACATTTTAGTTACTGATTCAATGAGTATAACATTTTTTTAATTTTTGTCTTCCTCAACGGTACAAAGTAGTGGGCAAAGTAACACAATCAAATTAAGTTCTGACAGTTGACAGATATAAGATAATTTCAAATAACACTGGGTCATTTGACTGGTGAAAAATATCATAAAGGTAAACAAAACACCTTCTGTTATTCCAAGAGATCACAGAATCTGGATGGTACTGTGAGGGATTAAAATACACATCTACATTTAACCCTAACCCCTTTACTACTTAAGGATTTTAAGACATCAATGTTTTGGACCATTTTAGTTGTTTATGCTAAGGCTGCATCTCCAAAATAGCTTGATATACTCTCACAAAATGTTCACGGAATTCTACTACAGCAATTATCTTAAAATACAAAGTATTTGCTCCTAGTTACAATCTAAATGAACTGCTGCATCTTGACATTAATGGAAAAAAGAAACATTTAATATAATTTTATTTGGCAACATTGAAAAAGAATGGCTGTCTAACTTTTATACTGAAACATATATTACTTTTAGGCCTGAAGTCAAACTACTATATGTTTATGTTCCTGACAGCTTGTGTATTTCTTACTCTAAAAATGGCAGTTAGCTACACTTGCACTTTAAATGTAATGCTTCAGTAAGTATTTCAGTTTGTCCATTTTAGTGGTCATTCTGGCCTTATTTTGATCCTACATGGAAGTGATAAGTATCTCTGTAATGTCATTAGACAATTACACTTTTTTTAAATAAAATTTTCAGAACAAGACACTTATCCTGTGTAGTGGCAGCATCTATCCAGTGACAGGAAATGTTATGATTCTGGCAAAATGTATATCGTTTTTACTTCTGATGTTATGCCAACTCAACTTAGATACATTTTGGACATGTGTTATATTACCCTGAATATAGCTCCAAAACTCATTTGGAAAGTGAGCTTGGCAGACTGACATTTCCTAGTAAAATTTCATAAACATTGTAAATGGATATTTGATAAGTTGCACGTATGTTGTATTTTAAGTGCAAAACCAATAGAACAATTGAACTCATCAGAAAAGAAACATGTACAAGTGTGTTGTTTATTGCACAACCCCAATGCAGAGTTACAACTAGGGCTGGGCAAAGCCCTGGGTTCAAGCTGTTAGGGGTTATGAGTTGCTGACAGGGTAGGAGTACAGTACTGACATGACACTGATGTCTCACAGCTTCAGGAATGAATGTATGCACTGCATTCATGGTTTCATCTCAAGTTCAACATGTGGTAGGAAGGTGCTTGTTACAGTTGTTGCTTTGGTCATCTGGGTGGGGACCTTTTTTATTCCTTAACTTTGAGTTGATGGGGTGTTAGTTTGGAGAACTGCTTAGAATGCCAAACAGTCAAGCTATATTTGTGGTCTAAAACATATTTTTGGATTGTCAGATGAAAAAACACCATACTTACAATGTACAACTATAATACTAAAATGATTCTAGATGTCAAAATATGGTTTCTGTGTTCATTTCCTTTACAAAACACCCAAAGCAAAATATTTACCTCTGTTTACAAACATACTGTCCCTTGACTAAGCACATTCTGAGAGGTGACAACTCTTGACTCTGAAGGAATCACATAAATTGTTTACAAATTAATATTATGATTGTTATTATTTACTGGAAAATATTTTACTTTTCAACTCCATGTTTTCTCTAATCCCACTCACAGATTGCTTTATGACTGATTATCTCTATAATATTTGACAGTGAAAAAAAAGAAATTATTTCCAATAGACTGTATTCTAAAATGTTTCATATACACATATTGCAACTGGCAATGCAGATCAACTACCATTTAAGTGTAATCACCTGACTATAGATAAGTTGTTTTTTCACACCTGTGATCAGTCGTTTTCACAGACTAACCCTACTCCTACTTATCATCTTTAGTCTGATTATACTGAAACATGCTCAGATTAAAGTGATGAGATTGCTTCATATAGATGTACTGCCTCCTGTCACTCCATATCTCTAATCATTTATCCATCAATAAGTGAAACAATTTTGATTTGAACTAAATATATCTTAGGTATTTACTGTGATGCTGTCATATTTTGATAGTAGCTGATATGACTTACACAAAACATACAGCTATACAAGTTATTTTTTGTACCTGTTCTCAACTTTGTTTACAATAAAGCAGTCATATTTTTAAACATGTTATACAGAGTGCTGCACTTAATAAAATAGGAACAGCAGTAGAATTCAGCCCACTTCTTAAATCATCTTTCCTTTTTTTTTCTTACAGGCTGTCTTTTAAAATTGATTGCTCTGAAAAAAAATGAACAATCCCTGTGCCATGCTGCCAGTCCAGCTATCTGGAATTTTGTAAATAATTCTATGTCATTTGTGAATATTGATATGATTTATACAGAACTATATGTTATTTACTAAGCTAAAATTTAACCACAGCATGCCCTGCTGACTTACAACAGAAATTAATATAAACTACATACCTGTGCAAATATATGTTTTAATAGTAGAAACTGAGACATACAGAGTTAACTTGCAAAACTTCAAGAAAATAAGTTTTAATTAAGTTGCTTTATGATTGTGTTATAAAGTTCTCTCTCAGTTTCAGTGTAGTAGACATAATGTCTAGAGCTAGAAGTTTTTGTATTGTCTTGGAAAATAAGTAATCACTAGGCTTAAAATGAAAAGTGCTTTATTGTTTTTCAACTTCCAAGACCTGCAAACATCTGAGAGATATGTATTTATAATACTGCAATGTTAAATTCTGTTAGTTTCTGTTTAGCTTGGGAACTGAAGTCAGGTGACAAAGAGTGATGTCATCCAAGCTGGCCCAGCAGTCATGTTTGATATTAATTTAAGAACTCTCTCAGAGAGTGACTGTGCATTTTGTATTTTATCTTGGACCTAGCAAGAACAGCCACTCATCATTACCATCTGCACTTTCCCTGCTAATAGACTGTAACTAGGGGTATAGTAACTCTTTTAGATATAGACAGAAATATAGTAAAATTAGTTTAGATGTTTTCTGTATTTATTTGAGACTGTCCTGCAGTATTGCTTTAAATATTTCCTGTGATTTTGAACTCTGAAGTAACTGTGTTGATGTATTGAGTATTCTCTTGTTCTTTTATTATTTATTATTAAATATATTTAAACCTATCTTTGTGGCTGATATTTGTGAGACATACTTAAGCTCTTAGAGTACTTGCATATTTATTTTGTGACACTGTACAGGCCACTCCTAAATAACCTTGCTCTTGGTCAGACTACCATTTGAGTTAATAGTAACATTCCACAGTAGGATTGGAAACGCTTTGTTAAGGGCCTTAAAGTAGCTGATAAGAGGTTCTGGTGGCAGTGATAACTACCTTACAGTCTGGCCAGAAGGGGGCCTAGCTAGTAAACCTGTGCCAGCCTTTCCCAGAGGTGTGTTTGTACACAAATCAAATCTCAAAGTGTGTGTGTGTGTGTGTGTGTGTGTGTGTGTGTGTGTGTGTGTGTGTGTGTGTGTGTGTGTGTGTGTGTGTGTCAGCTACTTAGGCAGGGACACGAAGCACTGGTAGGACAGAGAGAGTGTTGGGAGGACTTGGCTTGAAACCCTGGCTAAGGACTCAACTCTATATCTGTGCCAGTGTGGAGTCATACTGGGGATCTGGAGAAGGAGGGAGAAACCATCCCCAGACTGACTGTGATCTCTGTGTGCTCTTAAGGGAAATTGCATTTTATTGTGTGTGTACTTGTCATCCTCCAATTATGTATGTCTCCCACTGTTGCCAGTGGTATGAATTGAGGCTCCTTTATTATTGGGCCAGTGCAGGGATGTCACATCCTGTGCCCCTTTCATGAAAAAGCCTGATTGCCTCATAAAAGGGTATATTTAATTTGGGACTGGATCAGCTGGTCTGCTCAATTCAATTATTTGTGCATTAATATACTATTTATTGTAGAGTCAATGTATTAAGCAATATCACAAAAGAGTTTAGACATTAAAATTATATCCTAGAATGTATTTGCAGTTTGGATTCACTTTTCAAGTTGCAACTAGCTTGACATTAGATAAAAATGATTCCTTGATTTGGAGATGCACCTTGTATCCCAAGAATGGTATAAGTTTAAAACATTTATAATTAATTAAGGATTTAGTCAGAACTATTCTAACATTAAATTATTTAGACTTCGTTGTATAACTGGTATTACTGCAAGTAACGTTCATGCTCAGATCAAGTTTATTAGTGATTAATGATTAAAATTTGATACTGTGTTTTGCTGTTAGCAGTGACTTACTGTTAATCACTATTAACTGAAAACAGCTTAAAATATGATTAGTTTTACTGATAAAATTACACAAACCCATCATTTATGCCTTACATTTATTGTATTTCTTAATATCCATTTTGTTGTATAGGTTAAATCAAAATTACATAACTCCTTTTTCCCTTATGATGAAGAGAGATTTTCTTACAAACTGAAGAAAATCTGCTATTAGAACAATTAAATCTGTAGCAATGGTGACATCAGGTATTGAACACTCGTTTCACTGAGACACAGACAAATAATTTCTCATTACACTACTTTTTAGCCTGTATTACATAAACAACTTGGCAAAGGGGAAGAATGTCCATATTTACAGCCATATCATCTTTCAATTATTATAAGCAAAAGTTACGACTAGTTACTTAAAATGCCCTTGCTGTTTACAAACCTGACATAACACACTTAAATAGTTCACATAATTACACTTCCTTCTGCATTAATGTTAAATGCTGTGGGCATGTATTAATTTCTGAACACTGTTCATTAACTAGAAACACCATTGGGGAACTGAAATTAGCACAGTTTAATGGAAATAGGAACTGTACTGTGGCCACCTACAATGTGGTATCAAGTGGTAATTCCACAGCAGACATTGACTGAGAGCAAGTAGAAGATGCAATAACATATAGGAGAAACTAAATGTTCATACCATATGAAAAACATGAAGTACTTGTTAAAATACTACTGCAAATCAATGGGATATACCTCGGAAATGCTATATTTTAGCACTCCACACACAGAAGTAATATAGTGAGCACTGTAAGACACTGGTTATCAGTATGACACAAGTAGGATATCCTGGACATTTTAAACAAACTTAACAATCCCTGTACATGTAGTATGTTTCACAAAGAAACTGTGCTATACTAGATGGTGGGTGCTGAAGCTGCAATGCTGTATTGACAATTTTACAATAAAATTACATTACAAGAAATCTAAGCTAAGGTACTATTTTAACTGTATTTTACTTTGCTGCCTGCAATGTTTACATTTCTTATTAATTTATGTATGCTCTTGAGGGAGATATTCAGTGATGTGTGGGACGGGTGTTTATAGTACGATTAAAGAAAGTAAAAGGATACCAAACAGAGGAAAGGATGAAGCAGAGTTAGAATGACGCTTTAGCAAGGAGAAAAGGGGTGGTCTTGGCAGCACAGGGTAGATGAGGAAGGAGTCAGAGGGAGGGGAGGACATCAGTAGTGAAATGTTAAAGCGTGGTTATATTACAAAAATGGGCCTGCCCAGAAAATGAAATGTAGTGGGTTAAAGAGTTGCTGGGGAAAATGATAGCAAGAAGAATTTTATTATTTTATTTATTTATTTCCAGTTTGATAACCGGGGAGGTCCACTGGGCCCAGAGGGCCTGTTTTCAGTGGAGGTCCGGGGAGAAAAGCTCCGTATTACATACAATTAAAACAAGCATAGAGTTTTACATTTATGCAATTATACATACAATTATAAATGTTTTAGAAAACAAATGTAAAATTATATATTGAGTTGTAGCAAATTGAAAAAGTGCACAAAGAGAGGAAGAAAAGAGGAAGACAATTAACAGAGAGTAGGGATAGAAAGCTATGTACAATATTTACATGGTAACCATTCGTTGGATTCAAAGCAAGGCAGCTGTAGAAAAAACAGCATATACATGAGGAAGTACATGTATAAGCGATATTAGGAGGAGTTAGATAGGAAGAATGCAACTGCATTTTCAAGTTTGGGAGAGGTGGAACTGGGATTTGAAGAGTTCAAAGCTTGTAGTGATTCTTAGCAGGGGTGAGAGGGAGTTCCATTTTTTGGTTAATGAATAGGATAGGAGAAACTGGCCAATGGGGACGTTTTGGTTTATATACATAAAGTAGATTTTGTTGCGCAGCTCTAAGTGGTCTGTGCGGAGTGTAGAATGGTAAGATATTAGTAAGAGCAGGGCATGCAGCAGGTTTAAAGATTATTTTGTGGGCTGCAGTAAGTTGAAGGTAGACAAGGTGGTTAGGAAGCACTAACCACTTTAGCATGTGGAGAGAGGTGCAGTGATGGGAGGAGTGTTTAGATTTACTAGCGAATTTAGCAATTTTGTTGTAGCAGATTTCTAGTTTTGAGGAGATGGTAGTAGAAAGATTGGTTAGAAGTGGAGCACCATTACAGTACAGTAGTGATGCTAGTAAGTAGGTAGAGGCTAGAGTTTGCCTTGTAAATGGAGAGAGAAAGTGAGCATTTCTGTATAACATACCTAGCTTCTGATGTTTCTTTTTAATATTAAGTTGGACATGTGTATCGAATTTCAGGTGTTCATCAATAGTGACCCCAAGAAGTTTAGCAAAGAGGACAACTTCTACAGTGGATTTGGCATGGCTGATGATATTGAAGGATTGCTTGTCGTGTGAGGGTTTTTGAGGGAGAGAAAAGAAGGATTCTGGATTTATTGGCATTGAATGAAAGATGGTTTTGAAGCATCCAGTGCTCAGTAGTTGTAAAGGCCAGTTAGGTTTTTGCCTGGAGCTCAGGGAGACTAGGAGCTGAGCAGACTAAAGTGGCGTCATCTGCATATTGCACTATTTTAGTGTTAGGAATGGCAGTGTGAAAATCATTGATAAATACATTAAAGAGCATTGGTCTGTGTATGGACCCCTGGGGAACCCCGGTTGGGGTAGGTAGGAAGGTTGAGGTACCAGTTTGCCATTTCACAACCTGGGATCTGTTAGAGAGATAACTGTGGAACCAGGTAAGGCAGTTTTGAGAGAGATTGAGGTTAGAGAGGTGATTCAAAAGGTGGGTATGGGAGATGGTGTCAAATGCCTTGGATAGCTCTAGGACGACGGTGGAAACAATTTCTCCAGAGTCACGAACATGGTTTACTATGTCTAAAAAAGAGAGGAGTGCAGTTATTGTACTATGGCTAGGACGGAAGCCATGTTGGGTAGGGGTAAGGAGTTGATTATTGATGAGGAAGGGCATGAGTTGGAAAAGGATGCATTTTTCAAGGATTTTTGAGATTGGGGAAAGAATGGCTATGGGACGGAAGTTAGAGATGTTATTATTTTTGCCTCCTTTGTGGAGGGACAGGATAAAGGCAGCACTCCACAATTTGGGGACATACGATTCCTGTATGGCTCTATTGATGACAATGCTGATGGGGATGGTGATCCCATCTGCGGCAAGCATTAGAAAGAGTGAGGGAATATTGTCAGGGGTGTTCGGCATGGCTTAAGTTTGGAGGGAAGCTTTTTGATGTAGGAGGTTGAGATGGGTTTTAGATTAAAAAGTGGGGGGAGGATTGGGAGTGGGGGGTTGAGGAGAGGAAGGGGAAGTTGGATTTAGTGGAGGGGGAAGAGATGTGGTTGGGGAAGGTCTTAGTGAGTTCAGCTATAGAATTAGTAAAAAAGGAGTTGAAGACGGTAGCAATTTCTGTATCAGTTTTTTTGTTGTTAGGACAGGGATTGGTTTTGGTACCTGGATGCAAAAGAGAGTTAATGGAGTTCCAAAATTGTTTGAGATTTTTGGAGTGGGTAGACTGAAGTTTAATGTAATATGATTTTTTTATGGAGAAGTAAGAAAGTTAGAATTTTATGTGGAAGGAAGTATGATGCTATGAACTATTTGTGTTTTTTTATATTAAATTTTGCGAACAGCTGAAAAATTCAATAAAAAGATCAAGAATATCAAAAGAGAATGCCAGCAATTAATTGTATATCTTCTAAGCTTTGGTTTTAAAGAAAATACTTATGTAATGCGAATGGACCATATTCATCTAAGTTAACACTATCTGTCATGAAGAAAAAGTTATCTGTTGCAGTCATGTATTCTGTTATCGTGTACCTTATGCAGTTCAAAGAAAAACCAAAAGAAATGAGTACCATCTCTATTATTAATATATTTTAATATGTAATATGAACCCTACAGTGCCTCCCATCTGCCATATGTTTCCTTATTTGCTATGTAAGTGAATTATTTGTTTTCTTTAAATAAAAGTACTTGAACACATACATTCAGCTACATCAATAACTTCTTCATAATGGCAAGAAGCGCAGTGTTTTCATGTGCAATACAGTCATATGCTTTGCAGAACAAAACCAGTAGTTGTTTAATATGTCTACACAGAGAACTGATGTATAAAACATGTCTCACTAAGTGCTACTACCGTTACATAGCCATTTTGAATTTTCTTCTTCTTTAATATTTGCCTCTGCCCTGCAATGAAAGAAGGTTTGTCCTGTATCCCCTGATACTAGAATAACCTGTGATGATTTTTCAGTGTCACTCTGGTCTGGCCTAATGCCAGTGCCATAGGTGCTTGTGTGTAGGATACCTTTTCTTCAGCAGTGTCATGGTACTTATATGGTTTATTATCTCGTGTGTTTCCAGTTTAAATTTGTTTTTATTTATTTTATTTTTTTTTTTTTTTGTTTTGGGTTTTGATGTTCTTTAAGGTAACTAATTTAAAACTAAGTAGGAATGGTTACAGATCCAGTAGATGCATCCCCTAGGGAGCTGCAGTATGAATTTGAAGTATGATGGCTTAGTGGGAAGATCCCTGCTGCTCAATTCCAGGTTTCAGGCTTGATCTCTACTCAGTGTCTGTGTGGAGCTTGTACAGTCTAGCTTGTACCTACTTCAATAAAACATGCTATCTATTTATCCTAAAACTGTCTAATGTATTTATATTTGCATTTTAGTAATGGTTAAAAAAGGCCCAAGAGTGATCCAATCAGATTACTTGAAAAAGAAGAAGCCAGCATGGGCCTAGGTTAGTTTCAGGGAAAAGTGGCTAGATGATTACTAAGCAGAAATACATTTGGCTAAGCCTGGGGATTTCTTTTTCTGAAACAGTACCTTCAGGGGCAATAAGTTTGCTTGGTGGAAATTTACAATAGGGTGAGAGGAACTACTAAGTGATCCTCTTGACTCTAGGAAATGAGTAGGCATGATAGTATGATCCAGGTTGCACACCCTTTGGGCAAGGTCCAGGGATCTGTGAGAAGAGGAACAGCCAGGCATAGCCAACTACTGCATACCCCAAAAGGAGGAGGAGGGCATGGGAACATAGCAAAGCAACCCACATTTTGTAAATTGCTGTCTGACACAATACTCTTAGAAACATCAGGCCTTCTGTCCTGTGTGCAGGCCTTGAAATGATAAGTGGTTAGATTACATTGCAATTATTAATGTATGACCACAGCCGTTTTCTTCTCAGCTACCTTGCTCATGCAGCTCCACTTCCATCCACTAAAGCACTGTTTGTGGTGTTATACAGAGGGTGTTGTAGAATGCATTGACATCCAGTGACACTGGTTTAACTATGAAAGTACTCAGGAGACAGAGCCATGTATCTTTCTCTCATAATTACTTCCATTTTCTCGAATTCCTTTGAGGTCACATATGAAATTAATGCTGTGAAGCTAATCCCATTATTGTGCTAAACAAAAACAGGAAAGTCAAGTAAATTGTGCAGAAGGTCTCTTGTAGTATGTTTCTCCCTTTTAACTAAACTGTTTTCTAAATATATTGGAAGCAATGTAAGAGTATATATATATATATATATATATATATATATATATATATATATATATATATATATAGGTCCTCCGCCTACCTACCTATGCTTTCTTTGTAATCTCATCCTTCATTCTCATTCAGTTTATTTTTTTTTTAACAGGATAGTTCCACTGCTTCTGGTTTTCAGGATTAAATTATACCTTCAGGCACTGCCTTGATAGAATTTATATTTTCCACCAAATCTACATGGGATTCTTCCATGCTTGGATTGACTGGCTACTCCAAAAAATAAAAATAAATGATCAGTAAGAATGCATTAAAGTGAGTACTCATGAATGAGTATTTAAACAGATGGACATGAAATCCATCAAAGATTCTCCACAGAGTATCACATCTCCCAAATTATATATAGTAATGTACTGCACTCTGGAACTTCCACAGATTCCCTGCAGTACATGTGCTTTTATCTTAATAAATTCATAACATAAGATAAGATAAGACTGACAGATAGACGGATAGATGACAGACAAATAACTTGTGTCTGCAGACTTTTTTTCTGCTGTTTCAGAAATAATCTTATGAATATAAATAAATAAATAAATAAATAAATAAATACATACATACATGCATACATACATAAATAAATAAATAAATACATACATATATACATACATACATAAATAAATAAATAATACATACATACATACATACATAAATAAATACATACATACATACATACATACATAAATAAATAAATAAATACATACATACATACATACATACATAAATAAATAAATACATACATACATACATAAATAAATACATACATACATACATAAATAAATAAATAAATACATACATACATACATACATAAATAAATAAATAAATACATACATACATACATACATACATACATAAATAAATAAATACATACATACATACATCATACATACATACATACATAAATAAATAAATAAATACATACATACATACATACATACATAAAAAGGATACAATTGACTCTTTTCCTTTCCTGTCTCAGCTGACATGATGTGCTTAAATCATGCAGCGTGCTTCTTTTACAATTCCAGCTCCCGGTGTTGTTAAGCAGTGTACGAGGAGCAGGTGTGCATGGACAAACAATGCACCTCGTGCAGAGAAACCTCTGTGTTTACAATGCTGGCTGCATTTATCTCACAAACTGCCAGCTGCAGAGTTTATCAACACCTGTCATTATTGGTTTTTGACACACTTCTGCAATGAGTGGTCAGAATTGTATTTATATTTACTGAATTTCTTTTTATTTAGCAGGTAGTTGGACATGACACCTGGCCCTTCTTTCAACTGGGACTAGTTACAACAATGAATGAAGGATTCATGCTACAGTACATTACAAATGCATTATACAAGAAAGGACAGTTGTATAAGTAAACTTACCATTTCAGTAGATATATTTTTGAGAGTGACAGAAAATGCAAGGCAAAATCAGGGACACCATGAAGAGTCAGGGACAGTTGAGAGATATGTCTGGAACAAGTTCATCAGTCCCTAAAGCTTTCTTTTTCTTTTTTTTTTTTTTTTTGCTTTCTGTACTGCAGTGTTAGAGCCTGAAACCCTGATAAGAAGTAGGACATTAGTACAGAGTTGGGATTCTAAGCCAGGTATGTCTGTAGATGAAAGTATTTTGCCAAGGTCTTCCTCATTAGTTCTTTGAAAGCATTTATTTTATAGGTCTGTTTATTGAATGGGTAAATTAACTTTTCCAAAGAATGTTTTAGGCATGAACAGGACTAAGGACAAACAATGGTCTACATCAAATAAAAATAAATGAACAATAACTAGTCTCAAATACTAACATTTCTACTAAATAAATGCAAGATAATGAGAACTTGAAAAATCTAAAACATTTCATGACAACCTCACTCTCAGCAAATATTATACCAATTTACAACAGAAAACAATTACTCTAATGTTAGATAAAATATATTATAATACAACAAATGTGCAATACCTTTTTAATGGACTATAATAGAAATCTAAGCCATTGCATAATGACAGCAAATCTAACCAAACATAAAAACCTCGTTTAGTAAGGAATTTGCATAAGGACTCATACTTAATAAGGTAGCATTAAAAATATACTACTAGAAAAATTATAAAAACAATGAATCATTTAACCTGTGTCCCTCAAACGTATGCAAGTGGACAGAAAAGACAGGTGGGAAAGAAACTCTGATTTAAAAGAATATACACCTGGTTGTGAAAGAGCAAATTCAAAGCAGATTTCAAATGCTATATATATTTGGGGGAATTAAAGTCTATCCCAAAGCACAGCACTTCATCTCATGTAGCCCCTTACTGAGTATAATCAAGCCTGGACACACACACACATCAGGTTAAGGGAACTTCCCCCTCTACTGACAACCAGAAAGACAATCCTTCCCCCACTGGGAAGGCAATTTGCTTTGGCTAAAGAAAAGCAGAGATTCTCCTTTCTATCACAATGAAACAAGCATGCATATCTTATTTAAACTAATTTATAACCAGGTTATACTAAAGAATTAACCTAAATCAAGCATAGCAATAAAATATACAAGCTTAGTTATTAACAGATGTTTGCAAGTAAACAGATGTACTTCAAGAGTCGGCAGTTTAGAGCTATGTAAAATGTGTGACAGTGTGTAATGGATTGGTCAATATGAAAGTTAAAAATAGGGGATATGTCAAACAACATGCATCTGTCTTTAAAGTTAGTAATCTGAGATGCAGAGAATTTATTCTTTATCATTATTAATACTACATTGTACCCTAAAAGTCATGATGAGCACAACTGACCCCCACATTATCATCACCCCTATCAAACATATTTAGACATTAGTATTTTAAATTATAAACTGAATATCTTATGGTTTGCCAAGAGAAAGGTGATTAATCTACACCCCAGTCCCCCCCCCCCCCAAACAGGCACTATCGTTAAATATCCAGTTCATTATTATTTAACAATAAATCAAACACACAAGCCAGATAAACTACATCATCACAAGTATAATCCATCTAGACAGATAGGACTCATGGCAAACTACCACAGCAGACTACCGCTGTGCTACCACTTTCATATGAGGAATCAGCATAGCCTCTGAAAACTTCCTGTTATATACCAGCAGTGTTTACTCTTTCATTCCACACAAGCCCCAAGGGGAATGTTACATTTTCTTCTATGTTCTCACTAGTAGCTTAACTGCTCCTACCAATACTCAGGTGGTGAGCTTCATACACAACCTTGACCCTTTCCTTGGGTCTTGTTCAACAGCCACTAACAGGACCATAGTGAAGAGAAGACCACTGAAGGCCAAAGTGATTCTAAGGTTGTCATTCACCTACAGCAAAATGTCAGCACCTTCAGAAAAGTCAGATATATACGCATAATCACTTTTTCCAGAACCATAATCTCACCAACTTCCAGTGTTGCTTAAAATGATTTGTTTTGTCTGTAGAACATGGGTGCACAAGAACTAAAGGTCAGGTGCCAGTCAAAGTTCTTCCAGAAAGGTAACAAAGACCAACTTATAAAAGGACTCTGGCATTTCCCAATGCATGGGTGTGATAATACATGGTGACTATTTTTCACAGCCTTCACCTGTATTTCTCCTTCTACTCACGGCAGAGCCCAAGTCACCACAACTGACCTCCATTGCTCTTACTCCAGACCTGAGCATCTCCTGAAATTACTGCAGCAGGTAAGAGCTCTCCTTAACCATCTGTCCTAAATGAAAGGAAAATGTAGCTAAAAACCAACACAAATTTCAATATCCACTCAATTTGAACCTGAACTTGATAGAACTTATTGTCATAATAGTAGGCCATTATGACAAACATTCTGTCACCTATCATATCAACTTTGCTACCGTTGGAGACAGATATGACTAACAGAATGTAAAACAGGCATTCCAAAGAGGATGTTATCCAGTGTGTGACACATGGCACAGTTTTCCAACCTACCAAGCATTACAATGTTAGGCAGCCTTTTCCAATAAAATGAAAAGTAGCCGTCACTATTTAATACCTCTTGGGTTATAGCTACTACTGCATTCAACCAGCTTTTAACCACCTAGAGGTGGGAAGCAATGGCATACCAGATGTCATGATCTGCAGGAAGAGATTTATGTTGCTTACTGCTACCCGGGCAGTACTACATGCCTCAACCCCTGACTGGTATACATACATGCATCACATTTCCACATGAATTCTAGTGCCTACCTATGCTGCTACAAACTAGTTAATAGAATATAGTCTGTAAATGAAAGCCCTGGAGACTCACACCCTTACATAATACACTGCAGCGCTTGTGTGACCCTTTCTAAGTTAAGTCTAGGAATATCTACAGAGTGCGGCATCAACTTCACCATGCTTGTTTATTCTTACTGATTCCATAGGAAATCAGAGGTCTGATGGAGGATCACAGAAGCCAGTTCTCAATAACACAGCTTTTACTACATTCATCTGATGTCCTGACATGTCCTTCGAAACAGAGTCACAAAAATCTAGCATCCACCAGGATAGAAACTTCTAGATAACATGGATAGTCCATAGTTGTCAGAAGGCAGTGCAGTAGCCACACTTTGGCTTACATACAGCATTTCACTATTAAAGTAGTGTTGCCAACATTACATAAGCAATAAGGAAGAAATATTTGGCTAATTAAAGGATACAGAGGCTGTTTAAGGGTTTCTGTTTCTCATTCAGAAAGGTTCCCGCCTCTACAATCGAAAGGGGAAAAAAAAGTCTTACTGTGCTAATATGCAGCTGTGCATAAGAACAGATGACCTGTAGAGTGGATAGCATGGATTAGTGCCATGGATGAGCATGCATATTAAAACTGAGGATACACTACGGATTGCACATACCAGTTATCTACCACATTTGAAAGCTAATTTCATGAGATTTCATGCTCTACGTGATCTTTCAGGCTTTCCAGTCACTTTAAGGGAAATGTATATGAGACCAAAGCAAAGGAATCATGAAACTCATGGTGTACAAATTAATTTGGAGAGTAGCATTTTGTTCAGCCATTGGAAGGGCAGCAAAAATTCTAAGCCTCGCAACATGAACATTTTGCAAGTTTTTACTATCAATGATTGAATCTCCCTCCTCACTCGTACATGTAGGAAGGAACCTAGTTTTGCTGCCTGTCCCCTAGAGAAAATACATTGTGAGTAGCTTGATATACATTTGAGTCGCTTGAGTACCCAGACCAGTCAGTCTAGTACCATATGTGCTAATATGAATTGTTCACATAATTTATTTCCTCTTTACTTAGGCGTTTGTAATAATACTAACTTGCAAAGATCTTAAGAGAAGTACATAAAATATATACAAATTTTACTATATTTGCAGTACTGCATCCAAGCAATGGAGCTTTTCACTCTGGTGCTTCACTTCTCACTCACTGAAACATGATCTAACCTAGCTGCAGTCAACCAACTAGTAACTTATAATAAATAACCGCAACAATAAATATAATGATAGCATTATTCATTCACTTTCTGATACCTGTTTTGCATACTCAAATTTTTGAGGGAATCAGAGCCTATCCCAGCAAGCAATGGGTATAAGGCAGAGAAACAGTTTGAATGGGAGGACAATCCATTGCAGGGTTTACAGCATTAGTATCATTTAAAATAAGTTTGTAATATATATGATATGTTTACATTTTTAAGATTTGCTTTACATAAATCATTTTATATGCCTGAATTCAATAAGTGTAGCTTCAACCAAGAAGCTTTCAGAATTTTAAATTGATCATGAGACTTATGGACAGCCTGCATCAGATTTTGCATCATTTCCCTCCTTAGTATGTATTTTGCGATGTAAAAGCTCATTTGTAGTTTATTAACTTTCAGAGTTGGAGTGTTGGCCACTTTGTACTATTTCATTTGTCTAATCACTGGCAAACCAGCATGGTCAGGCTTAGAGTTCTTCCTTAACAGGAAACATAACATTCAGCCCTATATAATCTCTGTGGAGAAGTTATACAAGCCACAAACTGTTCTCTTTAGTCTGAATATACTACATGGAGTCACAACTTAAACACGTTTTCTCAATATGAAACCTTAGAGCACAAAAACATTACTTAGGATTTGAATATATTAAAATGTGATGCGGCAATTCAGTAATGCCCGAAGCCAGTAATGGCGAACCTATGACACCCATGTCAAAGGTGACACATGCCACAATGTTTTGGGTGACACATCAGCAATCACTAACACCCAAGTTACCAAAGACACTGCTTTTGCATTCATTGCTCATGGGAAGTGCACTGAATTATTTTGTGCCAGGAGCTTTTTACACGCCAAACCCAAAAGGTTCGCCATCACTGCCCTAAGCAAAAAAAAGGACCTCAGCTCTGTTTAGGTTGGGTAGCACATCCTGCTTGCTGAGTTAGTCCGAAATTCATACTGATTACCTTAACTGTTACCAAAGTTTCTGCACCTCTAGCTCATATATAACCATCATATTCCATCCCCACACTGAATTCCACAATTTATACTGGCAGTTTTATTCAGATACTTACTGCATATTTTAAAGTGGCATGCTTCCTGACTTCCATGCTCACTCTAACTTAATGTCATATTCACCATGACTAAAAATGTCCTTCTGTAAAAAACTGTAGATAAATACATTTATCAAATACATGACTATATGAGAGACTTGGGAAGGCAAAGTAGTTGAGGACGGTAGAGGTGATGTAGACAGACAAAGAAATAATGACATGAGAACAAATACCAAAGTAGCTCCAATTACAGAGAAGGTAAAAAAAAGCAACAGGTTACAGTGGTTTCAGGTTACAGTGGTTTGGTCATGTGCAAGAAAGCAGAAGATGACTTAGTGAAGGAGATTTGGAAAACAGAGGAAGAAGGCAAGAGGAAACAAGAACATCCAGTGAAGAGATGGCTGGGCTTCGTGACAGAAGACCCTTGACCGGCAGGCATGACTGTCAAAGAAGATATAAGAATGGCACTGAATCAGAATTGATGGTGATGGTTGATGTGACACCCCAAGTCCATGTAGAATAGTGAGGAAAGTGGGGGTGATGATGGTGCTGACAGAGATATATAGATATGGGGAGTAGACATGAACTGCTTTGATATTTAGTCCTTCCCACTTTCCTTTCTGATGATGCCTTGATCCCAGGTAACAGCGAGACTGTATCTTTCTAATGCCAGCCTCCAGAGAACTGTCATAGACATATCTAAATGATCTCACCATTTTATAAACAAATGCATAAACACAAGCACTGATTTTTTTTTGGAAATGACAACTTTCTATCTCTCCATCCTGGTGACAAATGATGGCCTCACATTGCTTCTAAAGCATAGTTTATTTTTATTTTTTTCGCATTAGAAAGATGCAGTGTGCACAATTCTTATTTTGTGCAGGGTTAGATATTTACCCCCTTTAGCCCTTTTCCTTTAACTCCCTTGTATCCATTATTCTACAGGGAGTTGGGGTGCCACATCAACCACTGCCACCAACTGTGATCAAGTCCCATTCTGCCATCTTATTTGACAGTCGTGCCTTACTGTCAAAGGTCTCTCTCTCTCTCTCACATCCCAGCCATCTTTTCACTGGATGTTCATGTTTCCTGTATGTACCTGCTGTACTCCCTCTCGATACAAGTTCTGCTACAGACAATACACAGATGTAGCGACTGTCCACTGAACTGTATCTTGTTTATGTGAAATGCATTATGATAATGTGATAATATGATGCTTTGTACACTGTACAGTGCAGTTTGCTAGCTCTGCAGTGCATAATAGGCTTTGTATTTGGTACAACGCACATAAACTACATTGCAGTAGTGCCTGACATGTTTTCTCAACAAATCATGAACTTTCTTATGTTGTCAGCACATAGTGCACTGTTAACAGGCCTCTGCCTCTCTGGAAATTGAAACTTTGGATTTTTTCATGTAAACATACTCCATACCCACTTTGTGGAATGGTGTAAACAACTCTAAACTACTCCTGGACTTGAGAAATAAGTTCTGTCTTTCTAATTACATTGCATGTACATCGCTGAGATACCATCGGTGTTTTTAATGTTCCTCTCATTTCTAACATAACGCATCTGCCAAACTTCCTTACAACTCATCCCTACTTTTACATCTAACCCTCTACCTTCCTTCAAATCACAAAAAATATACCATCAAATGTTTATTGTATTGCTTTTCTAACTTACTCTTTTAATTCTTAAAATATATTTCTAATTTGTAGTTCTAAACTGATCTCAATTACTATTGTAATTACTTTTTTTCTCTACCACTATAGTATCTCGTGTATCGATCTACAGAAACAACCTGTGCATTTCTATATATGTTTTTACTATGTTTATTTATTTTGTTAAACTTTTCTGAGTAACGTTGTTGGAGCTTTTCTGCCCAGGCCTCCACTGAATATAGGTTCCTCACCCATTCAGTATTCCCTGGTAATCAAATGTCAATAAATGAATAAATAAAAATGTTATTGTTTGTCTCTTTATTGGTCTGTGGCTGAAATAGGACTTCTGCCAATCAATCCACTATCTTTCTAATGAAAAAACAACAATAACCATATCCTTCTGTAAGTGTTGTTTCCACATGTATGAGGCATTGCTCTAAATAGCCTCTGAACAAATTACTGTGCAAAGTAATAACTTCACTCTTCTATAGCTGCTATCTCTCCCTAAGCATTATGTTAGATCCCCCCTCCTGTCAGTCAGCATTGTCTGACTCTGTCAACCAACAATAAAATCATTCCGTAAGTTCATGTCACTTCTCTAGTTTTCTTTTCATGTTTACTCTTTTCAGTGATTCTGGCATTTGTGTACCTTTCTCCTTTTTATAACCATTACACAAAAGTATAATTCATTTGCATCATCCTGCACTGATTCCAACCTGCTATATTTGTTATACTTCTTCTGAACTTGTGAAGGCTCATCCTTCCTTATTTCTTGTATCCGATTATACTCACCAAACATTAAGAAAGAGTGCTAAGCAACAACAACGGGCAATGTTAAGAAACCGCTTAGCAATCTGATTTGTACCAGGAAGTAATAACAGTTATTCCCTTACAGGAATTCTTTACCCACATATACCAAGGCCATACTTTCTCACCAGTGATACTCTGCTACAGGGTGTGTGTGTGTGTGTGTGTGTGTGTGTGTGTGTGTGTGTGTGTGTGTGTGTGTGTGTGTGTGTCACACATATGCACATACACACACATATACATAGATGTACATATAAAACTACTCTGGTAACATAATACATACTTTCTGTTTCTTCTCTCCTCTTTCCTCACCTGGATCACTGATATTGTCATTTGCATCCCCTTGAGTACCTGTTATAAACTATATTTGTATCACTCCATTACCTTTTTCCTTCAGTTATCTTTGCTACATTTTTGTGAATTTGACGTATATCACTTCCGTTATTATGTATTGCATGCTGCTAATTTCTCCCTTACATGCATACTGAGCCTCTGTTCTCTCTGAAAAAGGAGGAACTTAATCCTGTGGGACTACTGACTTAGTACAATTGTAAATAAACATACAAAAACCTCACTGAATTATTTTTGTATATTTAGAACATGGCATATAGAATTATCAGTTTACAATGATAAACAGCATTAAAGTAGAGTGATCATAGTAAGAACTCTATGATACCACACTAGCAGTGCCAACATCTTGTCTCTTTGGACTAGACTTCATCAGTTTAGACCCAATGAATTCTGCTAGCTAACTCTTCTGTTATGCACTTGACCTGTGCGTTAATCTTCCATATGAGACCATGTAAAATGACAGCAGTCCTTTCTGGAGATAACTGTTTCAGCCAATAAGTGAAATTTGTTGAAATCATTTGACATGTTTTTCTTATTATGCATCCAAGCTGCTAAAAGCCATTTATTTATTTATTTTACATTTGTTAACCAGGAAAGTCCAACTGGACACATGTAATTTTTCAGTGGAGGCCCAAGGAGAAAAGCTCCAGTTATAAGAAATCAAAATTTGCAGATGTTGACAAACATGCACAGAATTACAGAAGTATTCACAAATAGTTACATATTGATGGACAATACAATTCTTTAGAAGTAATATTTACATCACACATGATAAATCTAATAATAACTCTAAAGACAAGTGAAGCGTGTTTCACTTGTTTTTAGATGTTACTTTAGAAGCAATTGCTACATTTCTGGGAATTAATACATCTCTTGTGTTCTGCTTTGAAACTGGTTTTCTATCTGTAAAAGTAAAAACATGCCTGCTTTTTTGACCTGTGGACATGAGCATTTACATTTCCCTTGACCAAATTAAAGTTTACATGTAACAAACCCTGTATCCCATGCATGACAACTCTTTGTAAAGGAGTTCCAAGTGGGAACGAAGACGTTTACTGAATCAGTATGCATTAAAGCTTGAGTCAAAGTTCCTCAAAACATAGTTTCTTAAACAATGTCCTGTAGAGTCCGAAGAAAGGAAAATACCTTGAGTGGATTCTCTCTCTGAGATGTGCAAATTTTGGCATATGTAGGTACAGCGGTTTCCTCCTCTTTCAGAAAAAAAATAATAAAAACAAGCACAGGGTGTGTGGGATTCATACAGGATGTGGCTAAATTTTCAATGAAATGTGAGGTTTCACTCTGTGCAACAAGGCACTATGTTTACCATATCACAACTTAATGTGATACTGTAAACTATGTCTAACTCCTTGTGTTCTGTGGTTTACTTCTAGGTCCACCTAACAGAACTTAACTTATGACAGCAGTTATGTGCTGTAAAGGAAAATAAATGAGATTAATTTGTTTTACTCCTACAAATATCAATTATGTGCTTTGGAAACTGGATGGCTTACAAAGAACCCAACCTGAAAAGAAGCCTCCCTTCTGCTTTACTAGTATAATTTTATGCCATTTCCAATGAGTTATTTAAAAGCTAAGGTATAAGTCATGTAAAGCATTCACTCCTTTAATAGCGACATTTTTTTTTGCTTTGGTCACTAAAGGATGTGAAGAATTAGATAGTGGCAGCCATGCAGAACTAGTGCTTTCTGCCCAGTAACCTCACTTCCAATCCTAGAATGTGCAGTGGAGAATGCAGGTAACATTATGTCCTGTTCATACATGAGGTAATCATTAATTTCTTCTCCAAAAAGACAGTTTTTTAATCCTTATTTTATCTTCTACTGCTTACAGAGGTACCTCAAATTAGTATTGTAGAATTTAGTGACAATAGAAATGTTAGGCAGTAAGTGGTCTCCTAGTTGACCAACAGATCAGTGGATGGACTGCTTAGTTTAGTCCATAGGTCTGATGGAGCTATGAGTCCATTTTCAGTGGAAACCTGTGAAGAAAAGCACCACTGCTACATGGAGCAAACACTCATTACATAAAATTACCGATAATGTTAGTTTTGCCACATAACAGAGACAATATACAAGCTTAACTAATAAAACTACAGATGTTGCCAATATTTTGCACACTCCAACTAAGACTCTTAGCAGAAAGTACCTTGGTCACTGAGGGTTAGTTGATGTGGAAGAAAACATCTTCAAGATGCCTGTGTCAGTGGCACAGAAGGATGAAGCACTGATTACGGCACAGATGAACAGAGCCTGAGGAGTTGTTTAACATCTGGAAGAGGTAGGTGGGAGACAAAAATGAAAAGATAATGCCGTTTCACTCATCCTGGTGATGTGGGGTTAGCGATTCTGGTCACCACATCAATAGGTATCAAGCAGATGCTTACAAGGTACAAAAATGACTGGGATGGAGATGCGGGCCTGATGATCCCAAGCTGGTGACAGTAGCCTTTATTAGTATGTGGGCCATAGCCCACACAGAGGCACACACAAACCCACACAGAGGCAGAACGTGGTAGGCCCTGCAGTGACATGGCTGCTTCATGCCAGCCACCAGGAGCAGAGGTAGTACTTGAAATAATAACACTGTTGAAAGTGAGGGCACAAACCACCTCTTATTTCAACTGCATAATTTTCCTTTTTTTTTTCAAAATTTTAAAATTTGAATTTAAGCTTAGTATTAATAAAAGTACAAACAAACTAATACTCTCCTCATATGGGACTGAACAATGTTTTACATGCTTTGAGCTCTGAATCGGTTCTCAAAAAATTTTAAATAATTATAATAATGATAATTTGAGCAACATTCTACCAGTTAGTATAGTATTGTAACAAACAAATAATTATAAAATATACATTTTCAAACATACCAGGAATCCATCTCAGGGTGTATATTTAAACACCGATATTTTAAAAAGCAATATAAAAGCTGCATGTCTCATACTTTTGTTTCAATGCAGTATTCCATTACATGTCTTTTTTAGAAACTAAATAATGCATATGTTTATGTCATAGTTTTGCAAAGAACTTTAAGTGCCCTTCTGACATGTCAACACCTTAAAATGAGTGATTGATAATGTTATGTATTAAGGAAGCCAAAAGCACAGGTTCTGTTAATGTAAATATTTTTTACCTAAAAACTAAACAGAGTACAGGGTGAATGCTGCATCCATTGCAAGGATAATCAAATGAATGTACATCACTTGCAAAAATAAAATGTTATATACACCTCCTGCATAAATTTCCTATTCCCTTCAGCCTTATATTCGGCAAATTGTTAACAAATACTAGGTAAGAGGAAGCAGAGCATAAATAATGTTTGGTGAAATCGCATTTGGAATACAACATGAAAAATCATTTATGACTATACATATTACTCCGCAAATAATGTATATTGTTTACCACATGGTGGTTGAGCTTATTCTTCAGTGTTCATATTTTCTGGGCATAATCCAAATGCCGTAGGCAACTACATTGAGTGTGTTATAACGACTGGTCAATGGAAAGGGCTACATAGGGAATTACTGACCTTGGAATTCTAAAACACATAGTCTCAGCATGATTCCGTTTGCAAAGCAGCATTACATCTTTGTATCTTACTTAAACTGTGAGTCGTTTACAATACAGTCCTGGTCTTGTAGCCTGACTTGGTGCCATAGTTGGTCATTCGACTACATAACGATGAATGTCATATTCTGATTCAAGCCTTAATTTGTCATTCTTCCCCCCGGGACATAGAAACGTGTTAATAATAAGCAGCAAACCATGGAAGTCATGACAATCGTGCAGTTTAATATAAATCACATGGGTAAGAATATCTTAAAAATATGCATGTTTTCCTAAAATTTGTGTAACTTTGTGTGCCAAGTAAACGTGACTTCCGTTTTCAGAGGCAATCCGATGTTCATTAAAAAGAAAAGCACTTGTTGCATGTCTGGGCACTGCACTCATAGGAAGAAGTTGAAATATGCATATGCTGGAACAGTAGCATTAAAATAATATTTATAATGGCATTAGAGATAAGGTCGTAGCCAAGTAAATGGTGGCTGACTTTACAGATTAAGGCTACTTTATGAAAAGAACAATCTGTCCTAGCAAAACTGCTCCTGACAAACAGGAATTTCAAACAGTAGGACATTTGGAGAGGACCAGACTAGGGGTTAGAATTCTCTTTGTTTAGCAGCAGAAAAAGGAAACTGTGTCAGGAAACAAGGCTGTGATGAAAAGGAAGTCTCTCTTAAGCTGATAAAGCAAACTAATACGAGGAGGGAATTTGGGCAACAGTTATAAGTCACTCACTCCTGAAATAACAAGAATCATTGTGTATAAATATCTAGGGCTGTACATTTTAAATGCCGCACTATGAAAAGCACAGGATAGCAGTACAATCTGACTTTCTACATTTTCAGCATTTTTTTCTCTGTCATCCTTTTCTAACCAAAATCTCCATAAAGCTGGATGGGTGGATAAAGAACAATTTTCAGGCAACTAAACGACTTTTAATTTGAAATTTGACAGTTTTTACTGTTGGATACATTAAAACAAAGCACAAAGCACACATTAGCTTTAAATACTGAAAGTGTCATAAATGAGAAAAGAAAAGAATTAAAGAAAATAAATGTTGTTAAACATGATTTCTTCTTTTAAGTGTGTACATTTTTGGCTATCTTATTTCTAATGTGCTTTATTTTCAGTGACGTGTTTAATGTCCTTGGTAACAGTTTTTGTTTCTATGTGCCCTGGAACCTGACAAAAACACTTATGGAGCTGGTTTCCTACAATATAATATTAGTTGCATCAGGGACAGCAGCTCAGAGTCTGACTTCTACACACACAAGCATACGCATAGTCAGCTTTGATTGTGACATTTACAAACATAAACACACGCACACTACAGTAACAGACTGGCCTTTTATTTCAAACAGATGCATTATTAAGTACAGCATTAAGCACTTGCTAGGCTATTGATCTGTAAGGCTTTTATGAAGCCTAGCTTTACATTCTTATGGTGGTTTTTAGCCCATATATATATATATATATATATATATATATATATATATATATATGGGTCCCCTTCACATGGTCGACAGTTCATTTGACCGACACTTATTTGGTTGACAATTCATATGGTCGACAGGCAGATTTGCCCCCCCCTCCCCAATGTTGTGCGACCCTGGAGTTGATATATATAGTTAGGGGAGGTGGGAGGCAAAGCCCCCCACATAAAACTGCTTGTCGATCAAATGAATTGTCGACCAAATAAAAGTCGGTCAAATGAACTGTCGACCATGTGAAGTAGATCCATATATATATATATATATATTTCTTTTTTCTTTTATTACTTATTTATTTTCTAGCCTTTGTTGACTGTGTTAGTCCCCATAGGCTACTGTTCTGTTTTCAGGGGAGACCCAAGGATGTCTTCTAGGGGAAATGTAGCCATGGCATTGGGGAACTTCCCCTACTCTTTGGAGCTGCTAGATGGCATTGGAGGGGTCCAACAGCAGCAAGAAGCAGGCCTAAGGGAAGCAACAGCGGCATAAAGGAGAAGAGTAAAGCTAAGGAGAGATTGCAGGTGGAAAGTGAATATTTGGAGAAAGCATTGCTCAATATGGAGCTTCAGCAAGCTAACAAAGATTAATGTATGGCTGATGTTACATATGAGTAGCATTTAGCTGTCTCTATGGAGAAGGAATTAAGCAAGTCTGTTGAAGTGATGCAGATAAACAGAACCTGTATCAGTAGGGCTTGCAGATAATGCTCTGTTAAAATTATTCTAGCAGGATGACAGTTGTGCTGTTGCATGGGGTGAGATGACAGATAACTGTTTCAGAAGTGCTGAGGATGGTAATGTGGAAAAAGAACCAGGTGATATGGCAGCAGAGAATGCAGTAGGTAAAACTTATGCAGCAGTGGCAGCACTCAAAAAAGGAGAGTAGCAACAAACTGCAAGCAAAACTGTTTTGAAAAGAAGGGAAGACCAACTGTGGGAATAAGAACAAAAACTGCCACTGTAAAAGATTATGTGACAATTTAGTGACTGTTCTAGATTTTTAAAGCTTGAGAAATTTGGTCTTGTATACAAATTGGGACACAGAATTCTTGCGACATAGCATTTGAAAATGATGGACTGATGAAATTTCTGAAACTGTGTAACAAAAAAGAATTCCATTTATCCATGGAACAATTATTTGTTTTCTGATAGTAACTTAAATGTTAAAACAATTACTCTGCAGTTTTGACCTGATAAACTGGAAGAAAATCATGTTAAAAATTCCTGCAGGGTCTAAGTGAAACTGCTAATAATAATGTGAAACTTAGAGATGAGAGAAACTTGTGAAATAGAGGATGGAGGTTGGAAGCTGTTTTGAAATGTAAAGAAAACATGGTGAAATACTTGTCAAGTGTCATTTTTATGGCAGATCACAGAGAGACTTTTAAGATATGCTGGCCAGCCTATATTGTGTTACTTTTGTTGGGACTTTTCTCATTTAATTAATGATTGTGACAAGGTACAATGAAACCAATGTGGAGAGAAAAGACATACAACAAGAAGGTGTGTGCCAGCATGCAGGCTGTATAAAAAAGGGACACTTTTGGATGGATTCTTAAGAGCAAACAGCAAATAATGAAAAATAATGGGAAAGGGAAGAGAACATCCATGAGAAAGGACAACAAGAGGCTGGGGAGAGGGTGAATTAGGTAAAGATGAAACTGTATAAGAAAAAATTAATTTTGGATGGGAAAAATGAGGAGAGGTAGAGAGAAAGAATTGACAGTATTCATATATCTATATATATATATATATATATATATATATATATATATATACAGAGAAAGAGGTTGGTGAAGAAGAAGTGGGATTGTCAAAGAGATGAAGAAAGTAGACAAGAGTATAAGGAGATGAGGTGCATGGCAAAGAGAGAGGTGGCGAAGGCTAAGGATAAGGCGTATGAAGAGTTGTATAAAAGGTTGGACACTAAGGAGGGAGAAAAGGACCTGTACCAATTGGCTAGACAGAGGGACCGAGCTAGTAAATATGTGCAGCAGGTAAGGGTGATAAAGGATAATGAGGGAAACGTGCTCACAAGCGAGGAGAGTGTGTTGAGCAGATGGAAGAGTACTTTGAGAGGTTGATGAATGAAGAGAATGAGAGGGAGAGAAGGTTGGATGATGTGCGGATAGTGAATCATGAAGTGCAGTGGATTAGCAAGGAGGAAGTAAGGATAGCTATGAAGAGGATGAAGAACGGAAAGGCTGTTGGTCCAGATGACATACCTGTGGAAGCATGGAGGTGTTTAGGTGAAATGGCAGTGGAGTTTTAACTAGATTGTTTAATGAAATCTTGGAAAGTGAGAGGATGCCTGAGGAATGGAGAAAAAGTGTTTTGGTACCGATTTTTAAGAATAAAGGTGATGTGCAGAGCTGTAGTAACTACAGAGGGATTAAACTGATCAGTCACAGCATGAAGTTATGGGAAAGAGTAGTGGAAGCTAGGTTAAGAAGGGAGGTGATGATTAGTGATCAGCAGTATGGTTTCATGCCTGGAAAGAGCACTACAGATGTGATGTTTGCTCTGAGAGTGTTGATGGAGAAGTACAGAGAAGGTCAGAAGGAGTTGCATTGTGTCTTTGTGGATTTAGATAAAGCATATGACGGGGTGCCTAGAGAGGAGTTGTGGTATTGTATGAGGAAGTCGGGAGTGTCAGAGAAGTATGTAAGAGTGGTACAAGATATGTACAAGGGTAGTGTGACAGCGGTGAGGTCTGCGGTGGGAGTGACGGATGCGTTTAAGGTGGAGGTGGGATTACATCAAGGATCAGCTCTGAGCCCTTTCTTATTTGCAATGGTGATGGACAGGTTGACAGACGAGATCAGACAGGAGTCCCCGTGGACTGTGATGTTTGCAGATGACATTGTGATCTGTAGTGAGAGTAGGGAACAGGTGGAGGAGACCCTGGAGAGGTGGAGATATGCTCTAGAGAGAAGAGGAATGAAGGTCAGCAGGACTAAGACAGAATATATGTGTGTGAATGAGAGGAAGGATAGAGGAATGGTGAGGATGCAGGGAGTAGAGGTGGCGAAGGTGAATGAGTTTAAGTACTTGGGATCAACAGTTCAGAGTAATGGTGAGTGTGGAAGAGAGGTGAAGAAGAGAGTACAGGCAGGATGGAGTGGGTGGAGAAGAGTGTCAGGAGTAATTTGTGACAGGCAGTACCAGTAAGAGTGAAAGGGAAGGTCGGCAAGAGGGTAGTGAAACCAGCTATGTTATACGGGTTGGAGACAGTGGCATTGACAAAAGGCAGGAGTCAGAGCTTGACGTGGCAGAGTTGAAGATGTTAAGATTTGCACTCGGTGTGACGAGGATGGACAGGATTAGGAATAAGTATATTAGAGGGTCAGCCCAGGTTGGAAGGTTTGGAGACAAAGCCAGAGAGGCAAGATTACGTTGGTTTGGACATGTGCTGAGGAGGGATGCAGAGTATATTGGGAAAAAGATGCTAAGGATGAAGCTACCAGGTAACAGGAAAAGAGGAAGGCCTAAGATAAGGTTTATGGATGTGGTGAGAGAGGATATGCAGGTGGTTGGTGTGACAGAGCAAGATGCAGAGGACAGGAAGAAATGGAAACATTAGCTACCCCTAACGGGAGCAGCCGAAAGAAGAAGAAGAAGATGTGTGTGTGTGTGTGTGTGTGTGTGTGTGTGTATATATATATATATATATATATATATATATATATATATATATATATATATGTATATATGTATATATTTATTTATTTATTTATTTATTGAAATTCGAACCAGTAAAAAAACTGATTCTGAGGATCAAGGCTTATTTGTACATAAACCCATGAAGAATATGAATATTCATTTGGAAAAGACTATAAGAAAACAAAAATTTTAAAAATATTTCCCCTAAACTTAAAAAGAAGGAAGAATAACCATTTAGCTTACAGTAAATGTGAATGTTACTAATAATGCTGCAAGAAGGATAGGGATATTGGAATGGTGTGTTAAATGTCATGTGGATGTTAATCTCCTGAGGTGTAATATTCCTGACAAGGGTAGAAAGACTATAAATAGAACAATTGTGCAGTGGATATAACTATATATATATATATATAGATAGATATATATAATATGGACACATTCCGCGGTGACATTGTTGCCTCACAGCAAGAGGTTCTCCCGTTCGATTCTCGGCTTGGGTTGGGAGTGCCTTCTGTGTGGAGTCTACATGTCCCCATGGTCGAGTGAGCGTTTGAAAGACATGCGTTGAATGGGCGTGCCTTCGTTCAAGGTTGGGCGTCAGGCTGGCAACTCGACACCATAAAAACCAACTGCCAATCATTAGCGGACTGGAGTTCCACTGTGGTGACCCCTAACCGGGAAAAGCCGCAAGACAAACAACAAGATATATATATAATATGGAACTCAGGAAGTGAACATTATTCTGGAGTGGCTGTGTTGGGTAAAAAACATTGAAAATACTTAATATAATCATATGTCTCAAGTGTCCAGATTTCTGTAGAACATCTAGATTTTACCTCATAATTTTGGTCTTTTCCTCATAAAATCTGTTTTTTTTAGCAAATCACTGAAGATTGAAGCCACTAAATAATGATATACATTTGAGTTACAGACTTCATATCCTTCAGAAAATGTAAGCTAACCCTAAGAGGTTGAGAGATATTAATATAATGTTGGTGAGGATGGGAAGATTATCTGTTGTTGATGTGAGGTGGACAGAACATGTTTATAGAATGATAGCAGTGTATGCATATACAGCTAGCAAGGAAAGAGAATCTGTTCCATCAAATATTAGACTGTGTGGCTGTTAACATGAAAATTATAATTGCAGGGAACTTTAATTGTGCTTTAAAGAGAAAATGTAAAAAGAAAGGGAAATATGTAAAAAAACACAGGAAGTGATAAAATGTGGTAAATTACCTGTGTGGAACAATAGTCAGTGGACTTAAAAAAAGGGGCACTTGGATCTGAAATTGATTATTTTATATTATTGGAAGGCTTGGGGATTGCAGATCTGATGAGTTTTTCAGTGCATTTAACAATGCGGATGCAGGTGATGAAAGTGAGGGAGTATATTAAAATAGGAAGGGGAATAAAAAGAATAAATTAGAAATGATGCAATGAAATTAGAGAGTGGGAAATATTGCAGTTGTGGAAGGATCATGTAGCCATGAAGGCTTCTGTAAAAACTGGTTGGAATGCTGGACTGATTTTAAAAAGAAGTATAAAAAGTGTTTGTTTGTTTTTTTTTTTTCAACTGCAGAATTATGTAAGAAAGGAAGACAAACTGCAGTATGTGAAAATGTATATATATGTATCAGAGAATGCAGAGAATAATACAAGATAGTATTATGATATGGAAAAAAGAACTATATAAAAAATACAAGAAAAAATTAAGGCATTACTGTTTGGGCAGAGATGTTATTTACGGGTCTATATTATGTTATCGAATACTAACAACATTGATTGTTATACGGTCGATACCATATGTTCGAAGTTGCAAGTATTAAAAAATGAAAGCAGAAATCTCCATAGAGAAGATTTCCTTTTACTGCACTATAGTGCGATCTCGGAATTGGTATATTTAAAGAGCGGGGGATGTGAGGGATGCAGCCTCCCATGTGGGGGGTGCATAGGGGCTTGTCCCCCTGCTTAAAACATTCAGGTAAGTTTTTCTTTTTTTTTTAATTTGCTTTATTTAATTTTCAAATAATTGCAACTTTGAACATATGGTGTTGACCATATCATATTCGATCTAAGTATTCAATAACGTAATATAGACCCATTATTTACAAGGGAGAAGGAAGGAAGTATCTGCATACTTTGCTAAAATGGTAAAAGAGGATATTACTATAATGAGTGAAATGAAAAGTATAAAATGAGAGGTAAAAAGAACATGAGGTCAAATTATGAGTACTGTAGTACAACATGTGGAAAATGCTTATAAGAGTAAATAGAAAGAAAATAAGAGAGAATGGAAAGTAAACAAAAATCCAGAATGAGTTTAGGAAGAGTTGGAAATAGGGGATTGGATGAAGTACTTAGGAAAGTAAATGTTGATTTAGTATCAGGGCCAGATGGTATGCAACGTACAAGAAGCTAATGGATTGGCAAAGGGAGTATTTTGTAAATATACTGAATGAACAGTTGAAGGATGGGTTTATTTATGAAGAGTTATGTAGTAGGATATTAAAATTTATAATTGAGGAAAGATGAGAGAAGAATGAAATAAAAAAATGGATACCCATCACACTAAATAACACATTATATTTTTATGAGAATAATAAACAGGAGAAAGGAAGGGAGGATTAGAGACATTATGAAAGAAATTATATATGGTATAAAAGGGAAGGGATGTCAAGACGTGTTATTAGTTGTGAGAGAAACTGTGAATGATATTATAAGTAAAACAGTAGATGTGAAACGCATGGTAGCTGATATTAGCAAGGCATTTGCTACAGTAGGACATGATGCATTGTGGAATGTTATGGAGAAGTATGGAATAAGCAACAGAATTTGGAGAGTGTGTATAGCAGCACAGAAAAATAATAGAGTTATGAATGTTGGTGAATGTGTGGCTGAGTAAAGAAATAATACCTCTCAACTGTACAGATTTTTCAGAATGTCCAGATTTTTGCCTCATATTTTTGGTGTGTTCCTCCTAAAATCTGTACTTTTCTGGCAAATAGCTGAGCATTGAAGTCATTAAATAATGACAAACATTTGAGTTTAAGACTCTACATCCTTCAGAAAATTCATGCTAATGCAAAACCTATTATTCTGTGTTTGTAAGAGCAATATTTAAAATCTGTCCCTATTTCTCCCCTCATCATTTTAAGCTTTGTCCAGATTTTTTGCTCTAAGAGGTTGAGAGGTATGAATATGCATGAAGTGTGGCAGAAGACAAAGCTGTCCCATGAGTGAAATATTATTTGGATTGGTAATGAATGTGATAGTAAGTGAAGTAGCTTATAAAATGAAAGCCACTAGATCACTCATTAAGCAATCTAAAACAGGACCTAGGGCATGCACTTGGCATTCTATTAACCATAGCCTGAGAAGTGGCTTTGTTCCAGCAGAGTAAAGAACAGCAACAGTAATTCCCTTGGACAAAGGCCCCCATCAACTGACCCTGGGAAGTACAGACCCATAAGTCTAACCAGCCTCATCTGCAAGACCATGGAAAGAATCATCATGGACCTTATTGACAAGGACATAGGTGACCTTCATACTCTAGACCTAACCTAGTTTGGCTTCATTACATGTAGATCATGCTTATTATACTTTGTAAACTTCTTCGAGAAAGTCACCAAAGCCCTGGATGAAGGTAAAACATTGCATACTGCCTGTCTTGACCTAGCTAAGGCTTTTGACACAATTCCCCACACAGGTATCATTGAGAAACTCTCCCAGCTGGGGATTAATATTTATGTCACTAGATGGGTAGCCAATTGGCTCACTGACAGATCCCATACTGTAAAGGTTGGTGATTCCACCTCTACCAGTAGACCCATCACCAGTGGTATAACACAAGGATCTGTGCTGAGCCCTTTACTGTTTGGAATCTATTACTCAAAAGTCCAGGCTAAGTAGATGGCCTTTGGCTTATCAAGATCACTGATGACTGCAAATTGGGTGCAATCATTGAGTTCCCTAATGATGTTAACATATTACAGGAGGGGCTAACCCAGACAAATGAGTGGTGTCAAAGCCACGGACTAAAGCTAAATGCAAAAAAGTGCATCATTATCCCCTTTGGCAAAGAGAAATTCCCTGCTAATTACAATATTGACAGCATTCCCTAAGTTCAAACCCAGCAGTGAGAGATCTGGAACACATGTAGATAGCAATCTGAACTTTGACCACCAAGTTACCACAGTGGTAAGGAAGGCCTTCTACACTGTGCATCTCATAAGTAAGGGCATCACATCCAGGTCTAAGGATGTTATAACTCTACTGTATTTGACCCTCATCAGTCCATTAATAGAGTGCAATGCTCCCTTCTGCATGCACCTCACCAGACACCTGCAGCAGCTGGAGAGACCACAGAGGTTTCTCACCAAGAAAATGCAGGGCCTGCAAACCATGAATTATGTGGATAGGCTGAAAGCCCTGTCAGTGTACTCTGTATGCTATAGACTGTTGAGAGCCAACTGTGCCGGCCTAGGGCAGTCTCTGACCCTGACCTGATGGATATGCTGTACATCCGAAAGTCAAAGGTCACAAGAGTCACTCACTCTAGGGATCTTAACCTAGCATGTGACATTAACAGAACATGCTGCAGAGACACATATATCTTCCAGAGATCGATGCTGTTCTGGAATAAACTTCCAATTCACGTGAAGCAGAGCTCCTCACTCACCCTATTCAAGCACAACCTGGACAACTGGATGGGAGACCACAAATTCACCCCGGGGTTGGCACTTATGTCTCTCATGGACAGGGTTAGTCAGTGTTTATCACAGACTCATTCTGTGAATAATATCCATCTAACCAAGGACAATTGAGGAAAATTGGGATTAACCTGGCTAAACTTGTAAGGGCTCTAGGACCCCTAGCATAATAACCTCCTATGAAACTATGAACCTAAGTTTTGCAAAACGAGGTGGTTATTACAGGAGTTTTGACATATGCAGAAAATATAGTTGTAGGTGCTAAGAAGAAAATATGGATGATGGAGGTGTTGGTTTGTCTGAATCTATGTTTTTAGGAAATGTGAATGCCCTTGAATAAAGATAAAAGCAAGGATTTGGATGATGTGGTGAAAATTGGGGGGTGTGTTTTTCATTGAAAGAAGTGTCTTTGCAAGGAATAAAATGTGGGAAAATTATACAGTTATGATGGAATTGGAAGGTCTGATAAACGAAATGAAATAAATATAGCTTCAGTGGAGGACATATAGATTAGCATTCAGGACTAAGGTTTATCTGGTGAACTCTGTATTAATGGGGAAAATAGCATATATGTCAAATTGTTATAGGGTTCCTGAAAAATATAAAAAGGAAATTGTGCAACTGGCATTTTCTTTCATATGAGTTCGAAATTTAACCCAGTAAAAAGAGATGCGTAGTATATGAATGAAAATGAAGGGGAATTTGGGTTATTAAATCCAGTTCTTTATTCTACTTCTTTGTATTTGTATACAGTATTAAAGTAGGTAAGGGAAGATGATGAGAATTTTCTAGTGAGAATATTTAAATATAAGTGCAAATGGTTCTGGGAGATGAAGAGAGTAAGAAAAAGAATACGTAAATGAAGAAATTATAAATTATCAAGAAAAAATACTGACATGGAAATAAACATTGATGATACTGAGAAAGATAGAAGAATGTGATATAATAATGTGATTAAGCAATATTATTATGTAAATCCACAAGAAGCATTGCCAGAAGTTATTAAAGCCATTAAAGTAAAGAAAAATGAAGTGTGCCAATATAGTAGACTGTAAAGATTTCCTACAGAGACTGATAATAAAAAAGTTACCAGTAAAGGGGAATGTGTCATATTGTGAGGAGGAAGAGACAACAGAGCATGTTTTTTTTTTCTTTTTTTGTATATATTGAGTGGTGAAACTGTAGAAAAAGTTGTGCGAATTTTATTTTGAGAATATTAATGGCATAAACAATATAGACATGAATATGATTATGTGTGGATTTTATAAGAACAAGATGAAAGAATATGTGAAATGGTTGGATAAGACTGTATTTGATGTAATATGGGTTAATTGGAATGAAAGACTGAATGAAAATTGTGTTTAATAGGAAATGGATTGGTAACTATATTGCAAAAAATTAGACTACAATTGTGAAAGGAGGAGGAATCAATTACTTAAAAAAGAGTGGAAAAGTAGTAATGAGGATGTTATAAGAAAAATGATAAATAGTAAAAAATAGAAATATGTGTATATGTAACTGTAAATATGTACATTTTGTAAATATTTTTTTTACGTTGAATAAAGGATCCTTATTCTCTTTGATAGGTGCCATGAGATCTTTTACATTCACCTGAGCTGCTACCAACTCTAACAGACAGGACTTTGGTTTAATATCTCATCTGATCGACAATAGACTCAGAAGTGCAGCACCTCCCTTTTTTGCACTGCAGTATTAGCAATCTATGTACCCAGTGTGGGAATAGAACTCACAGTCTTCTGCACCAAAGGCGAGTATACTACCTGTTGCACCACTGATAGTAGAGATGAATAACGCAGAGATGGGCTGAAGAAGGATATTTTGGGATATTTACATGTTTACCATTTTTATGAGGGACAGGGGTGCTAAACCAAAGGTGAATTTGTGGTTGTCCATCCAGTCATTAAAATTAGACTTGAATGGAGTAAGAGAAGTACTTTGCTTTATGTGGAATGGAAGACAGTTCTATAGAAGCATTATTCTCTGTGATACATACCTATCCCTCCAACATATTCTATTTTGCAAAAGAGACTGAGATCCCTTGAGCAGGTGTTTATGATACCACTGGAACTGCAAACGTGCAATAGTCTGATAGAATAGGGTCTGTTGAATATTTGTACACAAGAGACAGAGGTCACCTCAGTAACCTGTATGATATTGAGGAGAGACAGTGCTTTTCCCCTACAGTAATATTAAGCACACTTTTCTACCATGCTCACAAATGCTTCCTTTTAAGTCAAACTGTTGCTTTCTAGTAAACAGAATAACAATTTGTACAGTACCAATACCAGAATCTACACGAATCTGCAAAACTAGTTATTTTCAAATGATACTGTCAACAAATTGTTACATATTTGTGAGGCATTTCCCAACCAGTCTGTATCCGTTTCCTGATTTGGAGTCATGCAAACTTCCTGAGTGCACATTACGGGTGGTGATTTCATGACAGAATTTTAGTACAAATCAATGTGTGTGTACTATAGAATGCTTTATTCTCTGGAATAATATGTGTATAGTTTTATTTCTAAAGCATGCTACTCCCTACTTTCATTCCTCCCAACACCATTTATGCTTAACATAACCAACACAATAATTCTTTAACTACTATCCCACTTAAACGCCATCAGTATCTTTAGCTACTACAGTGTCCACCGCTAAATATATCGTTTTTCTTCAGACTAGTATAAACAGCCAAGTAATGGAGAGTAGCCTTTATGCGTATGGATAACAGCAGGACATGGCAGCTAATTCCAGCTATCTTATGGAAATTCTGCATAAGGTAAAAATCCAAAAACTAGCATACAAAAAAACTAGAAAATATGGTTGATATCAAGAAATAAGGCTGAGGAGAATGCGTGTATGGTGCACATACTTTACTAGTACGAAATTCGGCAGGTGTGATAACAGAGGAAGGGAAGTTACTATCCACAAGACAGCACTGTGACTTTTAACTGAATGCTGCTGTTATATTACTGGGGGTCTGAGCTGCTGATTCCGAGATCATCACTATCATACTGTAAAGTTTTCAGGGCAGTCCTGATTATATCCATTTTGACAGCTCTATGAACAGAAGTCCTGAGAGTTAAATGAGACGCTGTCTCTGAGCTGCACTCAGAATGTAAGGATGTACTTCCTCTCTTTATCCTTTAATTTACTTTTATTAGCATAAGTTGCACAGCTGGAACTGAAAATTAAATTAAGCCATGCAGACAAACTTAATCTGTTATATTTTTGCCTTGGATATCAGTCATTTACTATTCAGAAAATGTACATAAAACCATTTAAACATTAAATACAATAATGTGTTGGCTGCATTAGATAAAAGGATAAAAATCACAGAAGAAGATGCAGCTGCATGTCAGCATTGAGAAGCTGTAGTCCTGTCCCTTATGCCTTTTTGTATGTTTGCCACATGCAGTGAAACCTCCCTACTGTTTATCATTATATACACAAACACGCACACCACATTCTCTTTTGCTCTACCAGAAGAAACAGAAAGTTTTTTTTTTCTCTCTTGTATTTCTTTTAATGTTGCACTTTAAAATTACAAAAAAACTCTGCTTCTGTTTCCATTCTTTTTTCATTTCAATAGCTGTGCTTTCCCAGGGTGCAGTTCCCCTGTCTAACAGTGCTTTAATACACTATGCTTAAGACTAGTAAGAAAGTACCTTGTACTAGCAAATAATAAAAACACCTTTGCCTTTGTCCACTCGCAGACTAAAACTGCATTCATCAGTTTAATGCACAGGTGCTGTTGGCCAGGACACCAGGGAAATTCCACTTCTTTTTTTAACCAAGAACACAGTGGAATCTTATACTTCTATCTGGACATTCAACAGGACAGCATTAGGACTGGTAAAAGAGAATTTTCCTTTAAGTTCTCATCTGAAGGGTGGCACACCCCATCAGTACAGTACTTCCTTATGTGACATGCAGATCTCCGTGTTTCAGTTAGAACCTCACTGCCCATGTTGGACTAAGATGTTTGGAAGCAAATGTGCTACTGATTTCACCACAGTGACCCCCAAAATAATAATGGTCATTCCATGAAAAACGTTAACCAGAGTTTATAGCAAGAAGCACACATACTACAAGATGTACATTATTCATAAGGTTGCTGTAAATATATACGTCATAAAATATACACTTATTTTCTGACCCTTACAAAAGTTAAGAAGTGACATTTAATTCTACATAATATGTATATTCTGAGCTCATTTTAAGGATTAGTTTTTCAGGCATCTGCACTTCTCAGATTTTCCATCTCCTGTACTCATTACTACTTGGAAGCATTTTTTAACAAACTCATTCATTGTGTGGAACTGAAGTCTGCAATTATTTTTTTTCATGAAATAGTAAACTACCTGTGCTTTAGGCTTACATCGCACATATTTCTGATCATATTTTTAAATGTGTATTCTGAATTTCTGTCTATATCAGAAGGGCAGATTTGGTGGTCATTAATGTTGAAACCAGGTATGGAAGACCCAACAAGAAAAATATAGCAGTTGAATTACATACACGTCAATTTACAGATGCAGATGACACTTATACCCTTCAACTGAATCAACGGTAAAGATTTAACCTAAACTATGCCCAAACAAATATTCCTTAAACACACATTTATGTCTAAGTTTCATTTATCTAATATTATGAAAACAGAATGTAATTTTGTTATATTAAGATGTGCTATGCATGACATCCGCAAGTGTGCAAATTAGTTCAAAGTAGAATACGTCACTCAAGGCATGAATAAAATATTTACATGTAAATAAACTAATAAATAGGACAGAAGAAGAAAGTACATTTTCAATGGAAAAATGAATTGGGACCAGCTGTATCAATTTTTTTAATTTATTTTTGTATGTATGTGGGGGGGGGGGGGTCAGCTTTAGGGGAAAACAAAATGCTTTTTTTTTCTTCGAAGAAAGGGTGGTAAGTGAACATGTGCTATGGGAACAAAGAGGCAAGAAAAATCATGGATACATGGATAGAGATTAAAACCCTTATGAGATGGGAAAAGGGGAGTGCTCTGTGCAGTCACACAGGTTCAGAAGCATTACATCATGTTGAATTTAACAGTCAGACCAAGTAGGTACTACTTATAGGTGCACATTTACGATAAGTGTGAAGAAAACAGCTGTGAAAATTCAAAACTTTTGCACCCTTTCTAAGCACTCTTTACGCCAGCAAGCAGTCCCCTTGTTTCAAAATTATGTCAATAGTATACTCACATAACCAGTTGCAGTTCTTGTGGTAATTTTACGTGGATTTTAGTTTGCAACATTTGTTTCCCTTAATTTTCCTCTTTTCAAACACTTCATAGGGGGCTGAATGTCATCAAATAATACAGCACCCTTTGCAAAAGTATGTTTTTCTTCCTTGTTTTCTTTATTTCTGTTTGCTTCCTGTTTTCAATTACTTTATTTTCATTTGTTCTCACTGTTTACTATCAAAGTTTTTAGATAACTGAAATATCTGTCAAGCAAGGAATAATGTTTTATAGAATATTACCAATGAAAGTTTAGGCAATGTAGTTTACAGAGTAAAACCATGCACGAATGTTCCACATACTGTATATTTACAAAGTAAAACCATACAGGCAGGAATTATTCACATAATATGTATATGTGTATGTATTACGTGTGTATGTATTACATGTGTGTGTTGATTATATAATGTACAATGTTATTTCAAGAAAGTGCTAATAGCAGCACTGATATTTTACAAGTTATTTCCACCTAACATGAAAACATTAAGCAAACAGCCATACATGCATGACACTGTCTTTCCTGATTTACTGTTCATTACTCAGTCATGTTGAAACAAAGGGGAGTGCAAATCAGCTCCCAAACCTTGTAGGCTATTTAATAGAATAACTTTCCAGACCACAAGAAGGGCATCAGTCAGGAAAACAATCTTACCGTGGATGGCTATCCATACACTGACTATTTTCAGCCAGTTCAGTACCTATTTAGTTATGTGCTCATTTTCTTATGTGCTGCAATTTGTATGCTGTATGGCATGTACTGCAATTATTTTTAACACATTAAATAAAAACTGAGTTGATTTCATTTGACTTATTTTAGCAGCAGTGTAATTAAAGCAACAAATGTAAAAACTGGAAACATGTTACTGAATCCTTCACTTGCAAATTACATACAAGACCATGAATGACCACATCATTTCACTTTATTATGTTTTCATGTACGTCCTGTAAAAACAGATTTTGGCTGGGTTTGGCGTTTGCAAATGTCGCATAAATAAGTACAACTTCTACCTCTAGCTGCAGTCAGAATAAAAATGAAACAGTACACTATGCTCTGGTCACTACGGCAGTAATGCACTTTTTAAAAGCAGTCTTAGACAAAAATATAGATTTTCTTCACAGATAAGGACCAGATGGTAAACCTGACCTGCACAGTTTGCTACCAAATATACAAACTGCAGATTCTACTTAAAGATGTCTTATGTAAATTTTCTCTATACCTCACAAAAAATAACTTATATAGTTGCCGCACAGTCTTTAATTTGGTCACACTTTTTAACTCTATTATTTATTCAGGAGACGTGTATCAATCATCTGTCAATCTTTCTAGGAAACATTGTTTCATTATGTCTTTCTGGAGCAATGCACCTAATAGGTTCATAGGTAGATACTAGGCTATCTGCCCGAGGGCATTTATAAGCCTAGCCAGAGTGTGTCAGCTTTCGCTGCCCCATTGATTAATTAACTGAGCCTCTGTCAAGATATCCTCAGAATCTAACCCATTAGGATTTGCATTTGTATTTATTTATTTCATTTCTTGAGCCACGCAAACACAAAACGGTGTTCAACAGGGTGAAAAAACAAACTTCAAAAACAAAACATACACCCCAGAGGCACACTTAAGTCAGTCCAAAAATAAAATGTAATCTACATGAATATACACAGTTAAGTGCTTTTGCCCCTATAACAGGAACATCATCAGTATAGTTTGTTTCAGTTCTTGACTGGAGTAGAGCACTGGACACAGAGCTAAAACATGGCATTCATTTGGAGCTTACAGATTTACCTGACATGTTTCTCTCATATTCCCAGACTGTCTTATTTCTTCAGGACTACACATGCTAAGCTCTTTTGGTCTCTATTTGTATATTTTCAGAAGATGATAGTGTATCATTTTTATTTACCTTGAACTGTGTCTGTTCTGTTTATGTCTTTATAAAGCTGAGATATCTAGAAATTAAGCACAGTACTCAAAAGGTGATCTTATCATTTGTCTCCATGGGAGGTAATTACTTAAAGGAGATGAAGATATACGTTGATTTATGTATTCTGATGAGATTGCTGCTACTTATGTCTTTCACCTTATACATAGTACTGTAGGCAGAGCAGCCTTTTTTAAGTGAAAAGACTTCTACATACAGTAGACATTCTGTAGCATTATTTTTTTCCATACTGCTAGTGATGCTGGATGTTATTACTAATAGCACCTATTTCTACTCTAATATATTTTAATTCAAGTAATATTACCCCCAACAACCCTGCTTAGTAGATTTATTTTTCATTTTAATTTTACAGTTGGTGAGCTGGGACACTGGGCCAATTAGTGCCACATTGAAATCACTAGAAACAGATATAAAAGAAAATACTTCAGGCATTGAAATACTCAGCAGTGATTTTTACAATAAAACCTGGAAAACTAACTAGGAAGTGAGCATTCATTTATTTATGTCAGCAACAAGAAAATAGATGAGCTGCAGCGACATGCACCAACACCAACTAAACAGAAACTGACATGTTTAAAATTTACTTCCAAAAATTCAAGTGAGACTCGCTGAGTTTTTTTTTTTTTTTTGGCACAACATACTGCATTAGCTGCCCTGCCTGCGATTTAAAAATAGCGATAACACTCTTACAATGCAATTACCCTTCAATTTGGTAGAATAATTTTCTTAAGAGGAGATCAGAGGGATGAATGAAATGGAAGGGGTTAATGACTAAGGCCATACTAGATTATATTTAGGTTACAGAACTAAAAACGTTTTGCTTACATCTGATGCAAAACAGGAAGGTATGCGTAGCTTAAAGTGATAGTACTCCGATGACCTGAGCTACCTATGAATGAGCTGGAAGGACAGCTACATTGCTAAGAATGGGAGAGTACTACATGGCACTATTATATCGTACATAATTTAGGCATTACACAAAAATGATGCGCCTCTGTATTTTAACATGCATATGACCCTCACTTATATTGTTTAAGAACATCTAAACTATGCAATAACTGGCAGAAACAAAGGAGCACCACGAGACGCATGAGAGCGTGCGCCGCGCTCACACACACGCACACACACACGCACACACACAAGATAGCCATATGAGTGCAGCATAACCACCTGTGTTTATCTCCCACAGATGTTGACAATTATTTTATGTTTTCCAAGGATGCCTGATCTTCCGTCATATTAAGCTTTCATCTTTGCAGCACTAATTTCTATCAGCTACTGTCCTCTCCTTCCAAGCAACCCAAATGTTCCAAAACAGCATTTCCTTCAGTCTTTGAAAATGTGCTGACCATATGACGAAACAAAAAACACCAAAGCAAACTGCTAGTGAGCAGTGAACCAGAGAGCTACCATATAGATTTTAAATATGGTTTAAAATATATAGTGTGTCTGCCCGTTGCATAGATTCTGTGTGTGTGTGTGTGTGTGTGTGTGTGTGTGTGTGTGTGTGTGTGTGTGTGTGAGTGTGTGTGTGTGCGTGTATGAATGTGCAATTTTGAGCTGCTGCATAATGCATTAATTATTGTGTGTTCTGTCTATCTAGGCAGCATCAACAACAGCGATAAATGAACAGCCTTTAAATCGATCAGGTGTTGCAATGACCACTTACGCTTTCAATGTACTCATTAGATAAAACTGCTTAAAAAATATCCAGACGAGACAAACAGCATAACTTGCGTGAAACAAAACATGTGGGTACCTATAGCGACATGCATGTTAATGCTTTTCTTTAATTTAACGTTTCCATTCTGAAGTGTTTCTAGTTGTAATCTCCAAGAAGCAGCATTTCCTGCCTTATTCTAAGAAGTAACCGAAATAAGGTTAAGTAAAATTAAAGCAGAGTCACTGTGTGGTGTCAAACACTGTTTATAAACAAGCGCAAGCGTGTGTGTTGGTGGGGGAGTTGTGGTCAGCCACCTGGCAACATACTGGTTTTCTTCTATTTAAGTAAATGACTGTTCATTTCTAAGCAGGGAAACATACAAAGTAATGCAAAGACCGAGGTGGATTATTTCTAAAGTGATAACAAAAAATATGAACAAAGGAATCACATTAGTTTGTGTTACAGGAAATGTATTCCATGATTCTTAAAATTAAAGCTCTCATAGTAAATCCTTAACAGAAATAACATTTTCCCTGCGCCATGCGAAGACACTTAAGTTTTTTTAAGAAATGATATTTCTTACAGTTTTCATTGAAAATAAATAGTTGCATATCTCTCAACTGTCCCTGATTTTTGAAACTGATTTTAGCTCTGTCCCTCTTAATCCCTCCCAACACTGCTGACATTTGCAGACCTGGATGGTGTTGAGTTACACTTAATAAATAATGACAATAATTAGCGTTATAGAGTTATTTTACTTAAGAAAATGTATATTAATTTACATTATCTTATTCTATTAACATTTCAAGTTAACGATATTAATATTTTAAAAAAGTGTCCCTGGTTGTTTTTGTATTTTCCTTGGTTTTGCTGAGATCTGCCTGTGTTTAGTTGAGAACTATGAATATTGGGATATTTAATACTTAAGCACATTTAAATTCTGAAAATATCAGGTACATCTTAATGCTTCCGCTGTTTATTTATTGGAAAAAATAAACTTCGACTGCTCTCTGTTTTCCCGCTAATTCTAGATATTTTGTAACTTCTAAGGACACTCCAAGCAAGAATATTTCCATTGGGGGGTTACTTAACTGTGGGCAACATAAAGTCGCCATGCCCTGCAGACTTCTGGTATCAGTTGCTTCACACTTGAAACGTGTTAAGGAATTTAAAAAAAAACACTTCATCTGCCAGGAAAAGGTGCAGCGACCCCCATTGCTACATCGGAAAGCGGAAGCAGGGCAGGTACCGTTACGCGTTTAATGCCATCTACAAGGATAGGTGTGGATTAAGGCAATGGGCTAGACAGGTGTCGCTTTAGAAATACAAGTTAACCCCCCCCCCCCACGCACACACAGTTAGATGTTCAGATTGGGTCAGCCATGTATTACTGCTGGTGGTAGGGTTACCACCTGTCCCACTTTGCGAGGGACAGTCCCTCTCTGGGCAGTTATGTCCTGCAAAAAAATTTTAAAAATGGCAACTGTCCTGAAATATTAGGGCAAAATGATTTCCTATATTATATGTAATAGCTGCATAAAACAGTTATTCTGCATCTGAAACACCTAAATGTTATAAGAAACAGAATAAGCAACTGAAATGCTACAAGAATAAACTTTTATTTAGGCAAAAAAGTGAAGTCCTGTCTCTTGTATTGGCCGTGGGTATGTTTTGGTCTGCAAAATCTGATGTTTGCACCACAATTTTCCCACTTTGGCCATCTGAAAAGGTGGCAACCCTAGCTGGTGGTACTTTGGAGAAGGTAGAACTGGGACGATCGGGACCACTACAAGAAGAGAAGAAATCTCAGCTGAGCCTGCTGTTACAAGACGTGACACTGGGCATAGGCGCTTTGGAGGCATTAGTTTTATACTCTGTCCAGTGGTAATTAAGGGATGAAACCCACAGACCAGAATCAAACCCACTGACATTGCCACAGTCCCAAACTAGTCTATACTAAAGAAAGGAATTGGAAAACGGGGGGGGGGGGGCTCTACCTTCCTTTTTCCGTTCCAGAGAGCAACAGGTTCTCTTCCCGTGCGTGCCTTCTTAGGAAATGGGAGTGGGGGCTTAACCTGGCAAAACTAAGATATGAAAACTAAACCCTGAGAACCAACATAAGGTGAACGTAGAATCAGAAGCACAGAAAACAGAACTAGGGCACAGTCTGGATAATGTACCCCATACATGGGCCAATGTACCAACCAGAAAAGAAAACTGTCACCATTAGGAGATTAACCTACAAGGCTGACAGTGGGCCCAGGAGCAACAAGAGCGAAATCGGGAGCACCCACAGTAAACAGGACAACAAGGCAGCGTGGAGACGGAGAAACTGATGTTAGGAGATTGTACGTGAGTTATAGCCTGCTAATAGATGTGGAGGGGGTTGTCCTGGGTCCCACCCTTATCTGTCCTCTTATCGATAGGGTTACCACCTGTCCCACTTTGCGAGGGACAGTCCCTCTTTGGGCGGTTGTGTCCTGACCAAAAATATTAAAAATGACAAATGTCCTGAGTTTGTAGGACATACGTATGTCCCATATTTTATGTAATAGTTGCACAAAATAGTTATTTCTGTATCTAAAATACCTAAATATTACAAGAAAGAGGATAAGCAACTAAACTGCTACAAGAATAAGCTTTTATTAGGCAAAGAAGTAACGTTCTATCCTTTGTACTGACCGTGGGTATGTGTCGGCCTGTAAAATCTGATGTGTGTCCCGAAAATGTCCCACTATGGCCATTTGAAAAGGTGGCAATCCTACTTATCGATAAATAAAACTTATCTTACCTTGATGGTTTCGTCCATGGGGGCAATTCTCGGCAGCAAATACCCGCTCTATTCCACACATGTCCCGAACCCCAGCTATGTCAAATTTCTCGAGTTTAGAAAGGAAGGCAGGTAAATCATTCCTTAGTTTTTGGCTACGAACTCAAGCAAAAAGTCCAGGACAGAAGAACCGGATGAGTGTTTTTTCTGACAAAATTTGGGAAGTGAAGTCACTGTCGGCCCCCTTTTGAGGAGGAAGCCCTTGTCTGTCATGCACAGTCCGGCCCTCCTTTAGCATCACACGACTCTTTTTTTAAGACAGGATATTCTGTCCCATCGAGATAACATCCACATAAACAATAGCATTTAACTATTATCATTTTGCACTTAAAACAACAGAAGAATTTACGTGATGAGGAAAACACCCTTTCTGCCTTTTAGCTTGTTTATTGCTTCTTGGTTACTTGTGCTACAGATGGCTGCAACCTGTTTGATCGTCAGAGCTATTCTCAGCTCTCATCAGACACGTGTTTATTATCTGACATTCCAAATACTATTTATGCAGTTATTATTTTAATCAAGAATCAGCCGCAAGATTAGAGGTTCGAGAACCCTTTACAGCCAATATATGGGTCAGAGAGAGCGCATGTTATAGTCTGAACTGAGTAAAATGTAAACATGCAGCAGATATACTAGGCAGTTGGCTGTATAAATCGGCTACTTGTGTAACACACTTGCTTGTTGTAACCGTATTTGCCTTTTGGCCCGAGTCGTGACAGAAAAGGGTCTTCGGACTAGTAAACCCACCGGGATAAAAAGATTAAATAATGTACAGCAAGAGAAGTGGTATAACTGTCAAAAATTGCCAACAATTTATAACTACAAGACAAACGGATTGAAAAACGAGAGGGAAACGGATTAAAGGGGGCGTGCAAGCTAAAAAAGGTTAGACTACGGCGCAGCTGTGAACAGAACCTCAGATCCATGTTTTATAACTGCATATAATGTACAGAAACACACACTTCTACTCAGAGATATATTTAGTCTTTACCATTTTACCGTCTATTTAGTGAAGCGGCGAGACTTACAGATATGCACCTTCAGAAAAAAATGAAGGTGTGTTCCTGAAGGCCATCCCTGTATTAATTACGAAGTGCACTATAGCATCCTGTTTACCCGGTGTGTGTGTGTTTAACAATATAATCAGTTAACAATAATCAAATCTTCCTTAGAAGCAACCTCACTGCGACAGTAATTTTTCATTAAAAATGGGCATGCCGGTATTTATCAGGCACACTCCTTCAGAGCGCCTCTGCTGTGATGCCATGGGGCAAAACCACTAATTATATTCTTTGGGAATATAGTGCTATTTAAGGCAACGCGTACGGCTATTAAGGTACAGGTTCAAGAGGAAGTCAACCGATGCCATTAATTCCAGTCACATCAAGACAAGACATAGTACTTGGTGTTAACTGAAGTCTTCCTAAACTTTTCTTAAGTGGAACAGTATGAAGATTTTTTTTTCAATATGTTGATTTTTTTTTATTGGAAATATAAGTATGCACAGACCGACGTTTTGACCCTCCAAGCTTTATACTATAAGGACCTTTACAGGGCATTTAGAAATGCTATATAAACAGCTGTTCTGCTACAGAATCATTATAATGCATACCTAATGAATAGGAATTAAAATAACAACTAAACGAAAACAAAAACACAAAATCTTACAAACCACATAGGCGGGCACTGTCCTCGGTTAAAGTCCTTTTGCAATAACTTTTTCAGTTACAGGTAAGCGATTGTCCAAATCCAGAAATGCACATTATCACCTTAAAAGCAATCGAAGCGGAGTAACCAGAATTGCTTCACCGAATTTGATGAACCCTTCTCCATCTGGAGTGATGCATACTGTCGTTGATAACCGAGTCCACGCTCTTCTTTCAGCTTGTAAGTCCCCCCAAATCCACAACTTAATCCAAATTAACAAGCTTGTTGAAAGTGAAGTACCTCCAGCGCCATGGACTGCAAAACCCTCGAATTATTCGCGTGCTTCTCCCAGAAAATTGCTGGTAAATGGGACAGAGTCAGCAGCTCCCTCCCTCCTCCACTTCCTCCACCTCCTTCGTTTGCTTTTTTTTTTCTTTTTCGAAATTAGCCTCATCAATTCAGCACCAAACTGGACTGAATATGCTAGACACAGAGCCAGCCGCCAGTCACTGAACGTGACCAGACCAGACCGGAGACCTAGCTTCAGTCTAGGACTGGGACCTACGCTAGCGACTCGGGAGCGCATTCGCCCCCACTTCAAATCATTCCCCTCCCCTCACTGTCTGCCCCAGCCCCCACCCCTAGTCCAAAAGTCTGCACACAGCTCCCCTGAGACGTCCACATCTGGATGTTGCCTTATGGGGTCAGGGCCCTCTCGCCTGGGGCCACAACATTGGACTCTAATTAAGAATAAACCAGAAAATGATTAACCCCTTGCTGTCCCCACCCCCATTCCCACATGGCAACATTTACGGTGCAGGTCTGTAAAAGCACAAGAGTAACTTTGAAAAGGAAAAGCAATATACATGGTGATACATCCGTAAAACTCGTACTTGTTCATTATCACATACTAACATTAAAGTTGTGCAAAAGATATAAGCGAAAGACAGCTGCTAAATCAAGGCAGACTGATCTCACGAACAACTTTGACAAAAACATTTTAAGAAACGTTACGTTACGCAGTTAGAGAAAATACTGCAACAGTATGCTCTTTTTATGTTACCTGTTACATTAACCACATAAACCAATTGTAAGTATAGGTACCAGACCTTACTTATTTTTCCAGAAGTTACGTTTTGTACGTATTTGAGCTTCACTGAGTGGCTATGGCAGTTCATTTTACCAGGAAACTTTATTATTATTATTAGTAGTAGTAGCAGTAGTAGTATTCCTAACAGAGTAAAAACATAGAATGAGTCTTGTCTCTTATTGATGTTCATGTTTTCTTTGCCAGAGCAGGATCCTCTAATTTTTTGAAGTTTTTCATACCTCTCAACTGTACATATTTTTGTAGAATGTCCAGATTTTTTACTCATATTTTGGTCCCGTTTTCATAAAATTGTGTTTTTTGGAAAATTAGTAGCAAATCATTAAAGATTAACGTTAGAAAATAATGACAGACATTTGAGTTTCAGACTTCATACCCTCCAGAAAATTCATACTAGCACAAAACCTGTTATTCTATCAACTTTCTAAGTTTGTAAGAGGAACATTTAAAAAAAAAATAGTCTCTACTTTTGGGCCTTTGTCCCACTTTTATATATGGCTTTGTCCAGATTTCTTGCTCTAAGAGGTTGAGAAGTATGCCTCTGCTGAGGACCACAACACTCCCATACGTCTCAACTTCTTAGATCAAAAAATCTGGACAAAGCCACAACTAATAGGGGACAGGCGCCGAAAATAGGGACATTTTCTAAATATTGATCTCACAAACTTATAAAGTTGATAGAATAGCAGCTTTTGCATTGGCATGAATTTTCTGAAGGATATAAAGTCTGAAACTCAAATCCCTGCCATTATTTTCTGACTTCAGTCCTCATTGATTTGCCAGAAAATCACACTGTTATGAGAAACAGACCAAAAATATGATGCAAAACGCTGAACATTCTGTGAAAATCTGGACAGTTGAGAGCTTTAACCCCCACCCCTTTACAACTAATTGGTCTATGAAATGTTGTTTTTGTTTACAAAAAAGGAAACTTAACACCAGAAATTTGAACTGCATGAATCACCAGTGTATTACTCTCTCGGAGGCAGGAAGAATTTAAGAAAAGTATTACGTCCTAGTTTACACATTAACATTAAAAAAAGTGCATATTAAAATATTACAGTGATTGTGCTCGTGAAAGTCATCCCAATATGTTCACTATTAACTCGTTAAACTTGTACACCACACATGTGTATCTAAAAAGAGAAAAAAAATATGCTAATTATCTTACAAACTCACTTTTTTATTGTTACTACCTCTCCCTCCCTGATTGTTCTCCACCTCTGTTTGTGTCACCTAAATGTTATTCACATTTTCTCTTCTTTTTCTGCTCTCACCCCTTTTTTACTTTTTGCTGTAATTCTACTAAATTTTCTTGGGCATTGTCTCCCATCTCGCCTTGTTATCTTCTCACCCCATAACCTCTTATCATTCTACTACCCCCAGCTCTGTTTCCAGTTTGTCTCATTGTGACTCCTAGTTACCCCCCCTGCTTCCTCTTCTTATTTCATTCCTCATGTTGCATCCCCTTCCTTAGCTCCCTTTTGCTGAGTTTTTCAGCCTGATGTCCCATCCTATCCAGCCTCATTTCTTGAAGCATTCCTCTCCACTTCATTTTCCTACCCCCTCCCTCTTCATAAAGTGCTGTGGATTATCCACTTCCTGATGTCTGATGATGAATACTCTTCTTAGCTTTAGATCCTCCTGTATGGATTTGATCATACACTACAGTTTGCTAAAGGCTGATATTTTTGTATATCCTGCATACCTTATTTATTCTGACTCTGTCTTGATTGGCTGAGGCTTTCATGGCTGCTCACTCAACCTACGTACAATGTATAAATTAGCATAATATGTATTATCTCATATGTATCTTATACAGTTTTGTTTTTTGTTATGATAATTTGTACAGTTTCTCCATAGCCCTTCACTGAAAATATTAGGAACCTAGTGGTTTTACGTTTTTCTGCAAAAATGCTGAACAATGACAGTTAACTCGATGAGGGTGCAACTCATCAAGTTAAAAGTGGTTACTATTCAACCTGCTAAATAAAAATGTCTCCAGGTGTGTTTTCAGACAAACAACCTCCCTTGCACCTCACCTATGTGCGAGTGTGTGTGTGTGTGTGTTTGTGTGTGTGTGTGTGTGTATGTGTGTGTGTGTGTGTGTGTGTGTGTGTGTGTGTGTGTGTGTGTGTGTGTGTATGGGTAAGCCCTCTAACACACAAAATTATATATCAAATCCACCATGGCTCAAGAAATAGGGAGAGATTTCCTAAAAGTGCAACACAGAACAACAATTGCCTTAGTATCTTTCCAAAATACCATTAACCTGCATGACAATAATAATCCTTTGGATTCTACCACATTTCTTAATCTCTCAAAGCATTGACAAAGTATCTCATTCTAAACTACTGCCTAAGCGCACTACTCTCACCTTCTCTAATAATGCTGTCAAATGATTCCATAGCTACCTAAGTAACAGAGTACAATGTGTCATGTGTCACTCATCATGTGCTTCTTTGCTCTGTATTAACACAGGTGTCCTCAAGGCTCTATACTGGGCCGATTGCTGTTCAATATATCTGTCAATGATCTACATTCCACTTCTGGCTCCTCTCACTTATTCAGTATTCAGAGGACTCCACCCTTATTTGCTACTCCTCACCCATTAGTGAACTGCAAGCCAAAACCCCGGAATCCTACTCCTTAATAGAACTCTAGCTAAAACAACATGCTCTAATATTCACTGCTAAAAAGATAAAGTCGTACTTGTCTTACCTGGATCCAGTCCAGTCACACATATTCATTTTTCCATTTTTTCCATTATCTCTTTCACCAATATTATACTGGACACTGCCACAAATATCAGACTCCTTGTAGTTACCTGGATTATAAATTAAAAATTGGCATCCACATATCTAATGTCATTTAAAAAATCATTACAAATCTGTATGCCTTCTACAGAATCAAAACCTGTCACTCAGAACAAGCACAAAAGGCCAAAGCCAATGTATGTTTCCTTCTCAGTCCATTAAATGCTGCCTAAATCTACAGCAACATTCATACTACTCAACAACAAAAATTTGAGCAATGTTATTGCAAAATACCAAAATTTGCCTCAAATCTGTCTGGTAGAGTTCACTACTGCACTGCTCTACATAAAAAAGACAGCTAGATGGAATTTTCCAGCTATCTTCAACACAGCCAACTGAATACAGCCCACTCTATTCTGCATCAACCATCCAAATGTCTTTCTCTAATCACTCTGATGAAATGGTATTATCTCACAAAAGAGCTCTGCTCTAAAGATAAATACATTGCCTACCAGGACATGGCCTCAAATGTATGCGGCAGCCTTATATTCATGCCATGTGGCCAAACAATGGAAACAGTTGACATCTGCCCTCAGACAACCTCGGACTCAAAACATTTTAAAGGAAAAATATCAACACTCATTTCTTTAAAGTCCAAAGTCTGGCCATGTTCTTCCTCTTCTGGTTAATCAGTTGTCTTCCCCCTGCCCCTACCTTTCATTCTCTCATACAGCTCAGTTTCTCCTCTCATCAATAACTTTTGAATTTTGCTCTTTTGATAATTGTGGATGTGAATCTTTAACCTCTTCTTTTTTGTAACCTTGATTATGCAGTTTAACAATGAAATACCCCCCATCCCACCCATGTGTACACTCAGTCTTCTAATGTTTTTCACATTTTAGTATTTCAGGATCTCAGTCAAAATTTAACTCTTGTTCACTTTCTGTTTTTGTAATACTGTTGCCACTGGTCTATGACTGCCTACTGCTACCTGTCACACACACACACACACACACACACACACACACACACACACACACACACACACACACACACACACACACACACACACACAGACCCAGATATTTAGACTATGTTGAATCTGTAATCACTATGCCTTCAAATAATTCTTCTACTCACAAAGTGTCTGCTATAACCTCTGCATGTTTTTCTTTAACTAAATACATATTTAGAGCTTTTCTTCCTAGACCACCCCTGAAAAGATGTCTTGGATGACCCAGTTGGATCTTTCCAGTAAACAAATGCAAATAAATAAATAAAAACAAAGGCATCATTGCCACTGCAAAGTTATGAAACCTCAGCAGAAGAAAAGACTGATGGGAGTTCAACATCAGAGAGCATAATCTGATGAGTAGTGGAGTTCTCCTGAATCTAGAACGCTGCGAATTGTGGAGAGTCAGGTTTTGGACTGTGTACTGGAAAAATTGAGATACTCTAAAGAAATTGAAATTTTTCATAAGTTTAATACTTACTTTATAATTTTGTTATAAGGTGGCATCTATGATATGTCAGTAATGCTACAAGTAGCACACTTGCCTTTTGGTGCAGAATGATATAGGTTCAGTTTCCACACTTGGTAGATGGATTGCCGACCCTACAATGCAGTGCACCTTAAGGGAAAGGCAGCACTCCTATGTCCTTTGGTTGAGACATTAAACTGAGGTCCCAACTGCTTGAGTAGGTGGTAACTCACGAGGATGTAAAAGATCCCATAGCATGCCAAATTTTCCCTAGTAGTAAAAATATTTCTTGAGTCTCCTCTGAAAAGAGGCCACTAGCCTAGTGGGAATAATTGGTCAACAAAGGAAAAATGTGTGTGTTTGTGTGTGTGTGTGTGTGTGTGTGTGTGTGTGTGTGTGTGTGTGTGTATAGGTGTACCATCATAATGTCGGCAGGCACATCGCTGAAATAACTTCCACGAACTCCAAACTGCAACTCCTCAAAACCACGAATGCTGACCGATATTCCGAATCACAAAATCTTGCCCCCTTTGAAACCCATGGTAGCACTTGTTTCAGGTATGGAGCAGTTGGAAATGTCGACATTTGCTGTTTTCTTTGACTTTCTAACATGTCGGTGGTATGGAATTCACAGAAACTGTTTGACCATGTGCACTTTGGGGATATACCTGCCAACATGATGATGGTAAACCATATATATATATATATATATATATATATATATATATATATATATATATATATATATATGTGTGCGAGTGTGTGTGTGTGTGTGTGTGTGTGTGTGTGTGTGTGTGTGTGTGTGTGTGTGTGTGTGTGTGTGTGTGTGTGTGTGTGTGTGTGTGTGTGTGTGTGAGGGGGGGGGGTCTAGTTCAGTTTACCAAATTAACATATGACCGAAACTGAAAAGGAGAGGACATTGAAACTTCAAGAACAACAAATGTTCACAAAAGCTAAACTTACAGGCTGGAAACAAACACATTCAATCCATTACAGGAGAAAGAGACATATGTCCCTTTAACCTACACTGGGATTTACAGCAACGTCTGCGATAATCTTTCCAGTGAAATGATGAATGTGGTGTTCTATTTATCTTCACAACACGTTTTTGCAGGGGTTCAAGCCCCCTTCACCTCACCCCCTGCAAATTATATATACCAACTGCGAGATGCCAGTACAGTGAAGAAAAGGGTGAATTTCCAATCCTCATTGCACCACAATCTCTATTCAAAAGCTACAAGGTTCCAAAAACATTTGTGTGTAACATCTGCAGCTGTTTTTTTAAATAATTGTTATTGAATTTTGTAATTACAGATGAAACAAACTATTTAACAATAAGAATATAAATAACTATATACAGTATCCATAACAGATATACTTTTGATATTACATTCACATTTTATCTAACAGTTTTTTAAGTTTCAACCAGGACAGTTGCTTATGTGTCATTCTTGAAGTTATAGTCAATAATTCTCTGTTACAATTTTGGCCAAAGATAAAAATTCCACAAATTGTATAGCTTTTTTGTTTTTCAATTTAAAAGTAATGATTTTTCAAGCTATTGTAAGGAGGGACCAGAGGATGTGCACTTGTGTATCTGGAATGGACTGTGGTATTGGAGCATTAAATTGCAACTGTTTTTTCAGTGTCTTGAGTTTCGGGTTTGTGAATGTGTGAATGTTCGCTGTTGTGCCATTTCGGTATTATTGTCTGCTTGCTTTCAATTTCGGTCATATGTTAATTCCATAAGCTGTTAGGGACCCATATTGTGTATTTATAGGTTTGTCTGTACGATAATGTCACCCAATCTCAACACGAGCTCCACCCTTGGGCTACTACACCAACACCGTGTGGGTATTGAAGGCCCACTCCCACACTTAATATTTTATTGTAATCCTGTTAGAATTACAGAGCTGGGGGTCAGGTAAATCCAGCTAATGATTCTCTTTTAGAATTATTTACAACACCTTTAGTGTTTAAAACAAGATGTTTATGGCTAAGAGTCCTAAGGTTACAACTGTACAGAACAGAACCGTGTAACACCAGAGGAAGCAGTGGCGGCCAGTCATAAAACTGATTCCAACAGCATATTAACAGGTGACAATGCTGGCCATAAGTATGTTTTGCATTTCACTAAATAGATGCAGATAGTTTTACAAGTATGTTGGTTACTGTAGGCATTGCTTCCACCACAGCCAAGCCCGATGTTTTCAGATGGAGCCCCTTTTTTTTCGGTCTCTGAATGGGGCTACAAGTACCCAGTGGCAAACATTCTACTTTTTGCAGCAAGTAGAGATAAATATTGTTATTATTCCATGATGTCACGTGATATATCATTATTAGTTATTCACGTGCTATTTTACAATATTTTCTGGATAATTGTAGAGTCATTGTGTTAAACCCACACTCCATATACTTGTTCAAGCCAGTTTTACACTATGCTGCATTCTCTTCAAATACTCAAAGCCGGACCCTTCTATGGATATGGGAGATTTCGAAAGGCAAAGCATATTCACAACCAACGCGATGGGCAGGACTTCACTTTTGACAAAATAAAAGCTCAGTCTTGGACAGTTGAGTTCTTACTATTGTTTCATGCAATATTAAGTTGTTTCAGAAGCAAAATAATTGTTTTTATGCAGTTGTTAAAGGGAACTCATGAACTTATATTTGATCTTAAAATATCAGGACATCTGTTATTGTTGATGTTTAAAGGACACAAATGCCCAAATAGGGGCTGCCCTGTGCACAGATGGACAAGTGGAACCCTTAACTGCTTGTACCTCCAGAAATACCTATTGACTTGTGTAGTGTTTAGTTCAGTTCCATGGTTGCTCTCAAGGTCACCTGATTGGAATGACAATATTTTCAGCAGTGCAGGGTACAAGCAGCTATGACCATTACATATGTGGATGCCTTACTGAATTCGACAGTTAGTAGGTGTTCTCATTAAAGTAGTACAAAGTTCACCAGTGTTTACAGAAAACTTCACTTGAAGGCATCTCCTGTGGTAATCTTATTTTGTGTTTCCAATGGGGAAAAACATCCCACAATATCCTTTCTTACAGTCATTGTATCTTAAACTTAAAATTCAATCGAATTTTTGTGTAGGACCAAGCATTAGTGGACAGTCATATCCTGGAAGCATACTCATCAACTGTTCCCTGATTTTGCAGAACATCCCCGGATTTGCCTCATACTTTCTGCCTGGTGCCTTGGGATTTTTCCTCTCTGGTAAATCACTGACGGTTACAGTTCCTTTAATACTGTAGCACATTGGAATTTTACATTTCTTATTGATCTAGGGTTACCACCTGTTCCACTTTGTGAGAGACAGTCCCTCTTTAGGCAGTTGTGTCCTGACAAAAAAATTGTAAAAATGACAAATGTCCTGAGATTTTAGGACAAAATTATTTCCTATATTTTATGTAATAGTTACATAAACCAGTTATTCTGTATATAAAATACCTAAATGTTATAAGAAACAGAATAAGCAACTAAAATGCTACAAGAATAAGCTTTTATTTAGGCAAAAAAGTTAAGTTCTATCCTTTGTACTGACCGTGGGTATGTGTCGGCCTGTAAAATCAGATGTTTGTACCAAAAATGTCCCACTTTGGCCATTTGAAAAGGTGGCAACCCTATATTGATCAGAGAATACACGTTGAAGTAAAACAAGTGAATTAGAGTAATATTTAAAACGCTTCCCCGACCATACACCTGAGCTGTATCTTATTATGAGGAATAGTTTGTGGAGTCTGCATGTCCTCCCCGCGGTTGAGTGGCGTTCGAAAGACATGCGTAAATGGGCGTACCTCCGTTGAAGGTTGGGCGTCGAGCTGGCACCTCGGCACCGTAAAAATCAGCTGCCAAGCATTCGAGGACCGGAGTTCCGCTGTGGCGACCCCTAACCGGGAAAAGCCGAAAGAAGAACAAAAAGTCCTCATTCGACTTAAAGATGCCATAGTACACAGTGTCTTCTCATCGAAATAATCTGCCACACGTTCATTGTTAAGAATGTACTTAATACATGTGCATGGCATATCCTACTGAATAATATTAAGTCACCAAAGGAACATTTTGTGAGTAGGAATAAATAATTATCGACTATGCTTCGAGCTTCCAGTTGATGTTGATATTGTTTTGTAGAAGTTTCACATTTTGTGAGGTAGTGTTCCAAATGGGGGCTGTGGAAGGCTGAGAGATATGCCACTGAGTTTGGGCCTTTGCCCCCCCCCCCCCATTAATTTCGGCTTTGTCCCCGAGTCTTGAATAAAGAAGTTGAGCATTAGTTCGGGTAACTCCGCAATGAAACCATTATTTCTGGTGAACATTAATGTGCTGTAGGTGGTAAAGGTAATACGTGGTGGGCGAGAATCTCATCTCTTTTGGTTACAGGGACAACAATGAGTGCAGTAATAATGTCGGGGGGGGGGGGATGTTAAGTTGCACAGTCCATTTCAATTTGGTCATGTTTAGAAGTAAATGCTGGCTGAAGCCACAAAAAGCACGTTTGTCTCTCTCAAGTACACGCGAAAAGTGCAGGTAGAAAGGCGCGACATTTATAATAAGATACAAATAAAGGGATATACTGGATAAATGTACCTCTCGACGTCTCTGATGTTTACATTGTTATCTGTTCGTCAAAAAAATTGTGATTTTTCTGGCAAATCGTTGAGGCCTGAAGTCAATTAAATAACGGCAAGCATTTGAATTTCAGATTTACTGTCCTTAAGAAAATAGCCGCTAATGCAAAACCTGTTCTTGTAGCGATTTTCCAAGTTTATATTTTTCGGCCGTTGCCCCCATTATTTTTGCCTTTGTCCAGACTTCTGATTGCTATGGACGTCCCAAACGTTAGCTCATTTTTTATTCTTTTCTCTGCGCCGCCCAAAATCAGTGACTCTTTCCAAAAAGGAAGTGGATTAGCGACACCAAATAGTGACAGTTGTTGAAGCTACAGATTTCCTTTATATCAGAAAAGGCACGCTAGTTTAAATCAGTTGTACTGCTGTTTTGTAAAAAAGTGGTCCTGATATGAGAATTTTACTACAAAATAGTTTTGTCTTGCCTCGATTTCTGAGCGCTACAAAGACTTATATCAACATGTTAGTTATACTTAGGCATCTTACCACCTAATGCTATTGTTTGTGATGCTATTAGACCTAAAGCACTTTGGTTTGGTGTTTCTAAGACTGATTTAGTATAACGCAATGCGATTTCTTCATTCATTGATAAAAAATAATCCATTTTCATATAGGACACGAACACAGTATTAGGTGGTTGTTTCTCTGAACTTTACATTGTAATTGTGATATTCAGTGTACAGGCAGGTAAACAAGGACATTCCAAACACTGTGCAAACTGCACATATTCCCAAGGGGCAGCTTGGAAGAAGTATCCATTAACATTAGCACATGTAGTTTTTGAGGCTATGAGCTGTTAATGAGATTTTTCTTGTGATCCATGGTTTCATTCACTTAACCCTCATTTGCCTACTGTGTTACCATGAGCAAGTCACTTAGATAGGGCTTTGTAAAAATCAAACTAGGCCTCTCCATGGTCTGCTGCCCAGAATGCCTAGTATCTACCTAAGCAAATGAAGGTTGAGTGAATAAGTGATACTACACAGTAATATACATAGTAATATAGTTATCTATAATAACACCACAAATTATAGCATTAGCTCACAAGATATAAGTATGAGCAACATGCTGATACATGCCATCATCGTAGCAGTTACTCTGAAGAATATAGACATCTGTGCCATTACTAAGACATACTTTAAATCCAAATAATGTACTCCTGCAGTGCAAGGCGACCATGAGCAGATAGGGACAAAAGGAGGAGGTGTGTCTATCTATATTTACAACAATTATATATCTAGGCTGGTTAAGCAGGAGGATGTCCTGGAATTTATCCACATACAAATCACCGTAGACAAGATATCTTACCATATACTAGCAAGCTATAGGTCACCCCCAATATCCCTAGAATCTCATAGCTCATACCTAGACTTAGGAGGCATTCACCATTAAACCAAATACCTTATTCATGAGAGACTTTAACTACCCCTTTATATAGTAGGAAACAACATACACTGCCTCAGATTCACAGGCACAATTATTCCTGGACCATATTAACACAAACACCCTTGACCAGATAGTGCACACACCTGTCAGAAATTCAAACATATTTGGTACTCACCAATACGTATGGCAGAGCACTGCACTCCTGTGCCACTTCCCTATTGAGGATGGACCACAATGCTGACTCTCTGGAAATAAAAATCTACTTGGTAACTCCAGAAAACCCTGTAACAGATAGGCACTATTACAAAGCAGACCACATCCTATTAAGTGATAATTTGTCTATGGTGATTTGGCCAGCTTCGAGAGAAAAATTGCACAGGACACTAAGGATAATCACAAGGCTTTCTTTAGTTATGTTAGGAACCTGGGTGGTAATTCCCAGATATGCTCAGAATTAGTCCAAAATGACAAGAAATACACTGAACCCACAGACATTGCCAACATCCTAGCTGACAGGTTCAGCGCAAACCCCCCACCAAAAGGGCAAATATCTATCCCAGCAGAGTGCTGCCCCCCTGACATCTCAGATGCTCAGGTAAGAGCCGCCCTCTCCAAAGCAAAAAACACAGCATCAATGGGACCAGGCGATGTCCTGGGCTGCGTCCTACATGAACTCCAAGAAGAGCTAAACCCAAACATAAAACTACTGTTCAATCTCAGCCTTACTACAGGATATGTGCCCAAAGAGTGGCGTACAGCAACAGTGGTCCCTCTCCATAAAGGTTGTGCCTCAACGGATCCTGGAAACTATCGCCCCATAAGCCTGACTAGCTTGGTCTGCAAAGCTATGGAAAGGATCATCATGGACCTCATAAATAAAGATATTGGGGACCTACAGACACTGGATCCTACCCAGTTTGGCTTTGTTAAGGACAGATCCTGCCTCTTAAACCTGGTTGATTTCTTTGAAACAGTCACCAAGGCCATTGATGAGGGGAAGGTGGTCCACACAGCCTACCTGGACCTCGCAAAGCCTTCGATACAATACCCCACTCGGGCATTATAGATAAGCTCACCAGCTTAAATATAAACCCCTATGTCACTAGATGGATTGCAAACTGGCTCAAGGACAGAACCTACATGGTTAGAATTGCTGGAGCCATGTCAGACTTCAAACCAGTTACAAGTGGTGTCCCACAAGGCTCAGTCCTGGGACCTCTCTTGTTCGGTATATATTTCTCGGAGGTACAGGCCAACACGGAAGGACTGTGGCTGACCAAGTTCGCAGATGACTGCAAACTGGGCCATAATCGACTCTCCAGCCGACACAAGCATCCTCCAAAAGGGCCTCATAGAAACAGACAACTGGTGCCAGAGCCATGGCCTCAAGCTAAATGCCAAAAAGTGTATAGTCATCCCCTTTGGCAAAAACAAAGTGCCCACAAATTACCACATAGGTGGCAATCCATTAAGTACAGAAGAAGTAATTAGGGACCTGGGAACCCAAGTTGATAGCAATCTCTCATTTGACAACCACGTGGCCAAAGTGGTTAGAAAAACATTTTATATAGCCCACCTAATCATGAAGGGATTCACATCTAGATCAGGGGAGGTCATCATGCCTCTTTACTCATCCTTCATCAGGCCCATAATTGAGTACAATGCCCCTTTTGGGATGTACCTTACCAGATACCTGCAGCAACTGGAAAGACCCCAAAAGTACCTCACCAAGAGGATCAAAGGGCTCAAACAGATGCCATATGCTGCCGGTTAAAGAAACTCCAGCTCTACTCAGTGGCATACCGCCTGTTCAGAGGCGATCTGTGCCTGACTTATAAAGCCATGTCCTACCCGGAATTAATGGACATGCTGCACCACAGAAAATCCAAATCCCATCGAGCTACGTGCTCGAGAGACTTGAACCTCAGCACTGAAATAAATAGGACATGCTGGAGGGACAGATTCATAACCCAGAGGCTCCCTTCACTCTGGAATAAAATCCCAGTCCAGGTTAGGCAGAGTCCCTCATTGACTCTCTTCAAGAGGAATCTTGATGAGTGGATGGGAGATCGTAGGTTTACCCCAGGTATCACTTCTGTGTCACTGTTAGACAGAGGCACAGTATACTAACCTCAAAAAAGGGCATAGTAAAATAAATTTAAAATGGGTGGCGAAAGCCAAACACATTCTGGCTAGGCTTATAAATGCCCTAGGGCAGATAGCCTAGTATGAACCTATGAACCTATGAACCTATGAAAATTCAGTGCTTCTCCCAACCCCGAGTTCTCAGCAATCTTTGTGGAATTCTTCAAAGAGTCCCTGTACAACCATGTAAATGGCTGTATAGAGTCTAATGTACCTACCAGAAGTAATATTGGCAACATCCTGGCAGACAGGTTCATGCAAAATTTACCCCCCACCCCACCCCCAAAGGTCCCATCTCCATACTGGAAGATTGCAAAGCCTCTGTAATCACGGATGCACAAGTAAAGACTGCACTCTCCAAAGCCAAGAACACAGCATCCATGGGACCAGAGAACATCCCAGGCTGTGTTCTGCATGAACTACAGAATGAACTGGTACCCCACCTGAGTACCATGTTCAACCATAGCCTTACTTCAGGCTTTGTGCATATGGAATTGCACACAGTGATGGTTATTCCACTCCACAAAGGGGGTGCCACTACTGACCCTGGGAACTACCGCCCCATAAGCCTGATGAGCCCAGTCTGCAAGGACATGGAATGCATCATCCTGGGGATTAAAAACAAAGACATAAGCAACCTCCAAACTCTGGACCTCACTCAGTTTGAGTTTGTTAATGGTAAATCATACCACCTAAACCTGATTGATTTCTTTGAAGCAGTCACCAGAGCTGTAGACGAGGGTAAGGTGGTGCACACAGCCTATCTTGACCTCGCCAAGGCTTTCATCACCATCCCCCACTCTGGTATTATAGATAAACTCACTGGACTGGACATAAATCCCTATGTCACAAGATGGGTGGCCAACTGGCTCACTGACAGAAATCACACAGTGAAAGTAGCCTACTCCAAATCCGACTTCAGACCAGTGACAACCGGAGTACCATAGGGTTCGGTCCTGGGTCATCTCCTGTTCGGTATCTACTTCTAAGAAGTCCAGGCTAATACAGCTGGTCTCTGGCTAACAAAGTTTGCAGATGACTGCAAACTAGGAGTCATAATAGACTCGCCTAAGGATATGGACATTCTACAAACAAGCCTTACAGAGACTGATGCTTGGTGTCAAAGACATGGCCTAAAGCTCAATGCCAAGAAGTCCATTGTCACCCCCTTTGGAAAAAACACCACACCCATGAACTACCACATAGGGAGTAGCCTACTAAACACTGAAAGTGTGATGAGACCTTGGGACACAGGTGGACAGTAGTCTCTCCTTTGATAATCACGTTGCCACAGTAGTCAGGAAATCCTTCTACATGGCACACCTCATCACAAAGGGGTTCTCCTCCAGAAAAAGAGAGGTTGTATTTCCTCTCTACTCATCCCTCATCAGACCCATTATAGAGTACAACACCCCATTTGGCATGTACTTCGCAAGACATCTACAGCAACTAGAAAGGCCACAGAAATACCTCACTAAGAGGATTAAACAGATGCCAAATGCAGACAGTCTCAAAAAACTCCAGCTCTACTCTGTCGCATATCTCCTACTCCGAGACAACCTCTGCCTAACATACAAAGCCATGTCTAACCCAGATCAGATGGACATGCTACACTTAAAGAAATCCCAATCCCTCCAGGCCACATGCTCCAGGGATGTAAACCTTGTCACTACAATAAACAGGACATGCTAAAGGGATAGATTCCTGTCCCGGAGACTTCCCATGCTCTGGAACAGACTACCCATTCATGTCAAGCAATGCTCCTCATTAGCCCTCTTTAAGAGAAATCTTGACAATTGGATAGGAAACAGAAAATTCACCCTGGGGATCACTTCTGTGGCTCTGCTTGACAGGGGCACAGGAAAATAATTTTCTTGGGTGGTGAAAGCCAGGGAACCTCTTTTGGCTAGGCTTACATAGGCCCTAGGGCAAATAGCCTAATACTTACCTATGAACCTATGAACTTAAGCCGTAAACAAACTCTAAACACAAACTACACTGGTGGAATCCTAACCTTGAAAGGGTATATTAAAAAAAAAGAAAAAAGTCAAGGCTAAAATCAGGAAGAGCAGCTCCCATAATGATAGGAGCTGTCTTAGTAAACTGAACAGGAAACTGTTTAAGTCTAAGAAGGCCAATTACAAGGTCAAGATAGCTTCACAAGCTAAGGACAACCACGTCTTATACAGCTATGTCCAAAAACTCAAAGGCAGCAGGCAGCAGTGTGTCGAACTGGTGGTCAGTGGAGCCACCTTTACTGCGCAGAACAACATACTGATTTTACTGGCTGACAAATTGATCTCAAACTTCAACCCCCACACCCCTCTGCCTTCCTTAAATAAAATACCTAATAGCATAACCCCCAAATATTAATAGGGATCAGGTCCTGGAGGTGGTCACTTAGGCCAAAAACACAGCCTCAGTGTGTCCAGAAATATCCTAGGATGCCTCCTAAATAGCGTGAAACATGACCTATCAGTAGCACTTGGTCACCTTTCAACCATGGCCTCAAAACAGGCTTTGTACCATGAGAATGGAGGGCTGCAACAGTTATCCCACTTCACAATGGTGGACCATCAACCAACCATGGAAACTACAGACCCATTAATGTCTAATATCAAAAGTCATGGAATGAATTATGGATATGATCAACAAAGACATAGGCAACCATTAGACACTGGACTCCACCCAGTTTGAGTTTGTCAAGTGAAGGTCATGCCTACTAAACCTGGTGGACTTGTTTGAGAAGGTCACCAAGGCAATGAATGAGAGAAAAATGGTGTATAATGCCTACCTGGAACTGGCTAAAGCATTCAATGCACTACACCACTCAGGTATGTTTGATAAACATACCAAAATGGGCATAAATCCCTACACAATTTGATGGATTGCCAGCTGGCTCACAGACAGGATGCAGGAAGTTAGTATTGGTGAAACCACTTCCACTAAGGGACCAGTCACCAGCAGGATAATTCAGGGCTCTGTGCTGTGACTTGCTTCTATTTGTCATCTACTTCTAGGAAGTAAAGGCTAATGTGGCAGGCCATTCTCTGACCATGTTCACAGATTACTGCAAATCTGGAGCTATCATATATTCCTCCCATGACACAAACATCTTACAAGTGGGTTTAATACAGAAAAATGACTAGTGCCAAAGCCACAGATTAAAACTCAATGACAAGAAATGCATTATAGTACCTTTTGAGAAAACTGCCACACTGGCTAATTACTCTATTGATAAGACACCCCTAAGAGTTGACCTGGTAGTCAGGGATCTGAGAACATATGTAAACTGTAATGTGACTTTTGACCAACATGTGGCCAAGGTAGTATGAAAGAATTCTATATCACCTACCTTATAAATAAGGGCATGGTAAGAAAGTCATAGTGACACTTTATTCAACCCTTATCATACCTATCATTGTGTATAATACCCTTTCAGCATATACCTGACCAGATGTGCAACAGCTGGAACAACCACAAAGGTCCCACACCAGGAGAATCCAGGGAATAAACATATTGTCCTATAGGGATCCTTAAAGCCCTATCTATACACAGGTTACAGAGAGGCGATCTATGCCTGGCATGCAATGAATCCTTCGATCCATCTCTGATGGACCTTTTGCACATTCGCAAAATGAACAGCATCAGGACCACTCGATCTAAGGATTTCAATTTTGCTTGTGATATAAACAAAACATGTTGGCGAGACAGATATGTATCTCACAAGATCCCCATGCTATAGAACAGGCTCCGCATCCATGTGAAGCAGACCCATTCCTAACCCTATTTAAGCATAACCTTGGCCAACGGATGGGAAATTGGAAATTCACCCCAGGTCTGGCCCTCACATCTCTGATAGACAGAGGCAGAAACTAATTATGCCCAAACTGCCATACCCCCAACACACACACACACACACACACACACACACACATCCTCCAGAAGCTTCCTAGCTATAGCTAACATACCCCCCTCCTAATAAACACTCATGATACATAGGGACACAATTGTGTTGGGTTGCATGACTAGACTTACAAAGGCCCTGGTGTTTACAAGCCAAGTATAAACCTACGAATCCTTGAACCTTTTGCACAATGAGCTAAGGAGTCGCTCTGTTATCGCGTGCTTGAAGTGAATACAGAGCACTCCCTTATTTCAAGTTCAGCATCTTTGCTCATAAGATAAAACAACAGTCTTATAATTATTTTAAAACTGCTGGTGCTTTTTTGATTTGCTTTTGTTTATCAGTGTATTTGTTGCTGACTGACAGTGGAAGACAACAGACACTGACACCTGTTTTCAAGGGTTATCTGGATACTAGATCATACCCTACTAATCTGTATTACCGGGTCCACGCTAAATTCTACACATTCAGTTTGTGGATATCTTAATGTTGGCACTGCTATGATATTATATGCTTTCTCCAGTTTACATATCTGATTTTGCAAACTGTTGTTCTGTATATCCCTCCTCTTTTTTTTTTTTTTTTTTTTTTTTAAAGGTTGTGAATTACAGCCTGCGAATAATGATAATCGTTATAGACACTGACTTCTTTTATTTCAGAAAACGCTAATTTATGTTTTCCAATTATGTTACCTTTCTAAGACAGTAGTACCGATGTTAAAAACGTGTCCCTCCCTGATTTGGATCTATTGCCCTTGATTATTGTTGGCTTTACCCCTGACTGTAGCGGTAAGAGGTTGAAAGATGAATCACCAGACAGTTGTCCTCTTACTGTTTATTGTCAAGCACAGGAATTAGAATGTGGCAGAAAAGGCGCAGCAAAATTACAATTTCCAGACAAACTGCTCTTGAGAATTTGGTAATTATAAGATATTAATTCATTATTTAAAAATGGATTATTTGCACCATTTGTAGCAATGACAAAATTTTGTTCCAGTGTCCTAATACTTACAAACTGAGTAAGGGTTTCCATAATTATCTGAACGTGTTAGATTTTGACTCATATTTTTGCCTTTTCCCTCCTAAAATTGTTTTGATTTTCTCATAAATCACTGAGGATTACGGTTAGTCAATAATAATATACACTTGAGTTTCATACTTCATTTTTCAGAAAAATGTTTGTCGCAAAACTCATTGCTCTAGATTAATATTTGCAAATCGTCCCTGGTTTGGGGACCTTTGTCGTCATCGTTATGTCTGTCTTTGGACACAATTCTTAAGAAAAGAATTACAGTTGATATGCCAGTGTTCCGCTTCAAACAGGTCTCAAACTCTTATCACAAGAATTCTGGACAAAGCCAAAACTAATGGTAGGTAAAGGACCAAAAATAAAGGACATTTTAAGTACTGCTCCTATAAACTTAGTTGCTAGAAAAAACACGTTTTGCATTGCCGCCATACCTGTCAACCGTACAGATTTTTGGAGAATATCCAGATTTTTCCTCATATTTTTGGTCCGTTTTTCATAAAATTGTGGTTTTCTGGTAAATTAGTGACAAATCATTGAAGACTGAAGTTAGAAAATAATGGCAGACATTTGAGTTTCAGACTTCATATCCTTCAGAAAAATTCATGCTAATGCAAAACCTGTTATTCCATCAACTTTCTAAGTTTTTAAGCGCTATATATAAAATTGTCCCTATTTTGGGGGCTTTGTCCAACTTTTATTAATGTCTTTGTACAGATTTTGTTTTGCTCTAAGAGGGTGAGAAGTATTACTGGCGCGCATGCATGATACTAAGTGTAAAATTCAATGCAGCCTTCAATGAGTTGCCAAATAAAAAAGACCTCACGTAAACACGAAAAGATCAAAAATATGAAACAACAATCTGAACATTCTGCGAAATTCTGGACAGTTGAGAGGTATATGATCTAAAGGGTAAGTATCTCCCCCTCTCTTACATTTTTATGCAACTTGGAATGCAGTTTTGTTATTTAATACGACAAATTCAGTAAAAGCATAATAGGTTTCACTCCAATGAAGCGCGAGCACTCACCCCCCTACAAATAAACCAACAAACACACACAATGCACAAATATATTATTCTTCTCAGTGACCCATATGCAGCCATGTCTTGCATACGCTTCATAAGCAGCGGTGTTTTAAAATCAGACTGTATCTGTGCCCTGCTCATCAATTAAAGCAAATTGTTCAAGAGGTGCTTGATAGGTAGACGCTGCATTTTCAGTAACTTCCATGTAAACACCAAGCAAGTAAAAGGCGGGACACGCTTCAATGTAACCCAGCTTTAGTTCGCCTGGTGTGATCCCGAACAAACATTTAACCTCCGAGTGAGTCTATAAACTGTGCAAGACGCTGCACATGTGATGGTTAGTGGTAAAGCACACTGCAAACGTTAAGAGTATGCCTGAGAATATGGGTGGCAGATGGTTAAAAATAAATCAGACATGAACTATGGAAATTCCTTGCAGTAAATTACCCGAATTATGCCGTTTGCTGCCAGGAACTTGGTCTGTACTAAAAGGTTCTTAGTGGGTCAATTTGCAGTACAATGAATAACAGTTAAAAAAGTAAATTCATGAAATATGGATTCTGTGTGTGCAAATTTGGTAACTTTACAAACCTGATGTAAATGCTTAAGTTTACGCTGAAACCAAGACTAAAGTTACAGCAGCCTCAGCTGTCTGGCCCCTTGCTTGAGGCCATAATTAATTCGAGATTTATTTTTATTGGAGCACCCCCAGTCTCGCCTGACCTTAGCAAAACAAGACTTTGACTACAAACCCTTGGAAAGCGTTGAATGCGGCCGAATATTTTTTTCCAAAACTTGATTTCAGGCGGGGCTGAGCTGGGATTTTTTTACTAGCTGAGACTTCATTCGTTTTAATTTCTGAAAACAGACACATGCACAAACACACACTTTCTTTCACTTTGTGTGCCTCTCTCTTTCACACACAGGCACACATTCTCTCAAAGTTTATGGATACTTGAATAGCAAAATAACTGTCTGTTGTACATAGATTAATAACTATCTACATCAGAATAATTGCAGAGATCACACCAGAAAATGTAGATGAATGTTTGGCCGACCTCACATTGTTCACGTTATATTTAACATACTAGGTCTTTATGTTATTCACATTCTGTTGAAGTTTAAAGGGGAATCCCTGTCCACTGTTAAACCAGATTAGTGGACTGATCCAAATGGATCCTTTTCAGTCACGGTCTGAATAATATAAAGAAAAATGCATGATAGAAACCATGCATGATATAAACAAACAAGGTTACAGAAAGTGGTACAGAAGAATACACTGGCAAACACAGAGACACCTTCAGATATTTGGTGGGGTACTTTTACCCTGACCTGTTCATATAATTGATGCCTTTGGTGCCACTATAGTGGCATTTGGCAAGTTTAAATTACCGCACAGGGACAGCTAGTGTCATTTCATTCTGTATTTACTGAAATCTTACAAACTGCACTTCACAGGGAATGTTGGAATAGTCACAATGGCAAGAGGGATTCTGACAGGAGGGACACATTACCCAACAGATATCCAGAAAGTCTGACATTTTAAGACAGGCTTTATATGTTTAAATACATATACACACACGTGTGTGTGTGTGTGTGTGTGTGTGTGTGCGCGTGTTTATGTGTGTGTGTGTATATATATATATATATATATATATATATATATATATATCTGTGTGTGTGTGTGTGTGTGTGTGTATATGTATGTATGTATGTATATATATATATATATATATATATATATATATATATATATGTATATAAAATGTTTTATTTTCATAAAAAAGAGCAATACAGAAAAGGATGGCTAGTCAGTGGTTTTCCTGTTCATGCACATCCTCAATATATAGCATAAATAAACTTTTTTTTTACATACCTTTCCTAAAAAAGTTTGCAGCGAATCTCACCATCAGTTTTACTTGCATTATTTTCTACTGTTTATCTTGATGCATATCCTGAAAATATTTTATTTCTTCCCCTTTCCATTCTTTTAGTGTTTTGTTAAATATCTGTCTTTGATTTACATTAAGTATTTCTCTCAACTTTCTGTTCCCCTTCCTTCCACATTATACTTTTTTATCATTCATTTTCTAACCAGCTTTGTCCTTAACCTTTATATTTATCCCATGTTTGGCTGCCTAATTCCCCTCTCTCCTCTTCCCACCTCTTGCACTGGAAGCCCTCATTCTCCTACGCTCTCCCTTGTGATTTCTGCATGAAATCGAGTGCTACCACATCGTTCTTCAAATTCAGTATATCCCACCTGCCTTACATTCTTCAGTATCTCAGACTTACCTTCCGTATCCCTCATCTCCTTTTCCAAATAAATCTGTCACAAATCCTCTGTATCTTCTAAAACCATTTACTTCTTGGGGTGATTGCTGCTCACCTTAGTATGTGCCCCTTAGGAGTACAGTATGGAGCAGTATCCCTCCTTGCCTCATTGTTTCCAACTCCTCTGCCTCCACCATCACACCTTTCTAACCTATCGTATTCTGCCCACCTCTTTCATCATACAACACACCCATTTTCCTCATTTATACCTTTACTGTTATTTACCCACTCCTCTAACAACACTTCTCTTCTCTGCTGTGCTATATTGCAATATAATCCTTTCTATGCTATAAACTCTTACATAAATACTGTTACTTAACTTACTCTGTGGGCTGCTGGTAACTTACAATTTTTAAGCACTGTTATTACAGTATCACCTAAGACACAGACACACATACATTAATAGAAAAGAAAACAGACTATATTACCATTTGTTTCATTAACACACATTGTACACTACATTTTCTTCCTTTATAACAACTATATATTCTTCCTTTATAACTTCTGCAGTAACAGAAAACTGGTTTAAGGCTCCAGAGAGCACCCCAGCACTACCAGGCTACAACTCATACCATACATTTTGGCCACAAAACCCGGACCGAAATACAAAAGGCAGGGGAGTATCCATATTCATCAAGGATAACCACACCTCCAGTTTAGTGGCACAGCACGATGCTTCAGAGATCATCCACGTGCAACTAACAATGGGCAAAACTACTATTCAAATTATAGCTTGCTACAGCTCACCCACATGTCTCACGACCCCCACTCCACATTCCTGGAAACACTGGGAAACATAAAGGTCCTACCAAACACCCTGATACTGGGTGATTTCAATTGCCCAAAAATTAACTGGGAGAACTACTCAAGTACAAACTCCCTTGCCCTACATTTCCTAGAATTTATAAACTCAATTGCCCTGGATCAACTGGTCAACACTCCCACCAAGGGTGACAACATATTGGACCTGGTCATCACCAACTTTGGCGACCGGTGTTCCACACCAGAGGTCAACCCCTCGCTGGTTAGATCTGACCATAAACTAATCACTAGGGTTAGGAGGGTGGCCTAATGGGTAAGGTGTTTGCTTTACAAACACAAGGTGCACGGTTTGAGTCTCACAAGGGATAATTGGCTAGGCTTAAAATGGCTTGCAAGGGCAGTTAGCCTAGTATTAATCTATGATGATATCCACATTCCACCACCCCCCTGGTCAAAGAAACCATTGTGAAAAACTTTTCAAAAGCAAATTGCACATTACTTAAGACCAAGATGGGAGGTTTCAACACTGTTCAAGCTGTAAAATCCTTTACTAATTCAATCTACAGGCATCTACAAGAATGCATGGATCATGCTATCCCAAACAAAACCAAGATAACTCCACCAAGAAAAGGAAATCAGTCTGGTGGATCCCTGCCATAAACAAGCTGTACAATAGGAGGAAACTAGTACAGAAAAGAGTAAAATCCCAAGAAGAGAAGACATCCCTGATCAGTATTAGCAAGAAACAACATTCCCTCATAAAATCATCCAAGGCTAGCTTCCAAAGAAAAATTGCCATGGACTCCAAAGATAACCACAAGGCATTCTTTAGCTATGTCAAGAATCTAAGTGTCACTTCTCAGATCTGTTCGGAGTTAGTGCAGAATGGCACAAAATACACTGAACCGACCGATATAGGCAATATCCTGGCAGACAGGTTCAGTGCAAACTTCACCCCCAAAAGGGCCCATAACTATACCAGAAGAATGGAGTGCCCCTGAAATCACAGACACTCAGGTTAAAACAGCCCTCTCCAAAGCCCAAAACACAGTATCAATGGGACCGGATGGTGTCCCAGGATGCATCCTACACGAGCTCAAAGAAGAACTAACCCCTCACCTAAACACATTGTTTAAACTCATCCTATACACAGGCTACGTGCCCACAGAGTGGTGCACAGCAATGGTTATTCCACTCCACAAAGGTGGAGCCACAACGGACCCCGGAAACTATCGCCCTATAAGCCTGACTAGCTTGGTCTGCAAAGCTATGGAGCGCATCATCATGGATCTCATTAACAGAGACATTGGGAACCTCCAAGCACTGGACCCTATCCAGTTCGGCTTTGTTAGGGGCAGATCATGCCTCCTAACCCTGGTGGACTTCTTTGAGACAATTACCAAGGCTATAGATGAGGGAAAGGTGGTCCACACAGTCTACCTAGACCTCACAAAGGCCTTCAACACCATTCCCCACTCAGGTATTATAGACAAGCTCACCAGCCTAAACATAAACCCCTACGTAACGAGATGGGTTGCCAACTGGCTCACAGACAGAACCCACATGGTAAGAGTTGCGGGAGCTAGGTCTAACTCTAAACTGGTTACAAGTGGCATTCCCCACGGCTCAGCCCTAGGACCCCTCCTGTTCAGCATATACTTCTCAGAGGTACAGGCAAGCACAGGAGGACTATGGCTGACCAAGTTCGCAGATGACTGCAAACTAGGGGCTATAATTGACTCTCTGTCTGACACAGACATCCTCCAAAAGGGTCTCACTGAGACAGATAGCTGGTGTCAAAACCATGGCCTCAAGCTAAATGCCAAAATGTGCATAGTCATCCCCTTTGGAAAAAACTAAGTACCCACAAACTACCACATAGGTGGTAGCCCCCTAAATATGGAAGACGTAATAAGGGATCTTGGGATCCAAGTAGATAGTAACCTCTCCTTTGATAATCACATTGCCAAAGTGGTTAGAAAATCCTTCTATGTGGCCGATGTAATCACAAAAGGGTTTGCATCCAGATCGAAATAGGTCATTTGGCCCCTGTACACATCACTCATCAGACCCATCCTAGAGTACAATGCCCCATTTGGGATGTACCTTACAAGACACCTACAACAACTGGAAAGACCACAGAAGTACCTCACCAAGAGGATCACTGGCCTCAAGCAGATGCTCTATGCAGCTCGACTGAAGAAACTCCAGCTGTACTCGGTTGCATACTGCCTACTCAGAGGTGATCTCTGCCTGACATACAAGGCCATGTTCAACCCAGAATTGATGGACATGCTCCACCTAAAGAAAACCATATCCCCTCGAGCCACACGCTCCAGGGATCTAAACCTCACCACAACAATAAATAGGATGTGCTGGAGGGATCAATTCCTGTATCAGAGACTTCCCATGCTCTGGAACAAAATTCCAATCTACATTAGGCAGAGCTCCTCGCTAACCCTCTTCAAGAGAAACCTTGATGAGTGGATGGGAAACAGAAAGTTTACCCCAGGGATCACTTCAATGGCTCTGCTGGACAGAGACACAGGGAACTAATCTAAGGGGGTGGCAAAAGCCAACACATTCCAGCTAGGCTTATAAATGCCTCTGGGCAGATAGCCTAGTACCTACCTATGAACCTATGAACCTTTCAGTCCAACATCACATAAATCACTGAATTCCTGCCTTTCCATAAACTTCACTCCTCCTCCTGAACATTATTCTACATGTGTTCCCACAAATCCCATTTATTTCTAAGTAATTTGTCCCTTCCCTTCTCTGAACATCCCTCTTCCAGTTCCTTTGTTTATCTTTTACAATATTCGGTACTTCAAATACAGCTGGTTAAGCTTTTGATTTCCATTTTCAAGAAATTGATTTTTTGGCAGCCATCGGAATTAAACTTAACAATGCCTTATTATGTTTAGACAATTCAGATCCTGTGTCCCAGGTCAAAATCACTTCCTTAATTAAATCCATTTGCTCACCCAGTATTTCTGACTGAGTACTCTATAAGACATTTTAAAACTCTACCAACTCATTGTAATCCCAAAACATATGCTTCCATTTACCTCTTTCTTCCCCATTACACCTCCAACATTTGCCATCTATTTCAGGAAACAATCTTTGGAGTCTTCTTGTGGTATAAAATACCTATGCAAACACTTCCAAACAAACATCCTAAACATTATACACTTTGTTGCATACTTGGGAGCCTTATATCTGTCTTCCTATTATTCCATTGTAAATTGCTTATCCACTCTGCCTTTCCAGTCTTTTCTAACCTCTTCTGATTGATTCTTGCAATTATTGTACAATATTTTATATGCTCTACTAATTATCCGTTTTTAACAATAGCTTCTATTCTAGATTCAACTAAAAACTCTACAAGATCAGGTCTTTCATTTAGGATTCCCCCATCCCTTTGTCCTTGCCTATACTCTGATATCAATCCCTGGTAGAGAAGGCAGTTTCTAACCTGCAGTTCACATTTCTTTTTGGTCTTATCCCATCCTATTACTTTTCCCTTTCTAGTTATTTGCTTCAATAACTTTGTTCCTTTGCCAGTTTTCTTCCATAAATTCCACCCCTCTTGTCTATTCTCTGTAGTCCTGCTTGCAGACATCCCTATTGTCAAAATCTCCTTTCTCCATTCTCGTGTTGGCTTAGTTCTTAAAATAATTTCTTTTATTTATAAACATAATATTCTGTATGGCTGTTATTCACCTTAAGAATCTGCATCCAAAATCCGACTCCCTTCTTGTTCCTTGAATTCCCCCTCTGCTTCATCATCATGCCATTCCAGTTGGAATTATAATTTACTGCTTGTGTTATGTATATGAGCCTTAACTGTGTCTTCAAATCAAGTAATCCTAAACCACTTTGTTCTATTGGAAGGATCTGCTTATCCCACTTAACAGTTGATCTCTTGCCCTCCCAGATACAGCTATAGCCTTTGTTTTATCTTCATTAATTGTATATCCTCAAAAAACTTGAAACTGTCTCAGAATGTTCTGCAACAATGAGGTATCCTTTTCTGGATAGGTGAAAAATAATGTCACCTGCAAATAAAGCCAACTTTTCTTGATTACCATACCAATTATATCCTTAAATTTCTGAGTCCATTATTATTATTATTATTATTATTATTATTATTATTATTATTATTATTATTATTTGCTAGTGGCTCTAAATATAAAGCAAATAAAAAGGAAATAAGGTATCCCTGTCTGGTCCCTCTGTTCAAGCATAACTTATCAGAGAGGAACTCTCCCACTTTAATTCTTGCCTCCAATCATTCATATATACTCCTAATTAACCTTATTCCATTGCACTACTCATAAAATCTCAATGTATTCCAACATATGCTTTCTATGCCTCAAGAACCACCAGCAACAGCAGTATTTTCTTATAGTTTTCTTTTGGGTCTCATGTAGCACTGCTGTTTGCATTCTGCATTTCTTAATATAATTCAATATGCTTACCTTTTGTATATACCTGTAATGTAAGGCCATTTTCATTACAAAATAATATGGATAGCGTTGTCATTATGATAAGAAGTTATTGTTCCCACCTATTATACATGACAGCTTTTTTAATGTGTATTTCCAACATTTGTGTTGCATTCACACACTAATGTTTGGCAGTGTGATCTTTTATACAATTGTTTCTTGTCATCTCCATTTGGACCTATGTTACATTTTCAATTGTTTTAATGAAAACTCGCAAACAAAAAACTAAATACATTTCAGAACAGGTCTAGGACTGTTGCGCAAAAGCTCGTTTCACCGAAACCAAAATGGGCCAGCACACTTTTGCGAAAGTGTGTTTTCACCGAAAATGCACTTTCACTAAAGTGAATGCAAAAAAAAACCATGAAGAATGGCTGTTGCTGAGATTGCACTATAGTAGGGATAAGGGAATGGCGATCTTGGAGTGAGAATATAAAAGTAGGGGTGTGTGCGGGCAACAGACCCCCACATGGGGCGTGCAGGGGGCTTTCCCCCCTGCATAAATGTGTTTACTGTTTTTTTTAAATGTTTTTTTTTTTTTTTTTGCAGATTTTCGCGAAAGTGCTTTTTCAGTTAAAATGCACTTTTGCAGAAGTGTGCTCGACCGTTTCAGTTTCATTGAAACATGTCATCAGTAATTAGTCCTAGATCCTTCAGAACACCACCATAATCTATTAACTTAGAACAGACATACAAAACTATGCATTTCTTCAAAAAAATGATGTTTAATTCTCCAAATAGGAACAATTGACCCATATCAACAGCTGCACCCACAAGCATTATCTAACCTAAAATTAAGGTTACCCATGCTAAAGGCCATGTTACAGCCTGTGCTCCCACATAGGGGCTATATCAAAACATCGAAGTTTTAAAACTTCGAATGTTCCAATATTGACCACTATTCAGCGAACGGGTCGGGTTCAGGTAAGTGTGCGATTGTGTGGACGTTAGGGTTAGGGGCGGGTTAAGTGAGTTAGGGTTAGGGCATGGGTCAGGTGAGTGTGCGATAGTGACAGACTTTAGGGTTAGGGGCGGGTTAAGTGAGTTAGGGTTAGGGCGCAGATTAGGTGAGTGTGCGATAGTGACGGACCTTAGAGTTAGGGTTAAGATAAGTGGATAGATAGTAGTGTATGTACAGTTTAGTGTAGGGTTATATGTAGGATTTTAAGTGTATGTGTGTGGATTGCTGTTTTTTTGGTGTGCTTGTGTTGTGTGTATGCGTTTCGGAATAGTGAATTTTTTCCATGGGAAAAATTCGCTGTTCTGAATGTTCGATATTTTGTGGTTTAGATATTTTAGGTTCGATGTAATAGCATTCGCTATTTTCATCTTTCGATAGCGTGATATAAATGCCCCACATACACACTGATTGCTGTTTCTTCTTTTCTTATGTCTGTTCCTCTTGCAGATGTGAAGAACAGGTTGTATGCTTTCAGAAACCATTAACTTTTTTCCCTTAAGAAAAAGTGCACTGGCTATCTTTAAATAAAACGAAATTATAGACTGATATATTAAATGCGCTGACACATTAAGGCTGCTAGGAAAGCTTCCCTCTGGATCATCACTGTTCTGTTAATGTTATCAAATGTTTGCCACACTTCCACAAAACCACCTTGATTCATATCTTTCAATGTTGGCAAAAAACTTTGCCATTCTTTTAGCTAGCATAGACATAAACACTTTATAATCATGGTTTAAAATTGAAATTGGTCTATATGAAGCTGGGTCTGATGGGTCTTTACCATCTTTAGGTATTGCAGCCACAATGCTTTCTTCCAAGATGTTGGTGCTTCCCCTCCTTTTAAAATATTGTTAAACAAAACCTTCCAAATCTTTATCACCTTCTTCCCTCCTAACTTCCAAATGCCCACAGTAGTACTACCTGTTTTTGGAGACTTTCCTGCTGATTGATTATACATCACCATTATTATCTCATCTTCTCCTGTCTTAACCATTAATTGTTGAGCCTCATCTACATCTAAACTTGGCATACTCAAGTTCATCCATAAATATTTCCATCTGTGCTGATTTTTGGTTTCTACCTTTTTCTGCTTTATACAAATTTTCATTAATTTTCCAAAATATCTTTATTACATCTACAGGATTTATACACACTGTGTGAATGCACAACGAATGTACTTTGTGCCAATGTATTTTTCATTTTTGTACAATTGAAGGAGGTAATTGTGCACTTATTGGTGATACCTTGGCACAGAGTACAATCTACAGGATTTATGGTTTAAGTTTGGTGACAAACCTTTCTACTTTCTGTTGTCTAAGTCATTGTGTTAAAAGCTTTTGTGCTCTGGGGATATTATGAAAAACTTGATGTTTTAATAGCAGTCTTTCTAAACTCATTCATATTATCCACATACTCATTTAATATTTCTTTAGTACCCTGCAGTTGCACATCTCCTTATTCTGTGAGATTCCCTTTATTCTTCAGTACCTTAACCTTTGTCAGCCCCTTCTAATTACTTTTAACCATATCTATTTTTCTTTTATTTCTACCACATTTTTGAACTCCATTTTCATTTTGTCCCACTCACTACTGTATTTCCCCAAAAATAAGACCGGGTCTTATACCCTTCCCCCTGCCGAAATATGCATTAGGGCTTATTATCAGGGGATGCCTTATTTACCCCCGTACAACAATTTACATTTATTTATTTATTCATGTACAAAAATCGACATTTATTCATGTACACAAATTGACATTTATTTGGTACTTTTCTGTTATTGGGCAACAGTTTTAAGTAACACATTAACAGTTGTGTGATAATCCTACATAAACAGTGCAACAAACATTTCAACTTCAGAATATCTACACCTTGGCTTTCACAGTGCAATATTTCATGCTTAACAGAAAGTGCAGAAACATCTCAATACATGTGTATTGGAGGAAGGGAACAAAACTGAAAGCAGAAGCAATCCATTCTGTTGCCCAGATAATGGAAAAGTTATTCAAATACAGTCATGTCATCTTCTTCTGGAACATTGTCATAAGTCTCCAACCCCCGAATTCTGGCCTGAATTTCTTGTGACTTCATTTCCTGTAGAACCATTTGTCCCAATCTGTCATGCCTAGCAATAGAGCTTTCCTTAAATGAGCACTGCTTGTCCAAGTAGCCTGCTCGTCGTACATTGGCAACACAGCTGTCAGTGATTTTATCCCATTAATTTTTCACCCAAGTCACAATCTCTTGCAGGCTAGGCTTCACAAAGTTTCCATGCTGATTTCTCTCCATTCTATTTTCAATGTAGTCATTGAGTTCCATGCACAAATGGTTCTTGAATGGCTTGTTTATTGCAATATCAAGAGTCTGGAGATAGGGAGTCATTCCTGCGGGAATCATTATTTGATCTATTCTTCTCTGTGCAAGGAATTCCTTCATGTCTTTAGCGCGGTGAGTGCTGGCTGAATCCCAGACTAGCAGAACTCTTACGACACCTCACAAAACAAGTGGCAGCATTACATCGACCCACTTCCTTATAACTGCTTGTGTGCACCAGGCTTTTTCAGTTTCAAGAATGTAAATGCTTGAAACACGTTCAATCTTATCCTTCTTGCTCTTACTAATGATTAGAGGTGGGGTTTTCTTTCCATCTAGATGAATTGCCAAAATACAGGTAACACATGCACTCTGGTAACCAGTGGAGGGAATTTAGATTGACGAGGCACCCTCCGATCAGTAGTTGGTTGAGATCTTTGCCCATAAACACTGCCGTTTCATCCATAGCAATCATGTTGGAGAGTTGGTATTTAGAAAAGTCGATGCCATCAACAAAAGACTTGAACGCAAGTGCACGTTTTATAACTTCAATATCTTCCAGCTTGAACAGTGTTGTTGATCTTAGAGACAGTTCATATCACTGAAGGAAGCCATCCAGCCAATGTTGTGATGCTTTGAATTCTTCTGGGGATATTTTTAACTGTGGTGCCATTGCAAGGGCAAATTCTTGAATATCAGCCCTGCGCACAACCAAAGCCTTTGCTCTCCTGTTAGCAATCCATTCACAAATGATGTCTTCTAGCTCAGGAAATAATGGCTGCCAACCTGATCCACACTTGCACTTCTTAGAATTTCCCTCATCGGCCTGTTGACTGAGGTTATCGTACTCTGCATGCCATTTTCAGACCATTCAGAGATCTAACTTCTTCTCTTTGCAGAAAGCTGTCAGATTCTTTCTCCAGGAGTCCTCCATGATTCCTTTATTGTACTGGACAGAATAGCTCTTTCTTTTTGCACTCATCTTGTTGGTGGGGGTTAATTAAAGACTTACAAGATGGGAGTGGCAACACAAAATGGTGACGGTTAAGAAGACACAACCACAGCCATTCGTTATCAAGTGCACGCACTTTACGGGCATTGTCTGTACTTTGAACGATCAAAGTACACCTGCCAGTGTTTATAGGCCAAGGATCTCAACAGTCAAGTGTGAGTGATGATTAGGGTTACAGTAAGAATCGTGGAGGACTCCAAGGGAATGAATCTTATGACTTTCTGCACAAGAAGTTGGGTGTCCAAATGGTCCAAAAATGGTGAGCAGAGTAAGATAACCTCAGTCAATAATATTATTTTATAATTCAAAATGTCTGTTGTGTGTTGTTGACTATCTTAACTGGGGCTTATTTTTGGGGTAGGGCTTATGTCATGACCACCCTGGAAAACTATGCTAGGCCTTATTCTCTGGTTAGGTCTTATTTATGAAGAAATACGGTAGCTATAACTTTTGAAGAAACTTCTATCTTCCCTAGTAACTCTTGAATCATTTCTACTATCCATTCCTTAAATTCATTTAACAGGTAGGTGGAAATGCACCAGTATCTCATTTTTACTTCATAACCCTACATCTTTATGTTAATTTTTATTGGTGTATGATCTGAAATTGTTATTGGATATGTGCCACAGCTTTCAATTAAATGCACATGCTTCTGTGAAATATAATTTCCATCTAGTCTAAACCAGTTATTGTACCTTGGGGAATAATATGTAAATTATGACTGAATTCATGAATTCCACACCAAATATTTTCATAAATTTCTTCAGAAATATACCCTCTTTTGTTATACTTTTCTTTTTAGGTCCTTCAGACACATTCTCACTCTTGTAAATCAAGTTCCATTCTCCACCTATAAGTCATATTCCTGGATGAAAGCTGATTATGGAGTTTAAGAAAAATATGGGAGAAATAATAGCAGTTTTCGTGGAATATAAATACATGCCAGCATAATCCTCCTGCCTTGCCAGTAGCTACTCACTACTGCAAATCTACCATTGTTATTTTTTGTGTGTGTCTGGGGGGGGGGGGCTTCCATCACTGTTGGAGCTTCTTTAGCAATCAGTATAATTGCTCACATTTTCCTTTGTCCATGATATTCTGTTGAGTATCCATCCTGAAATCCTTTATTTATCAAATTATCATGCTCATTTATTTTCATCGTATCTCCTGCAGCATTTCTAATTGAACTCTGCATTTCTGAACATAATTCAATGCTCTTATCTTTTTATCTGTACCTGAAAGGCTATTTATGTTCCAAAATAATATGGATGGCCTAGCCATTATGATAAGAAGTTGTTGTTCCCACTTATTATGCATGACAGCTTTTTTAAATGTGTATTTCCTACTTTTATGTTATATGCACACATTAGTATTTGACAGGTTGATCTTTTATACAGTTGTTTCTTGTCATCTTCATATAAACATGTGGAGCAATTCCCCCAAATTGTCAGCTGCATCCACAGGCACTATCCAACCTAAAAGTAAGGTTACCCATGCTAAAGCAACGTTACAGCCTCTACTCCCACTTACAGTGATTGCTGTCTGTTCTTTTCTTATCGGTATTTCTATATCAAATGTTTAAAACAGCTTATATGTTTTCAGAAAATATTACAGTTTAGCCTTAAGAAAAAGTGCACTGGCTATCTTTAAATAAAGCAAAATTACAGACTGTTCTTTTAAATGCATTGACATATAAAGGCTGCTAGGAATGCTATCTCTTATTCACTTCCAACAATTTCAAGCTTTATCTGTTATTGAACTGCTTGTCCTTGTCCCATTTAATTTTGCATTTCCCTCTGCAAAAAATGTTCTGTTCTCTCAAGATCAAGAGCTCATCCCCATGGAAGCATAGTCAGCAATGATGGAAAAAAAGACAACTCTGTAGATGCACAGAGGAGTCCTTGTCGATTTCACTCAAAACATAACAGAAGGTACAACTGCAGACAGCTGATGACTTCTTGACTCTTACTGAACATTTGCTAAAGAAAAAAAAAACAAGCTAATATCATTGTATATGCAAAAAACTTAGCACTTCTCATGTCATTCATCAGTTTAGCTTATTCTTCAAGCCTACTTGCTTAGAGAAAACACTTGTTTTAAGGTTAAGACAATGGCATTAATCCAGACATTAACCTATGCAGAAATAAGAGAACAACATCTGAACTCTGCATATAATCTAATCAGTGCGCCCCACCTCAGCAGCCCAAGATTGCAGCATATAATCTTAAACTTGCTTTTGTCCAGCCTTGCTTCTGTTTTTTTACATTGTAAAGCCTTAGTTCTTAAAGCAAAAGAAAAAAGGTAATAGTTTACTTTAATATCTTTATCACATACAGCAATCACTGAAAAGACTCACCCCTACATTTAAAATACCCCTGACTATATACTACACAAAACTGTTGTACTGTATAACATGTACTTTGTATCATGAAACCTTTTATATAAATACTATTAAGAACACAAAATATTTTACTTACAGTTACATTTTTTCCCTTTTAGTATCTGTCTAAACATTAATGACATTAAGGTGGGTGTATACTTTACGATCCACCCACAAGTTTAACAAGTCAACACAAGTCCAACATCTGTCATCTACTTTTTCTTGCAAAGCCATATTTCAGAAATATGATTGATGCTTTATAATTTCACATTTATTCACTTTTAGTGTTGTCAGTCTTCTTCTTTCTCATTTCCATCTCCCAACACCAGACTGCTTCAAGTCCAAGTTTTTCATGTTTCTTCTAGTCAACTCTTGTGCTTTTTCTGTTTCTTAAGCATTTTCCTTTGGAACACTGGAAAATATGTCACTGGCAAAGTGTCTCTATGAGATTTACTGTCAGAAAAATGAGAAGCACAGTACCCTTCTGTTTGATGGCCCTTTTTTGTTGGATAAACCTTTATATTTTTTTCATTAGCCTGCTCTGCATCAAAAAATAACTTTGACCCTTTAGGAAAAATATTTTGAAGGCAGTTGGGTAGAGTAGTTTGAATCTCGCACCTGTCTCTTGACACTTCCTGATTACTGTGATACATTTGCTTCTCTTCTGCCTGGTGTACAGTTAAAATCATTTTCTACCAGCACTCTATTGTCTCCACTTTTTATTAGTCTTTCCTTCTGCCAAAGTTTTTTTTTCAGTATCAACTCTTTCTGCAGTTAAGATTGCATATCTACTAATACAGTTTTTGGCTGCTTTCTTATGGTTGGGTTTGGAGCATACAGTCAATGTACCCTTTCAAATCCTTCTGTGGAATACCAGTCCAATTGCTTATTTATGTTTTCATAAAATGAATACAGTCTGATCCTTCCAGTTTCTCTGATATAGCAGGAAATCCCAGGTTTTCTCTGTGTTCTCTGACTTCTAACTCTACTATTGTTTGAAACAGCTCTTCTTGAGACGTGGTATACTCAGCTATCCTTTTCTACATTTCAACTTCTTATTTTGCAGTTCTAGCAGTTCATCTGAATAGCTAGGTAAAGTGTTTTCTATTTTTCCATCCTTTTGTTGTTTGAGTTGCTATACTCCCTTCAGTGTTTCATTTATTTTAATTAGCTCTTAGTACATTTGATTTATTTTTTCTTCTAAATTACTGAAAGCCTTCTCTTGTTCCAAAGTTGAAGCTTGAACTGCTTTTTTGCTGAACAGTTGCAGGATTCTTCCCAGCCAGTGTTTTCTCTTCACATTTTCTAGTAGATTTTCTTTCACATTCCCTAAATTTCTTCTTTGTCAGCATGTAGGCAGTGTACATACTAGCCAGTAATCAAATTTTGCTAAAGCTGGCAGAATTACCAGCTCTTATTTCTCAGTTTCTTTTTAAGCACTGGGAGAGCTGAAATTAAGCTACTGATCAGTGTGCAGCTATCATGGAAGTCCCCTCCCTTCTTCATTCTTAATCATTTCTAATACATCTTTCAGCATTCCCTGCTGCCATCTCACATGCTCTGTCTCTTTCAACTCACTTGAATTCCACTTCCAGACTTTGCATACTCTTTTGTCCCACTTCCATTCCATTATCACAATCACATGATCTGATATAACTGTTTCTGATATTCATATTCCCTCTATCTCATAACCCATTCTTCATCTTCCAGCAAACTCTTGCATCTAGTAGCCTGTCTATTTTCATCCATACTAAAGGAGTAATATGTCTTATCCCCTTTTCCTCCTCTGTACATCTATATTTTTTCTTATTTCTTCATAATTCTCTAAACATTTCTTTTTTTTTTGTTTGTTTTGATTTTTGACATGAAACTCTATCCTGCCATAAAGCCTATCCAATGCAGGACACAACAGAGTGCTAAAATTCCACACTACATAATCCTATTCACTTCTATTTTATACTTCTGAGTCACTTTTAAAAAAGCAGTATAATCACAATTTAGTATGTAATTAGAAATCATTTAAGACTCTAACTGTATGATGATCTCTGACATACCACTCACTTCTCCAGTCTCACTAATCCACAACATTTACATTGCCAACCTAATGCATTCCTAGCAAGAATTCCATCACTTCTCTTCCTTCACCCTTAATAATGGTCACTCCACGACCTGCTGTATCCTTTCTTCTGCACCCTTCCCTCTCTCTCAAATTCAACTCCTGCACACACATCAAACCCACTCTTTCTGTATCACTAGCTTAACCATTGTCCGCTCCATCTTGATGAGATTACTTATCATTCTTACATTCTAAATCACTTTCTAAACCCTCCACAACCTGCTAGGCCTACCCCACCATTCTCCTGGAATTAGGTCCAGTGGACCTTTTGCTTATCAAACCAGCATTCCACCCACACCCCAGAAAAAAAAACCTTCATCAAAGTAAGTGACCTCATAATAAACATGTTATACATCACAATACCCCAGGACTACTCTACCTACATTGCTCTTCCAATTTATCCCTCCTCCCTTTCTCCCTTTTTAAGTTCCTTTGACTCCTTAACAGTACTCACCTTCCATATGGATCACCAATTGTACTTGTCAAGTTATTTGTCACAAGGCAATACTTTTTTCCTGAAATCCAAGACTGACTAGTGTCACAAGGGAACGGATGATTGTCCAGAGGAGGGAAAAAAGGAGTGGCTTTGGGGTTTGCCTGTCATAAAAGGGTCAGTAGACGTGGTATCTTAGGTAACTCATGCAATGTGAAACTTAGTGAAAACATGTGAAATCTGAGGTAGAAGAAGCAATTTGCAGGGTTCTTAAAGAAGTGCAAACTGGCTCATTGCTTGGGCCATAATCTATTAACCTATTATGTTCATATCCTACTATTCCCGTACATTATCCTTCAATAGCTTATACAAATGCCCTCATTCAGATCTCTATCCAATCATCATCATCTCCCATTTTCCCATTTTCTACATGACGAGGGGGTGTTGTGTCATTTATCACCATCTCTCTCAATTCATTTTCACTCTCCTGCCTTCTTCAAAACTCATGTCTGGCTTTCACAGTCTTCTCTTACACAATTAATCCACCTGTTTGCTGAGCACCCTCATTTCTTCTTGCCTTCTTCTTGCCTGTCCCAAATCTTCTATCACCAGATTGCCTTCTGCTTTTCTGAACATATGTCAGAACCACTGTTGTTTATTTTCTTTGACCTTATCTGCAATTGGAGCTGCTATGGCTTTTGCTCTGATGTCCTCATTTCTTCATTTATCCTATAATGGGCATCCTACTAACCATCTCAGGTACTTCAACTCCATCTTGGGATGGTGGCCTAATGGTTAAGGTGTTTGCCTTACAAATACAAGGTACAAGGTTTGAATTTCACAGGGGATAATTGGCTAGGCTTAAAATGGCTCTCAAGGGCAGTTAGCCTAGTACTAATCTATGAACCTAATCTAATCTAATCACCTCTTGCTTCCTCAATGGCTGTGCCTTTACTGCCCAGATTTCTGTATCATACAGAAGTACTGATATTTGTACACCTTACTTTTCAGCTTCTTACACAGTCTTCTGTCAAACATTACCCCTGGCATGCTGTGCCAGGTGGCTGCAGTCCTTCTGAGTCTAGCTTTGTCATCCTCATTCAGACTTCCCTTCTCCTCAACCACCCCTCACATATACTTGAAGCTATTAATCTGTTCCACTGTTTTCCCTTCTATCTCAATTGACAGCTTCTTCTGATTTCCCCCATTTGCTGCCATCCCAACTGACTTATCTCTACTCAATTTCTTGCCATGCACCTTCAGTTTTGCATTCCATTCTTCTATTCTTTGGTGAAGTTCATGCTCAGAGTTTGCCTGTAATACCACACTGTTCTGTATGCAGCATCTTTGTCGAACTGTCCACTCTGATCTGTTTGTTAATGTATTCCATTACCAGTATAAACAGCTGTGGGCTTAGAGCTAAACCCTGATGTACACCCACTCCCACTTTGAACCTCTCTGTGAGACCGAGCACTGTTTGTACTTGCATCATTGCATCCTTGTACATAGCCTTCACTAATTCACCAATGTTTCTTGGACTTTGAACCATCACAGCACTACCCAAGTCAGTTTTCTTGGGACCTTGGCATATGCTTTCTCCAAGACTAGCAATGACTATTTGGATTCTTTTCTCATCTCCACCTTCTTCTCAACTATCTGTCTCACTGAAAACATTGGGTCAGTTGTACTGCATCCTGATCTGAATTCGCACTGCTCATCTCCCATCTTATTTTCTACTACTGTTCCATCACATTCATGATTAATTTGAAATTTTAGTATGAGTTAAGTTCCTTCCCTTATAGTCCTCTCATGTCACATCATCCACACCTCCAGCTTCAAAATAAAGCTAAAAGCTGAATCATAAACCCTACATAGTCAAAACTCTTGACTGTTTAATAAACACTATTACTATATTATTATTATTGCCAAGATTGCTTCTTCAGACCTAGATGGTTATCAGACTACAAGCCACTAATTAAAAACAACACATTTAACAAAATGCATCCCTGTTTTAGAATTACTAAGTAAAACTACCTCTTAAAACTTTGTTGTTGAATTTCATATCATTCAAAAAAATTATATTTATGTTACTTTCTGCACCAATAACATTTTGCTTTTAAACACCGCTAACCTACCCCCTCAAAAACAGTTTTAACATTTATTTTTTTCCATCATACATTCATTAAATATGGGCATTTCATGGCTATCCCATATTAAAATAAAAACAATAAAACATTGTGAATATAATAATCAAAGCCATAGATATAAGACAACATAAATCCCCCTCATTTACCTGTTTAAGTACCTCTTAAAGTCCTTTTACTTTTGTTTGCATAACAGATCATCATTCAAAAGGGTATGTTCTGACCATCTACTCTTTTCTTTTCAGACTAGCACTTTGTGGCATCTATCATAACTTTAATCATTTAATGCTTTTCACCTCACATCAGCAATTCTAATGTTTTATCTTTCCTCCTTGCATTACCAGTCATATTCACTTGGCTTTGCTTCAGCATGTCCACACACAAGACAGGAAGAGGTCAGCAGAAGCAGAAGACCTAAGTGTCAAGTGTCAAGGTTCCTTGAGTTTATAAACTCAAATGCCTTGGAACAACTGGTCACCACTCCCACAAGAGGGCACAACATATTGACTTGGTCATCATCAACATGGGGGCTAAATGTTCCATATCAGAGGTAAACCCCTCGTTGGTAAGATCAGACCATAAACTAATCACAATGGACATCCACATCCTGACCCCACCCTCAGCCAAGGAAATCACTGTGAAAAATTTCTCAAAAGCAAACTTCACACTTCTCAAGACCGAGGTGGGAAGTTTCAAAACCCCCAGACATATGGAAAATGCGACCCAAACTGCATAATCTTTACAATTGCACTCTATTACACCTACAGGAATGCATGGATCGTGCCATCCCAAGTAAAACCAAGACTCACTCCTTCAAAAACAGGAGACCAGTCTGGTGGACCCCGGCCATAAATAAGCTATACAACAGAAGGAGGAAACTATTACATGAAAAGGCAAAATCCCAAAAAGGGAAGGCATCCCTGATCAGTACTAGTAAGAAACTTCGATCCCTCATAAAATCATCAAAGGCTAGCTTTGAAAGAAAAATCACCAAAGACTCTAAAGATAATCACAAGGTGTTCTTTAGCTATGTCAAGAATCTGGGTGGCAACTCTCAGATATGCTCTGAGCTGCTGCAAAATGGCATAAAATACACTGAACCCACTGACATTGCCAACATCCTGGTGAACAGGTTCAGTGCAAACTTTACCCCCCCTTCCCCCCCAAAAGAGCCAGAAGAATGCAATCCCCCAGACATCACAGACACACAGGTGAAAGCAGCCCTCTCCAAAGTAAAAAACACAGCATCAATGGGACCGGATGGTATCCCGGGCTGTGTCTTACACAAGCTCCAAAATGAGGTAAACCCTCACATAAATTCACTGTTCCAACTCAGCCTTACCAAAGTGTCACAAAAGGTTATGTACCCAAAGAATAGCGTACAGTAACAGTGATCCCACTTCATAAAGGTGGCGCCACAATGGATCCTGGGAACTATCGCCCTATAAGCCTGACTAGCCTGGTCTGCAAGGCTATGGAGCGCATCATCATGGAACTCATAAACAAAGACATTGGGAACCTCCAAACACTGGACCCTACCCAATTTGGCTTTGTTAAAGGCAGATCTTGCCTCTTAAACATAGTTGACTTCTTTGAAACAGTTACCAAAGCCATAGATGAGGGAAAGGTAGTCCACACAGCCTACCTGGACCTCGCAAAGGCCTTCGACACAATACCCCACTCTGGCATCATAAATAAGCTTACTAGCTTAAATATTAACCCATATGTCACAAGATGGGTTGCAAACTGGCTCAGGGATAGAACTCACATGGTCAGCGTCGCGGGTGCCATGTCCAACTCTAAACCAGTTACAAGTGGCATCCCACAGGGCTCAGTCCTGGGACCCCTCTTGTTCAGTATTTAATTCTCTGAGGTACAGGCAAACATGGGAGGACTGTGGCTTATCAAGTTTGCAGACGATTGCAAACTGGGAGCCATACTAGACTCTCCAGCTGACACAAGCATCCTCCAGAAGGGCCTTACGGAAATGGATACCTGGGGTCAGAACCATGGCCTCAAGCTAAATGCCAAAAAGTGCATAGTCATCCCCTTTGAGAAAAACAAAGTGCCCACAAACTACCACATAGGAGGTAATCCACTAAGTACCAAAGAAGTAATTAGGGATCTGGGGACCCAAGCAGATAGTAGCCTCTCCTTTGACAATCACATTACCAAAGTGGTTAGAAAAACCTTCTATATAGCTCACCTAATCAGAAAAGGGTTCACATCTAGATCAAGAGAGGTCATTGTGCCCCTCTACTCATCGCTCGTCAGACCCATAATTGAGTACAATGCCCCATTTGGGATGTACCTTACCTGAGACCTGCAACAACTGGAGAGACCTCAAAAATACCTCACCAAGAGGATCACGGGCCTCAAACAGATGCCCTATGCAGCTTGACTAAAGAAGCTCCAACTATACTCAGTTGCTTACCGCCTGCTCAGAGGTGACCTCTGCCTGACATTCAAAGCCATGTCTAACCCGGAACTGTTGGACATGCTCTACTTCAAGAAAACCAATTCCATTAGAACTACACGCTCCAGGGATTTAAACCATAGCACAACAATAAACAGGACATGCTGGAGGAATAGATTCATATCCCGAAGGCTTCCCTCGCTCTGGAATAGAATCCCAGTCCATGTTAGACAGAGCCCCTCGCTGACCCTCTTCAGAGAAATCTTGATGAGTGGATGGGTAATCGTAAATTTACTCCGGGGATCACTTCTATGGCCCTGCTGGACAGAGGCTCAGGAATCTAGTCTAAAAGGGAGGCAAAAGCCAACATTTTGGCTAGGCTTATAAATGCCCTAGGGCAGATAGCCTAGTACCTACCTATGAACTTATAAGTAGTCCCATGCCCCATGACCCAAGTATCATGTATATAAGAAACCCCATGACCTAAGAATCATTTATATATGTAGTCCCACACCCTGTGAACTAAGTATCATGTATATAATTAGCCCCATGCCCTGTGACCTAAGTATCATATATATATATATATATATATATATATATATATATATATATATATATATATATATATATATATATATAAGTAACCCCATGCTCTGTGACCTAAGTACCATGTTTATAAGTAACCCCATCCCCATGACCTAAGTATCTTGTATATAAGAAGCCCCATGCCCTGTGACCTAAATGTCATGTATATAAGAAGCCCCATGCTCCGGGACCTAAGTAACATGTATGCATGTAGCCCCATGCCCTATGACCTAAGCATCATCTATACAAGTAGGCCCATGTGCCGAGACCTAAGTATCATGTATATAAGTAGCCCTATGATCTAAGTATCATGTTTATATGTAGCCCCATGCCCCTTAAACTAAGTATCATCTATATAAGTAGCCCATGCCGTGTGATCTATATATCTTGCGTATAAGTAGCTCCATTGCCCGTGACCTAAGTTTCATGTATATATGTAGCCCCATGCCCCGTGAGTTATCATGTATATGTCACCCCATGCACCATGACCCAAGTATCATGTATACAAGTAGCTCCATGCCCCATGACCTAAATATGATGTATATTAATAGCACCATGCCCTGTTAACTAAGAAACATGCATATATGTAGCCCCATGCCGTGTGACTTAAGTTTCATGTATATAAGTAGCTGCATTCTCCATGACCTAAGTATCATGAATATTAATAGCACCATGCCCTGTGACCTAAGTTTCAAGTATATAAACAGATCCATGCCCTGTGACTTAACTAACATTTACATATGTAGACTCATGCCTTGCGACTTAAGTATCATGTATATAAGTAGCCCCAGGCCCTGTGACCTAAGTAACATATATATGTAGCCTCATGCCTAGTGAGTTGAGTATCATAAATATAAGTAGCCCCATACCCCGTGACCTAAGTATCATGTATATATTATTTAACCCATGCCCCATGACCTAAATATGTATATAAAAAGCCTCATGCCCCGTGAACTAAGTGTCATGTATATATGTAGCCCCATGCCCAGTGACCTAAGTATCATGTATATTAATAGCACCATGCCCTGTTACCTAAATAACATGCATTTATGTAGCCCCATGCCATGTAATTTACGTATCATGCATATATGTAGCCCCATGCCCTGTGACTTAAGTATCATATATATAACTAGCTCCATGCCCTGTGATCTCTCATGTATATAAGTTGCCCTATGCCCTGTGACCTAAGTTCATGTATATATGTAGACCCATGCCCTGTGACTTAAGTATCATGTATATAAGTAGCCCCATACCCCATGGTCTAAGTAACACATATTTTATATATATATATATATATATATATATATATATATATATATATATATATATATATATATATATATATATATATATATATATATATATATATATATATATATATATATATACATAGCCTCATGCCCTGTGACTTAAGTATCATATATATATATATATATATATATATATATATATATATATATATATATATATACATATATATATATAAACACACATATACATATATTTAAGTATATATACATATATATATATATATATATATATATATATATAAATATATATATATATACATATACACACACACACACACACACACACACACACACATATATATATACACACACACACACACACACACACACAGACACACACACACACACACACACATATTTTATATATACACACACACACACACACACACACACACACACACACACACACACACACACACACAGGATAAAACTAGACACAACCACCACAAAATAGTACATAAAATCCAGACTTTATTAGAATAAGCGCTTTCACATGCTATCATAGCACGCTTCCTCAGATTTCACTTTACCATTCAAATCTCAGTATTTAAATACCATCACCATGTTCACTTAATCATTTAATCATTTAATTAAGGTCAATCAGTCATAGCTGGAATTCAGCTATAGAAACAGCAAGAATCTTAAAAGACTTTTATGTAGAGAACATCTCCATATTGAACAGGAAAGGCCTAGGACAAATAGACTGGGTACATATCGTTGCAACAGATGTAAAATGTGTAATTTCATTGTAAATGAACAGCATTATATTCATCCCATTATTGATTATACATTTATTCCCAGGTTTCATGCCAGCTGTGACAATGAAAATCTGATTTATTTAGCAACCTGTACACAATGCATAGCGTTTTATGTGGGTATGACCTCTAGGAAGTTGAAAGCTAGAATGTATAATCATATATATGATATAAGAAAGAAGAATCAGCAGAATGCATTAGCTAGGCATGTTGTTACCCATGTTAATCACAGCTTCAAATTTAGAGTGTTGCAATTGGTAAAGAAGAATAGGAGGGGAGGGAATAACATGAATTACTTAGAATCTATTGAACTTTGTTGGATATTTAAGCTAAGAGCCCACGTAGACCCTGGTCTCAATCAATTCATTAGCATTAAGCCAGCGCTTGATGCTCGTAAATAGTGATAATGCGGATTCAGCATAATTGACCATATTCTATTTTTAAATGTTTGATTTTTATGCAAATAATAATTATATATGTCCATATCCTTTGCATTTATATGCAGATTATATGTGTATTAGTTAATATTCTTGATATAATGATCAAATGGCATTTATTTCCTTTTTTCTATTTATTATTTTTCGTCATTTATATGTATGTGGGTGTTTCACATTTACATACATATAAGTTAAGCAGGACCAAGGGAACTTTAAATAAAGTATAAACGAATAATTGAAATGTTGATACATTGAACTTTATATAATAATAGCTATACATTTCAATTATATTAATTATCCATACATACATAATTGTGATGTGTTTTCATTCACATGTTTTTTATATTTCTGATTCTTGTGATATATATCGTATGTATTTTTATATTTGACCAATTATATATATATATATATATACATATATAATACATGAACTATTTTATTTGGACCATATATTTTTAAGTATATAGTTTTTATGACATCATTTTTGATTTTTGATTTTGTCAGTAGGTTTTGCCAGTAGGTTGTTATATGTGCATAGGAGACTTTCATGTAATGAAAGAGCACGTTATTCTTTGTTTCGTTTTGTTGCAATTTAAACTGAGTGTTTTGTTACCAGATTCCATGATGGAAGATCTAGGTTGCTATGCACAATTGTCATAATTGCTTCCAGCTAGGATTGATTGTCCTTAATTAAATGAGTAAGTGAACATGATGATGGTATTTAAATACTGAGATTTGAATGGTAAAGTGAAATCTGAGGAAGCGTGCTATGATAGCACGTGAAAGCGCTTATTCTAATAAAGTCTGGATTTTATGTACTATTTCGTGGTGGTCGTGTCCAGTTTTATCCTATTACTTCTTCTTCTTGTTTGGGACTACGACCTTTCGACGGTAGCTGTAATTCATTATTTTCCACACACACACACACACACACACACACACACACACATATATATATATATATATATATATATATATATATATATATATATATATATACATAGCCCCATGCCCAGCGACTTAAGTATCATGTATATATATATATATATATATATATATATATAGCCCCATGCCTCGTGACCTAAGTATCATGTATACATGCAGCCCCATGCTCCATGAACTAAGTGTCATGTAAATAATTAGGCCCATGCCCCATTACCTAAGTAAAATTAATATGAGTAGCCCCATGCCCCATGACCTAAGTATTATATATAGCAGTAGCTCCATGACCTAAGTATAATGTATATATGTATCTCCATGCTCTTTGAACTAAGTATCATGTATATATGTATCCTCATGCCCCATGACCAAAGTATCACGTATATAAGAAGCCCCGTGCCCCGAGAGCTAAGTATCATGTATATAAGAAGCCCTGTGCCGAGTGACTTAAGTATCTTGTATATAAGTAGGCCCATGACCTAAGCATTGTATATATGTAGCCTCATGTCAACTGACTTAAATATCATATATACAAGTAGCCCCATGCCCCATGACTTAAGTATCATGTATATATGTTGCCCCATGACCCATGACCTAAGTAGTATGTATATAAGTAGTCCCCTTGCCCTGTGACCTAAGTATCATGTATATAAGTAGCCCCATGGTCCATGAACCTAAGTACCATGTATATATTAGCACCATCCTCATGACCTAAGTATCATGTATATAAGAAGCCCCATACACCATGACCTAAGTAACATGTATGTATTTAGCCCCATTCCCTATGACCTAAGAATCATCTATACAAATAGGCCCATGCCCCGAGACCTAAGTATCATGTATATAAGTAGCCCCATGCCGCTTGAAGTAAGTATCATCTATATAAGTAGCCCATGGCATGTGACCTATATATCATGTATATAAGTAGCTCCATTGCCCGTGACCTAAGTTTCATGTAAATATGTAGCCCCATGCTCTGTGACTTAAGTTTCATGTATATAAGTAGCCCCATATCCCATGACCCAAGTATCATGAATATTAATAGCACCATACCCTGTGATCTAAGTAACCTGTATTATGTAGCCCCATGCCCCGCAACTTAAGTTTCATGTATATAAGTAGCTCCATGCCCCATGACCTAAGTATCATGAATATTAATAGCACCATGCCCTGTGACCTAAGTAACATGCATATAGTTAGCCCCATGCCCTAAGAACTAAGTTTCATGTATATAAATAGCCCCATGCCCTGTGACTTAACTAACATTTTATATGTATAACCATGCCTTGCGACTCAAGTATCATGTATATAATTAGCCCCAGGACAAGTGACCAAAGTAACGTATATATGTAGCCTCATGCGCAGTGACTTAAGTATCATACATATAAGTAGCCCCATGCCCCGTGACCTAAGTATGATGTATACATGTAGCCCCATGCTCCATGACCTAAGTATCATGTATATAATTAGCCCCATGCCACGTGACCTAAGTATAATGTATATAAGTAGCTTCATGCCCCATGAACTAAGTAACATGCATATATGTAGCCCCATGCCCCTTGACCTAAGTTTCATGTTTATATATATATATATATATATATATATATATATATATATATATGTAGACCCATGCACTGTGACTTAAGTATCATATATATAAGTATCCCCATGCCCCGCAACCTAAGTATCATGTATATAATTAGCCCCATGCTCCGTGACCTAAGTATCACGTATACATGTATCCCCATGCCCATTGACCCAAGTGTCATGTATACAAGCAGCCCCATGCTCTGTGACCTAAGTGTCATGGAAATAATCAGCCCCATGCCCCATGACCTAGGTATCATTTCTATGAGCAGCCCTATGCCCCGTGACCTAAGTATTATGTATATAAGTAGCTCCATGACCTAAGTATCATGTATATATGTATCCCCATGCCCTTTAAACTAAGTATCATGTATACATGTAGACTCATGCCCCATGACCTAAGTATCAGATATAGAAGTAGCCCCATGCCCTGAGAGCTAAGTATCATGTATATATGTAGCCCCATGCACTGTGACTTAAGTATCATGTATATATGTAGCCCCATGCCCTGTGACCTAAGAATCATGTATATAAATAGCCCCATGCTCCGTGACCTCAGTAACTTGTATATATGTAGCCTCATGCCCTGTGACTTAAGTATCATACATATATGTAGCCCCATGCCCAGTGACCTAATTATCATGTATATAAGTAGCTCATTGCCCCGTGACTAAAGTATAATATATTCATGTAGCTGCTGTAGCTGCGAGCCCCATGACTGAAGTGTGATGTACACATGTAGCCCCATGCCCTGTGACATAAGTATCATGTATACATGTACCCTCATGCCCTGTGACCTAAGTATCATGTATAAATGTAGCCCCATGCCCTGTGATGAAATTATCATGTATATAAGTAGCCCCATGTCCCGTTACCAAGTGTCACTTATACATGTAGCCCCATACCTTATGACCTAGGTATCATGTATACATATAGTCCCATGCCCCATGACCTATGTGTCATGTATATAAGTAGCCCCATGCCCCGCGACCTAATTATCATGTGTATATCTAGCCCCATGCTCCGTGACCTATCATGTATAGAAGTAGCCCCATACCCTGTGACCTAAGTATCATGTATATAAAGTAGCCCTGTGCCCCGTCACCTAAGTGTGATGTATTTAAGTAGCCCCTTGCCCTGTGACCTAAGTACCATGTATATATGTAGCTCAAATGAAACAGCAGCCTATGGTTAAGCTACAACTATAACCAGTAAAATGAAATGAAAAAAACATCCAGGGAAAATGAAGCGTTCTGTTGCGCTTTTATTCCAACTTGCAGAACAACTCAATGAAAAGCATAAACGCAGAAAATCTCCCACATGTTTTTCGTCACAGTAGCTGTAACTTCTTCAGATGGATGTTTTTTTCATTTCATTTTAATGTCTATATGTAGCCCTATGCCCTGTGACCTAAGTATCGTGTATATAAGTAGCCCTATGCCTCATGACCTAAGTACTATATATATATATATATATATATATATATATATATATATATATATATATATATATAGTACTATGCCCCATGACCTAAGTATCACACACACACAAATATATATATATATATATATATATATATATATATATATATGTAGTCCCATTCTCTGTGACCTAAGTATTATGTATAGAAGTAACCCCATGCTCCATGACCTAAGTATCATGTGTACATGTAGCCCCATGCCCGATGACCTAAGTGTCATATATATATTAGTAGTCCCATGCCCTGTGACCTAAGTATCATGTACATAAGTAGATCCAAGCCTTATGACCTAAGTACCATGTATATATGTAGCCCTATGCCCCATGACCTAAGTGTCATATATATAAGCAGCCCTTCTTTCACTGCCAAAAGCACTTAATATTTATTTGGAGATAACGTGGGGCAGAACACATGATTCAAGCTGAAATCTTGTTAGCAGCTATATGGAGATCCCCTTTAAACTCACTGTTTTGTTTTACAAAAAAAAAATAGTCATATGAGTATTATGTACACAATAGGATAGAAGTTACTGTGTCGCAAGCTGTGTGAAATTGTACAAAACTGTATGGAAATTACTAGCAATGCCACACATTTTAATTCTGCAAATATGGGCTATAAACTTAGCGATAACTATTGTCCTCTAGTTTGCCATCAGGCCTTTCTGATGTTCTTTTGGGGCTCCTGTTAGTGAGTATGAAGACTTGGACTTCATCTAAATGCATGCATGTGAATGTGTGTGTGTGTGTGTGTGTGTGTGTGTGTGTGTGTGTGTGTGTGTGTGTGTGTGTGTGTGTGTGTGTGTGTATGTGTAAGAGTAAGTGTTTTTTATTTGAAAGAGTGTGTATGCATGTGTGTTTTAATGTGTATTTTGTGGGAGGTTTGGTTCAGCACCTAGAAAGTGTAAAAATGGCCTTTTTCTGGTGTGTCATACTATTTATTAACAAATACTTTACTGAAAAGGGAATAACTGGCTTGATTTTATTGACTCTCCTGTTTCAGTGAATATTGTCTATTGAAGTTACTGAAACTTTTGAACTATTTGGGTTCAGGACATGTCCATTTCTCCACAGGGGCACAATCTGTGGCATAGAGGGAATGATGCTATCACTATGGCCCAAGCAACCAGGTTTGATAAGTGGCTGCTGAAGTGGAGGAGTGGACAAGGGAAGATAGAGGAATGAAGGGGTACAGTCTGCTTGTATGCCCTCAGGCACAGCAGGAGTGTGCATGATAGGTGGTAATGGCTGTATACAGAAATATTCTGTTTCTGTAGTCATATTGTCCTTTAAAAGATGCAGAGGTAACTTGTACCTCTTTGTCAGTACTTTACTAGATGCAGTACTCTTTGACTTTGTATTTGTAATGTACAGCATACCTATGGTTAAACAAGGTCTGGTAATATACCATTAAAAAGAGAGTAACAGAAGGGTCAAGTGTGAAATGCAGTGCTTCCCAGAACTCTAGAATAAATCACCACTTCATAGCATTTGCTAGTGTTACCAAAATATTAAGCCATCTGACAGACATATCACTGCTTCTTAATAAGTCTGAGAGAACAGGGTCTGTTGAAGCTCTATACTTAAGGCAGATGTCACCTCTCAGTAGCCTGTATGATGCCGAGAAGAGGGATAAGGATTTGAGATGGTCTGCATAGCTTTTACAATTTAGGCCCCTGAGTTTTTAGTGAGAAAGCATTGTGGTCAGTCCAGTTGTGACAAGTGTTTGGACAACTACAAACAGAAAGGGGATGTGATGATGTGAGGTATTGCCAGCTACGCCAAGATAAGTAGGGCAGTGGATGTGTAACATATGCCAGCACAGCTAGCTGGAATTTTCTAAAGAATTATATGTCATTTGTATATCAAACTGATTTGTACAGATGATTGTGTTGAAAATGTTATTTGTAAAGTTGCTTGTGTTAAAAATGTATCAACAGTGTGTTCTGCTGCACAGAAAAGAAATATACATTTATATCAGACTGTACTGTTATAAATAGGATACTGGAAGAGAAGAGGTTAATCTCAGTCTGACTAATCTTGAAAACTAGTAATAAATTAAATTGCTTAATTTAGGCATAAAGATTGTATTTTACAGTTCTGACTGCAGGCAGAGATGCAATGTCTGTGTCATAAAATGGTTTATTAGCTGCTGTAGGAAGAGTGGAAGTATTTATTGTTTTATAACTTCTAGAAGCTGCAACAGATCTTAGTAAAGCTCTATGTGTGTGCTTTATTGACAGATATGTGCTAAATTCTGGCAGCTTCTAGCCAAGGGAGTAGTATGGCAGCCAGTAGTCATATGACCAGATGTGTGTGATGTCATTCTGTAAGCCAGCTCTGTAATTATGTTTTAGTACTAGAGGAGACTGAAGTCTCATGGCACTCTGGTTTTGGAACCTGACAAAGAAGGAGCCCTCACCTACTTCATCTTGCCTTGCTCTAGTATGTGACCAGGGAATAATAATTCTTTAGATCAGTCAGGAAAACTTAGTAAGATTAGTTAAGAACTGTTTTTCTGCAGCTGTGTGAATCTATTCATCTGTGTTATTTTAGTATATCCTGTGTCTGAAACTCTTGTGTTTATTGTAAATAGATATTTAGTATTTTCATGTTCTTTTATTATTTCTTATTAAATATATTTAAAATTTCATCGTGGCTGGTCCTTTAGAGAATATTTTAAACTGATAGAGTACTCATATCCCTTTGGTGACTCTGTGGCCACTCCTGAAAGCCTTACTGCATTGGTCAAAACAGTACCATTTGTACTAATATTAATTTTTCTCATTATAATTGGATAACCCCCATGTAAGAGCCTTAGAGTAGCTGGCTTTGGAGTGTTTGTTGGCAGAACTACCTTATAGTCTGGGCATAAGGGGACATAGGTAGCAAATCTGTGCCAGCCTTTCCTGTGTGTTTGTGTGTGTGGTGGGGGTGAAAATCAAATCCCAGATACTGGGCACAGGGACATGAAGCACAGGTTTCACAGAGATGGTACTGGAGGACTTGGCTTAGGCACTTGGCTGAGGACTTAACTCTATAGCTGTGCCAGTGGGGAGTCTTACTGGGAACATGGAGGGTGACAGATAGAGAAATCCAGACCCCAGACTGAGTGTGTTCCCTGTATACTCTTAAGGGAACTTGTGCTTGATGCAGAGAGCTGTATCTGAAAATACTGTGTGTCTCCATTTTTGTTCCAAGTGAATGACCCTCTCCAGTGTCAGCGATGAGGATTCAGGCTCTTGATTACTGGCCCAGAGAAGGGACATCACTGGGGTATTATACTCAAAGACCTTCCTAATGTGTGCTGAGTACAGTAGAATGATTACATCCCTGGACCTAGATGCAATACCTTTAGACATAAGCTGTGCAGTGAAAAAATACTTCCTTACAACAGTGTATAGATGATGATCAAAGAACGGTTCATTGCAAGCATTGCTTCCCAGATCCCTACCCATGAGATCGATTTTCAGGAGTATGTCATCAACATCACAGTTAAAAAGAGAGTCATGCTTGCTGAAAGATAGAATTATACATGTCTTGGCATTTAGTTTTGTTGTTTTGACATCAGCTATTTGTTTGGGACATGTTTTTTGGAGAATCTTGGTGTCCTTCTAGAATTTATGTTGTTACCAAGTTTGCAGTCATCTGCAGACTTGGTCAGCCACAAACTCTTAACATTAGTTTTGAACATTTTGAAATAAATGCCAAAGAAGAGTGGTCCAAGGGCTGAAACCTAGGGTAGATCATTAGTAGCATATCTTTTAGTAGTGGTAGAAGTAACCACATTAACTTCCTGGGTTGTTTTTGTGAGCCAATTTACTGTCCAGCGAGTTTACAGATTAACATTTAGCTTGGAGATTAACATTTAGCTTGGAGTTTTTCTATGATACCCGAATGTAGGATGATGTTGAATGCCTTTGTGAGGTGTGTGTATATGTGTGTGTGTGTGTGTATGTATATATATATATATATATATATATATATATATCAGTGGTGGCTGGGGACTTCAAATTAAAGGGGGGGCTGCAGGAGACAGCTGAATGGATGGGGCCAATGGGAAGAGGTGTGGCCAACTAGAAAGGAGTGGAGCTATGCTCAAAAACACAACAACTGGAACTTTAATTAAATACGCTTCCCTGGGTGCCAAAACATCATTACAAGAGTTCAATCAAGACAAAATGAAGTGTAGAAGAAAAAAATAGTTCAGTGCATTGGCTACATGACAGCTTACTTAATATCTAGATGGAAACAAAAAGGTTGTGAGGCATGAAAAAATAAATATTTTTTTAAATACATTACTGGAATACTAGTCAAAATCAAGTATAAAAAATAAGCTTCTCCTTGCACTGCAGTTCTAATTATAACTTATATTCAGCTTTATAAAAGTACCAAGTAACATGCTGAAAGTAGAAATCTCTGTGATACCCCCACTTGTAAAAATGTTTCTTATCCAAAAAAGACCTGCTGCCTGACAACAACTATCTACTTGTTTCATGGGGAAAACATGATCAAAGTAAAAAATGAACAGCAAACAAGAAACAAGCTGATGATAAATTGCTTAAAGGATTACTGCACAGGTTATGGACCACACATGATATTGGCATTTTGTTTAGTTTACAGGTAAAGCCTGCAAAGATGACTGCAAGTCTCCAACAAATGTAATGAGCTTGTGAAAATACTGTAATCCTGTCCTTTATTACAAATACTGTCATATGCATTTCAATACCTAAGGCTTGTACATTATCTAGTTATGTAAATATTCTCTGCATGGCAACAACAAAAAGGCTTTTAGTGTTGGTAATTATTTAACAATATGGTTATTAAAGGTTACTTGCATCTTACAATCTCAGACAAGCTTACCCGATGGTCATTAAAGCATTGCTACTTAAACACAAAGCAACAGGGCACTGTGACAGCATGCATTTTCTGAATAATAAGAAGTATAAATCAACAGTATAAAAACATGACAGAAAACCAGACCATTCTGCAAAATCAAGGACAGATGAAAAGCCACTGTCGTACTTGTGTCTACCTTGGATGGGGGAATACTCTGCACACTTACACTGCATAACTGCTCCTTGCCTTGTTTGGACACATCCAGAGTCACTACATGGGGGAGTGGGGTGCAACAAGTATATCACAATTTGAAATGTGTCTGGCTGATGGTGATGGCTCTGCCACTCATACCTCACAACCTCAGAGCAAGAAATCTGGACAAAGCCATACATGGAAGTGGGACACAGGCCCAAAAATAAGGACAATTTTTAAATATTGTTCTTATAAACTTAGAAAGATAATAGAATAGTAGTAGGTCTTGCATTAGTATGAAATTTCTGAAGGGTATGAAATCTGAAACTCAAATGTCTGCCATTATTTTCTAACTTCAATCTTTAATGATTTACCACTAATTTGGCAGAAAACCACAATTTTATGAAAAACAGACCAAAAATATGATGCAAAAATATAAAATTGCCACACAATACAGATAGGAACCTGTCAAAGAAGGTACACCTTTTTAATATTAGTACTGTTAACTTGAGCAGCTGGCAAAATAAGAGCATCTACATGCATTTCTGAAATAAAAGTAATCTATAACTCTGATTATTACAGTTATTTATAATTGTAAGCCCTCCACGTTTTCTTCCAAAATTGCCATTTTGCAAAGGTGTTATTAGGGAGAGGGCAACATTTTGAGCCAAAATTGGGGACAGTTGAGAGGTTTGGATATTCCTAATTCTATAAAGTGATTTATTTGCACATATCTCTCAACCTCTTAATGCAGGAAATCTAGACAAGGCCAAATAAATATATTGGGGGAACCATACAAACAGTACTAAAAACTGCTCATGTATAAACTTAAGACAGTTGATAGAATAACAGGTCTTGCTTTAGCATACATTTTTCTGAAGGTTATAACATCTGAAACTCAGTGTCTGTCATTATTTAGTGACTTCATTCCTAAATGATTTGCCAGAAAACCACAAATTTTATGAGGAACAAACCAAAAATAAGAAGCAAAAATGTATTCATTCTGCAAAAATCTGGACAGTTGAGAGGTATAGTTCAGTCGGGGCTGTCTGAGTTTGCTGCCCTTCCCCCCCTCACAAAATCATGGTCGAATTGAGCCTCCCCCCTGCAGCCATTCCAATGTCCTATTCCTTGTTTATTTCACCCCATTTACCATAAACACTGTAATGTGCATACTGCTGTACTTCTGCGATGATTTGGATTTAATTTGAAAGTTTTATTTAGCATTTTACAGCACAGACCCTAATAGATATCTGCTAAACAAAGCAATGCAGTCTCACAATGAAAATAGACTTAGCATTAAAACTTCTCTGCCCTTGAAACTCATATTCATTGAAACAGCATTGAAACCCACATTCAAAGAAAATACATTTTGCCAGTGGCAGATAAAGATTAACTATGGGCTGTTTTCAAATCATAGGCCCCTTGAACATGAAACATACACATGCTCTTTGATACACCTTCCTGATTGTATTAAATTATATTCCTTGTACAATACAGTACAGTTTTTAGAAGATATTTTAAATTTGAACATTTTTCCAGTAAACAATGAAACAAAATGCATGCACCAATAATGACAAAACTGCCCAATTCAGAACATTTCTATTATAAAAGTGTACTCAGACTTACATTTCCATCATAAAAGTCTACTCAAACTTCTACAGTGCACCAGTATCAGTAAATATGCACAATCTCTGAAGAAGTAAAAGTCATCATTGCCCTTGACAAATAAATTGCCCATGTTGCATTAAAAAAATGATAAGCTAGTAATATCGCAGTAGAGAATGGATGGCAAGCTGATAACAGGTTCATAGTTACTAGGTATCTTCGCCAAAAAGACTACAGCATCCACCCCATTTACAACACAGTACAGTATCAGCAATGCATCTACTTACTGTGGGAGTAGAACCCACAGTATTCTGCATCAAAAGCAAGTACACTACCTGTTGTGCTATTAACAATACAAGCAGACTCACCATAAGCAGTACTAAACTTTTGTTCCCCTGCAGCTCTCAGCTCCTTGTAAA
>NC_056741.1:1532314047-1532364047 GCF_019279795.1 Protopterus annectens | reverse complement strand
CACTTTTGAAGATGTCAAGCATGTTAAATAAACAGGACTTGCCCTTGACAAATCTGAACTGGGTTAGGTTGAGAGTCTTTAGGTTATCTATGCCCTTATTTTTTAATTCCATCATGATCCTTTCCATAGCCTTATAACTGAGACTTGTCAGGCCTATGGGTATAGAAATACGTAGGTCCATTGAAATCCCACCTTTGTGCAAGGGAATAACTGCTGCTGTCCTCCACTTACCCAGCACAAAGCCAGTTTTGAGACCAATATGGGATAGCTTCTAGGGGGTCAGACAGTTCATGTCTCCATCAAATATTCACCCATTCCCTTTAATTATTACTTCCCCCAGAATCCATCTACCCGTTTGCTTCAAATCCCTCCATCTATTTCCACCACTGTAATTATTGTAAATAAAACTTTGTCTGTTTCTTCAAATCAGTAATAAGGAGGCTTTTACCATCCTTTCCATAGTTTTACTACTCAATGGTTGCCCAGTTTCTGGAATATATTGCTCCTACATGTTAAGCAGAGTTACTTCCTTGCTGCCTTCAAAACTAACCTGGATGATCTGATATGTACTAGAAGGTTCATCCTCTGCTTAGCATGTTTTTCCTTCTTCGAATGGGAGGGGGAGTACATCTTGAGGGTGGTATTTCGCAAACTACACATGATCCGCAGACTTACTTGCTTTTTACTTCTTATAATACTGTTCCTCTCTCTTTCTTTATTTTTTGATTGACAGTGCTTAACAGAGTAGGTGGATTAGTCATCTGACCCTTTTCAGCCATTATCTGGGTCCATACAGCACAAATACTACAAGCTAGATAGTCAAGGAGATATCATTAATGAATCAAAACAATGAAAATGTATAAAAAGTCTACATAGAGAAATAACACATGTGCAGAGTGATGCATAAGTGACATATACAATGTAGCACTGCAATTTTATTGTAGTACTGTAGATTCTTTTTCAGTATATAGGAGACCTACTGATTTGATAGTTTTGACCTCAAAATATTTGTAACACATTAATACCGTTTGACTGTTTCACAATATTTATAGTAACTACCATATTTTTAACTTGATATTTGCAATGATTACTATGTTTTCTAGTCCACTTTTGTTATCCAGGACTGAACCTACCCTGCAAACACACACACACACACACATATATATATATATATATATATATATATATATATATATATATATATATATATATATATATATGTGTGTGTGTGTGTGTGTGTGTGTGTGTGTGTCTGCGTGTGTGTATACATATATGGGTCTACTTTAATTCACTGAAAACTCATTTCACTGAATCACTTTCACTGAATGTAAGTACAGTTGGGCAAATAAAATGTATATGCCCTTTTCCCCACTGTAGTGCGATCCTGGAGTTAGTATATATAGTTAGGGGGTGTGGGGGGTGCAGCCCCCCACATTGAGAGTTGTGGGGGTGTAGCCCCCACCTACTTTTGGTTTTATATTGTTAGCTTTCAGTGCAATGAGATTCATAAGAGCTAAGTAGGTGGGGGGCTATGCCTCCCACAACCCCCTAACTATATATACTAACTCCAGAATTGCATTACAGTGGGGAAAAGGTCACATAAGTTTTATTTGCCCAACAATACTTACATTCAGTGAAATGTGATTCAGTGAAATGAGTTTTCAGTGATTTGAGCTTTGAGTGATTTTTTTGAGGGTGAGTTGAAATTCAGTGAAACGAGTTTTCAGTGAATCAAGGTAGACCCATATATATATATATATATATATATATATATATATATATATATATATATATATATATATGTATGTATATATACACATGCACTAAAGTCTGATCAAACTTAAAAAATTAACTGCACAGACAAAACAAAAGTATGGCTCCACTGATGAGCAGAGGTCCTAACCTTGATTACTTGCTTTGAACTTGTGCAGCATGAACTCTGGATTTCAGAGACAGGTTTCTATTCTGGATAATGACAGAGACATTGCTATGATAGATGACAGCAACACAGATATTTAGACAGGTAAAGCAGGGCAGAGAGGAGCAGGTTAAGATGGGGAACTCCCTGATGAGCGGCATAAAACACAAGTGAAATGTAGGAAACAAGGATCATGAGACACCCAGAAACAGAATGGAAAGGGGAAACATACCAGCCACGGTAGTGTCATAAGATTTTAATCTGACAGTCTTAACACAGGGGGATTCCCATCACTGAGATGAAGATGGGGAGGGAGACATGGTTGGTACAGTGCCAATAGCTGGATTTGGGCAGAAAGGGAGTACATTAACAAGGAAGGCTATGCTCTTGATGTGGCTGTTTTATATAATATATATATATATATATATATATAGAGAGAGAGAGAGAGAGAGAGAGTGATAGATGAAATTGAGATGATATTCACTAGTGACCCCATCACAATGAGGGTAGAGTAGGCAAGGCATGTAGGACAGAGGTGTGGAATTACAGGGTGGTTATCTTTGGCCAGCTCAGTACCAATGAATACTGACAAGTGGCAGTAACTAAGGAAGAATTAAAATAGAAAATGAGGAGCTATCTATGGAGAAGAAGAACGTATGATAGTTTCATTTTATACTGATTACTTCATCCTATGTGGCTGTAAAGAAAAAGGAAAGCATGCATGATGATAAGGAGGTGGCTGTAAGGAAAAAGAAAGGCATGCAGGATAATGAGGTGGGGGTGATGGGAAAAAGAAAAGAAACATGATGTAACCAAAAACAGCAAGCCATACAGTAGGTGAACACATATTAACAATGGATGTATGCATAGGTATAACAGAAAAGTATAAGAAATGCTTCAGATTTTTTTAAGGTAAACTCATTGGGCACAAACGCTTTTTTCAGGAACACTCTCTATGCCAAGTGAAGACTGAGGGAATAAAACCCAGTACTAAATGAGATGCTGACTTTAAGCTCATAGCCTTAACCCTCTGTGTTAAACTACTTGACTTCAAGAAGAGCAGAACTTGGATACAAGACTGCATTTTGGAAAAGAAATAAGAAGCAGGAGCCTAAGCTAATACAAGTAAAGCCCTTATCTCAGTAATAATAATAATAATAATAATAATAATAATAATAATAATAATAATAATAATGATACCCATTTGTTAACCTGGGAGGCCCGCTGGACACAGCCCATTTTCACGGGTGACACAGGAATAATGTCTGGTTAAGTGAGTTGCTCAAGGTCACACAGTAGGCAAATAAGGGCTGAGGGAATCATCCTCTGTATTACAAGAACTATGGCTCACAGCTTTAACCTTCTGTTTGAACTGCCAGATGGGAAGATATTTTACTGACATGTATGAAGATGCTGAGAAAGGATGAAGCAGGCGACCAGGTAAACACGTAACCATGGAGGAGGTATCTGGAGCTGAACATCACATGAAATTTCACTGGGGTAATGCATTAGGTCTGGATGAACTACCATACATTAGGAGCTGGGTCAAGAGACAGAAGACATGCATGAATATCTGTAATAGCTATACAGTCTCTTTTTGAGAAATGGAGCACTTTATTAGGACTCATAGATGACAACAGTAGACCTCTTACACAAAGAGTAACCTAGAAAGGATGAGGTAATTGTAGACCAATCATCTAATATTCATAGAAAGAAATGTTATGTAAAGACTTCTTTGTGTCAGGCTGCTGGAGTTCCTCAATATGTATTAAAATCGACATAACGTTACAAAACACAAGATCTATCAATCTAACTTGACTTAGTTACGATGAGAAGATTATTGCCAACACTAACAAGTGTATCTCAGTGGATATAATGCATCTGCAATTTGGTAAGGCTTTTGATATCAGGTCTTATACCAAGTCAGAAAAACAAAAACAGTATAGGTAAGACCCAACTTGCTGATATGGGGGAAGAACTTGTTAACTGATAGATAACATAGGGTAGCTGCTGGTAGTAACAGTTACTTTTACTAATGCTCTCAAACTGTCCAACTGGAGCATAATAAAACATCTCCCCTTATATAACTCCATGCAAACCTTCAAATACACCTTTATAAAATTCTGAAACCAACAAGGCCCACTCAGAAAGAAAACTATTAAACCTAATCCTGTCAGCTGGATGACACATGCAACCAAACAGCTCAGATGGCTTAGTGGTAAATTGCTGTAGTTATGGTGTGCAGTGTCCTGGGTTCAAGACTTGCAAGAGTTGATTATTCACCAAGACATTCTCCCCCACTACAACAGAAGGAGGAAACTGATGTGGAATAAGGTGAAGTCCCAAGACTGGAAAAACTCCCTTATCAGCCTCAACAAAAAGTTTAGATCCCTCATTAAATCTTCTAAAGCTAGCTATGAAAACAGAATTGCAGCAGATGGTAAAGATAACCAAAAGGCCTTCTATAGTTATGTAAAGAGTCTCCATGGCAATACCAAGATTTGCTCTGAGCTACTGCACAGTGGTACCTCCTATACCAAGCCAACAGATATTGCCAATATACTGGCTGACAGATTCAGTGCCAACTTTACCCCTCTCTCCCCCCAAAGGACCAATCACATTACCAGTAGATTGCCAGGTGCTGCAGAGGTTAAAACAGCACTGTCCAAGGCCAGGAATACAGCTTCCATGGGACCTGACAATATCCCTGGCTGTGTTCTACATGAACTACAGAGTGAACTGGCACCTCACCTGTGTGCCCTGTTCAATCACAGCCTCACCTCAGGCTTTGTCCCTACCAAATGATGCACTGCTACAGTCATCCCTCTCCACAAAGGAGGAGTGACTACAGACCCTGGGAACTATCGCCCTATTAGCCTGACAAGTCTGATATGCAAAACTATGGAATGCATCATCATGGACCTAATAAACAAGGATATAGGGAATCTCCAAACTCTGGGTCCCACACAGTTTGGTTTTGTGAAGGTAAGATCATGCCTGCTCATCTTGGCCGACTTCTTTGAGTCAGTCACCAGAGCTGTGGATGAAGGCAAGGTGGGTCATACAGCCTACCTTGATCTGGCCAAGGTGTTTGATACCATTCCCCATTCAGGAATCATAGAAAAACTCACTAAGCTAGGCATCAGCCCCTATATCACTAGGTGGGTTGCAAACTGGCTCACAGATAGAACCCACAGTGTGAAAGTAGCAGACTCCAAGTCATACTGACGACCAGTCATGAGTGGAGTCCCACAGAGTTCGGTCCTGGGTCCTCTCCTGTTTGGTATCTACTTCTCTGAAGTCCAGGCCAACACAAAGGGTCTCTGCCTGACAAGGTTTGCAGACGATTGCAAGTTGGGAGCTATTATTAACTCCCTAAGTGATGCTGGCATCCTGAAGAAAGGCCTCACTGAGACCAACGACTGGTGTCAGAAGCATGGCCTTAAGCTCAATGGCAAAAAATGTGTCATCATCCCCTTTGGGAAAAATCCGGTTACCATGAATTACCACATCGATGGTAGTCCACTGAACACAGAAGGTGTTATAAGAGATCTGGGAACACAGGTTGACAGCAGCCTCTCTTTTGACCACCACATTGCCACTGTGGTCAGAAAGTCCTTCAATGTGGCACATCTCATTGCTAAGAGTTTTACATCCAGGAAGAAAGAGGCCATTGTCTCCCTCTACTCTTCCATCATTAGGCCAATCATCGAGTACAATGCCCCATTTGGCATGTACCTCACTAGAAACCTGCAACAACTGGAGAGGCCACAAAAGTACCTCACAAAGAGGATCCTAGGCCTTAAACACTTGTCCTATATGGACAGACTCAAAAAACTCCTCTATTATCTGTCTCATATCGCCTACTTAGAGGTGATCTCTGCTTGACATACAAAGCCATGTCTGATCCAGCTCTGTTAGAAATGCTACATCTAAAGAAATCCCAATCCCTCCACACCACATGCTCCAGTGACCTCAATCTCATTACCACAATCAACAGAACATGCTGGAGAGATCGGTTCATAACACAGAGACTGCTCTTGCTATGGAATAGACTTCGCATACATGTCAAACAGAGCACCTCACTGGCCCTCTTCAAGAGAAACCTTGATGAGTGGATGCAAAATAGAAAATTCACCCTGAGGATCACTCCAGTGGCTCTACTCGACAGAGGCACTGAGAACTAAGGTCAAGTGGCATGATGTCAGGGTAATTCTATGGGCTATGTTTGTAAAGGCTCCACGGCCATTAGCCTAGTACACACCTATTAACCTATGAATCTATAATGCAATTAAGCAATAAAATAAGAGTGCCTGGTGAGCCTGATGAGACAACAACACTCCTGCAAACTACCAATCCTATCACTCCCTCTAAAACATAACAAAAGCCAGAGTCACCACTGAAAAAATACTTAAACTACTTTGTCAATCAGGACCTGCATTATAAAACTCCCACAAAGTTTGGGTTAACCATCACTCAGCTGTGGAAACTTAGGAAGCCCACCCAAACCAACCCACTATCCACTTACACAAAATCAAAAATAACCTGTATAATTAATAGACATTTAATCAAGGCAGCCACAGGACTTAGCAAACACAACTCCAGCAACCATCGACTTTATTTCCTTTACTCTGCATCTTGTACTCACCTTCACAATAAAGCGATGTTTCACTAAGTAAAACAAACCACAGACAACTTCCTGCAAAATACCTCAGACTAGCTGCTAATACTACTGTCTAGCCTATCTCTGTCTTTACAAATAGATCAACACAGGAATTCCTGCTCCCTGCCTTATTTAAAATAATCCTGTTTCATGCCTCTGCACATTGCCCCATGTACTGAACTCTCTAACTTCAGACTCATTGCCATACTCTTTTCTTAGTCTAACATCTTTGAGAAATGCATCTACTCTCAACTACTACTAACCTTTTTTAAATAGCCTCTTCTCCTCATCTCAGCATTTTTTCCCCTTCTGCAGCACTGACACTTGTTTTCTATCATTGCATAACACTGTTCAGAAATAGAAAAATAGCAATTACCTTTGCCTTATCAGTCTTCTTTGCCCCATCAAAAGGTTCCACTACAGTCTTCTACTCTAAACTACAATGCCAACTCTCTACTTTGAACTAAACCTTGAAATCCTAAATAAATGCTGTTTACCCAGAGTCAAACTCAGACATAAAAACTAACTTCACCCTTCTTTCCACAGTGGTACCAGCAATTAATCTGTTTCCCACTTTCAGTTGCTGTCATTGATGAAAATCTGACATTTGATGTTCATATCTAACATATAGTCGATAAAACAAACCAAAACTTGGACTGCTATACAAGGGGAAGATCCTACTTAACAGAGAATACTTGTAAAAGTACAGCAACTGCCTGTTTACTTGCCACACTCACATATGCTGACTCCATCTTCTCAAATCTGCATCCATTTCACCTTGCAAAATTTGAGCAGGGCTACACTAAAATACCAAAAGTTTGCTGCCAGTGTAAAGAACAAAAACTACCAATACACTGCCGCAAAACAACTCCTTTGGTTTTAATACCCAAACTACCAAGACTACAGTCAACTCAAAACAGCACAGGAAATCTTACACATACCAGACAGCTGCCTGTCCCTTAATAATTTTATTCAGTGATATACTCCCACTAGAAAATTCACTCTTCCAATAAATTGCTGACCTATATCACTCCCTCACATAATTCTTATGGTGACTCACTTTACTCTAGGTATGTTAGTAATATTTGGATTTCCCTACTAACCTCCATCCAACAGATCACCAAACCTAAGCTCTTCAAGTCCTCAGTAAAATCATATTTCAAGAATGCTTGGATCTGTCACTGTACTGGTAAAATCTTGTCTATCTCTGACAGGTTCTTCTCCATCTACTTTACATTTTCCGAATGTAGTCACTTATGACATTGCTTTATAGATATGACGGATCTATATTAAAAGAACGAATAATCAAAATTGGGAACTCTCAGATGAGCGAAAATGCAGGAACTCAAGGTTTGTTTTTTTTTTTTTATCACAGTACAGTGAAGATGGGAATATTTGCCCTTTCTTCACTGTAGTGCGATCTCGGAGTTAGAATATATATTTAGTGGGGGGTGTGGGGGCCCAGCCCCTCACAATAATGTTTTCGAGTTGCTGCATTTTTGCTCATTTGAGCATTCGAAATTTTGATTATTCATTGTTTTAATATAGACCCAATATGGCTACTATATCCTTAGTTAATCATTTCTAAGTTTCTTTCACTGTATTATACCATCCTTAGCCTCCACTCACAACATCCTCTTACAAACCTCATCCTCCATTAAAAAGTACTGTCTTGTTTCGTTTTCTCATATTCTTTATGGTAATGTGAAATGCTCTTTGTAAATGATTCATAAATGCAAAATGCTTTACTGCCATTTGCATTAAACATATATTGTGTTACAAGTTGAATCATCTCCAATAACTACTATTATAATATCATGTGCTATTATGAAACAGTCCACTATTCTCCTTACTTTGTGCAGTCAACTACTACCTTTTGAACAGGTATTATACAAATGTTTTATTATGTCTATGTGTCATATATGTATATGTATATGTGTTCGAGTCTATACTGTACATTTGCATCATATTTGTTTATTTTTGTTCAGTTGTGTACAATATAGTGATTGTTACTTGTTCTAGAGGTTTTCTTCCCAGGACTCTGCTGGAAAGGGCTTTCCAACTATGCTGGACCATCCTGGTAAAGAAATATAAGAAATGTGAATAAGTGAGCAGATAAACAAATACATATGTAAACCGTAAAGCAAAAATCTCAAATATAAGCAGGCACTCAGGTGAAAGATAACCACAAAGCCTTCCTTAACTACATTAAAAATGTTGAAAACAATGTCCAGCACTGTGTAGAGCTCATACTAAGTTGTATCACACACTGAGACCCAGAGGACAATGCTAATCAACTAGCAGACAAATTTTAGCTCAAATGTCACTCCCACTGCCCTCCAATATTCTTAGATCACATATCTGCATCCACACTCACCAAAAATCTCCCAAGGACAGGTACTCAAGGCAATATCTAAGGCCAAGAACACTACTTCTATGGGGGATGGACAATATAGCAGCCTGCCTACTGGTCAGCCTGAAACATGACAACCTACAGAGGCTATTATCAACTTCAGGCTGGATGAATGGAGGACAGGAACAGTCATTCCCTTGCACAAGGGTGAAGCTTCAATGGATACAGGTAATTACAGACCTATAATCCTGGCCAGCGTCATCTGTAAGGCTAGGGGCAGGATCATTTGGGAATTAATAAATAAGGATATAGGTGACCTACAGATTCTTGATCCAAGCCCATTCAAATTCATCAAGGGAATTGGATGAGGGCAAATCAATATACAGTGCATATCTTAGATATCACAAAGGCATTCAACACCATCCCACACTCGAGTATCATACACAAAATCTCTGAGCTAAATGTAAATCCCTTTGTAACTCATTAGATAGCAAACTGTCTCCCAAATAGAACCCAGGAAATGAAAATGGGCAATTCTACCACCTTCCAAAGACCTGTCACTATTGGTATGCCCTAGGGGTTCAGTCCTTGGGGCACTCTTCTTTAGCAGTTTCTTATTGGAGGTTAAAGTTAATGTTAAAGATTTGTGTCTGGCCAGGTCTGTAGATGACAGCAAACATGGTGCCATCACAGACCCCCCAGCGGACACCATGACCCCCCAAGAGGGCCTGTCCCAAACAAATAGCCGGTGTCCAAACCATAGACTAAGACTAAATGCAAAGAAATGTATAACTGTATCCTTTGGTAAGCACAAGTCCCCTTGTAACTATCACATTCATGACACTCCTCTGAAAATGTATCCCATAGTCAGCGATCTGGAACCTAGATTGACAATGAAATGTCCTTTGATTACCATGTATCTACTATTGTAAGGAAGTTCTTTGTCACTGTACAACTTATATCTTAGGTTATGGCACCCTGGTTCAGCAATGTAATTACTGAACTCAGCACTCATTAGGCCAGACATTGAGTATAATGCCCCTTCAGTATGCACTTGTCCAAAACTTGTCACAACTGGAATGACTACAGTATTTTCTGCCTAAGAAAACTGAGGGCTTAAATCATAAAAGCCAGGTGAAACATCTCAGAGCCTTGTCTGTCTTCTCAGTATCATACAGGCTACCAAGATGTGACCTCTGCATCATATATAGATCCTCAACAGATCCTATCTTGTCAGACCTATTATGCATTTGTAAATCCAGTGTTGTCAAAAACCCATGCTCAATGTATCAATATCTTCTTCTGCGTAAATAGAAGATGTTGAAGGGATAGGTATGTATGTATATATATATATATATATATATATATATATATATATATATATATCGAGAACATCGGCACTGGAAGATCGACAACGGAGAAGACCGACAGCTGAGAATCCTGACGCTGAGAACACTGACATGTTAATGTAAGTGTACGATAGGGATGGACGTTAGGGTCAGTGTGTGGGTAAGGTAAGTGTATGATAGTGACGGACATTAGGGTAGGGTGCGGGTCAGGTAAGTGTGCGATAGTGACGGACCTTAGGGTTAGGGTTTGGGTTAAGGTTAGTGCATAGATTGTTGAGTATGTAAGATTTAGTGTAGGTTTGTAAGGTTTTTGGTGTGCTTGTGTTGTGTGTGTGTTTTTGGGAAAGGTATTTGTTTTGTTGATTGTCGGGATTTTGATTTGTTGGGCATGTGAAGTTTTGTGTTTTTGAACTTTCTTTTTTTTGTCTTTTTTTCATGTCGGTTATTTCATTGTCAGTGTTTTGGCGTGTCGGTGTTATCAGGTAGACCCATATAGATATATATATATATATATATAGATATATATATATACATATACTTATATCTCAGAGAATTCTGCATCTATGGAGCTGTCTGCCACTCCACATAAAGCAAAGTACTTTTCTTACTATATTCAAATGTGATTTGGATAAATAGATGAGTAACTGCAAATACACCCTTTAGTTAGCATCCTTGTCACTCGTGGATGTTTATGTCCGAATGCATCCATGTTCTGCTCATCTCTATGTAATTTGTACATAAAATAAAAGGGCAAAAACTGCAAAGGGAACATAACTCTATGATTCTAAGATCTTCACAAATCAATGGCCTAGTAAGTGCCTATGAGACATGTGAGCATAGCAATAACATTGAGCTTAATGTAAGTGAGGACAAAAAAAATCTCATGGAAACATTTCAGAGACTCTTCCTAATACTGAGAACATTTTTTTTATTAAAACATAACTTTCTCCCCCTTTGTACCTCCTACAGTTACAAGTCATATTATGTAAATACTTTGTTTATGACATCTCACTTATTGTTTCAAAAATTATATTGATGTTACAAGATGAAGCCAGACTTCTGGGCAAAAATTTATGAAAAAGAAATGCAAAATGAAAATGGAAAATGGAAATGGAAAATGTAAACTGGAAATGAAAAAGAATAAAGACAAGTGGAACACGTTTTTTCTGCATGTTTTAGCAGCTGCTGTGGAAAAAAACAAATGAATCAATCAGTAAAAAGAGCAATATAATTTAAAAGTAAAATCCTTAAATCAGGAATAAACTGAATTTATTTGCCCAAAAGCTGACTCAATGGTGCTGAGAGATAAAGCTTTGACTGTCACTCAAATGACCTGGGCTTGATTAATGACTCAGGCTCATAAGGAGCCATTCAGGGACAGATGGAATCAGTGGACGATTCACACTTGATTATCCCAAGGAGGAGGGAGGACAGAATGACCTGCTGCATGATGGGTACCTAGAACAGGCAGGTGTCTCAGCAGTTGGCAGGAAGGGCCAAGAATGTCCACCAAGCTGTGCATATGTACAGCAGCTTCATTCACACATCAACAGGAGTGTGACTTGGTCATCACTGCAGCATTGCGGAAGTAATACTCATGACAAACTGCTACAGTGTGGGGTTTGGCTATCAAAATCCCTTATGCACTGAATGGGATTGAAACTTCCAGGGTATGAGGAGGCATAACATGTAGGTCTCTGTCCTTGGGTCCATTAAATTCTGCTCTTATATGTGGATGACCCCATTCCTGGAGGGGGAGGATGAAACAAGGCCTTCAGGTCATTGGTATGATGTTATCTTGGGAGTCCCAGGAAAAATGAATAATTTGCACTGAAGTGTTGTAGTAATGGAAGCAAAATGCATGGAACTAAAAAACCTTCATGACTGCCTGGATGATAGCCCTCTCCAATTAGGTCCTGCTCTTACCCCTGGTTTCTGTGAGGCTGGTGTATCAATGATAAGCATTAGTTCAAGTATTGCTGGAAGGGCCTTATGGCTGACATACAGTGAGGGAAAGCTCATATGAAAAAATGCTTGCTCAAAAATGTGACAGAGATCTGAGCATTCTGAGAAAATATGCAGCTTCAATACATGTTGCATTGCTTGGCAGGTTTAAATAACGTTTGTTTATCTATTCATTTACTTACATAATGACATGAGAAATAAAGTACAGTTGTGTACACTTATGATAAATGTAGATGTTCGAGTGTATTCACTGTTGCAGTCATAACATTTGGGTAATCTGCTGGCAGGTTGCCCTCAGTCAGCCTGACTAACAAAGTCTTGGGTCCTGCGTTGGTTGCAGTCCCATCTTCCATAATGTCAGGTCATCAGGGGTATAAAACATGCAGCCGACACCCTTTTCATCAGTTTTATTTTGCTCCAGATGTCAGGTGCCCCTCAAATGGGTAGCAGAATATGTATATATATGCATGTAATTTAGAACACAAAAAAATATACCTCCAAATAAAAGCAAATACAACAAAAAGGCTTTTGAGCATAGTAATAGAAGGAAGAGGTATAAAAAGAGAAAAGTAGGGGGCTGGCGGGTGGGTAACCAGGACTGCAATAGTGAAAACACTTGAACATCTACATCTATGGTAAGTGTACACAACTGTACTGTGTTCTTCGTGTTTCACTGTTGCAGTCATTACATTTGGGTAGAATCCCAAAGCTATGGTTGGGATGATGGAATTATACAGCATTAGGAGCAGCTATAAGGCCCTGCAGGACAGCAGTGGCAAAGCCTGCTCTGAATTTAGAGAAGAAAGGTAAATGGTAATGCTTGGTGAAAGTATGAACTGAGCTCCAGGTAGCAGCTTCTAGAATGTCTCTGGTAGGAACCTCTCTGAGAAAAGTTGCAGAAGTAGATGCAGCCCTGGTGGAATGGGATCTGATCCCCTTGGGGACAGATTTACCATGATGCATGTAGCAGAAACGAATACAATGGCTTATCCATTTTGAAATAGTCTGCTTTGAAATAGCCTTTCCCTCTGCCCCTTCAGCAAATGCCACCAGTAGTTGCTCAGATTTTCTTAGAGATTTTGTCCTGTTCAAGTAGAATCTTAGTTGTCTGTGTACATCCAATGAATGCAGAATCCACTCCCCCTTGTTCTGTGCATTTGGGAAAAAAGTTGGTAGATGAATGGTCTGATTGAGAGTTACACTAGATACCACTTTAGGCGTAAAGGATGGATTGGTCCTGAGCGCTACCCTGTCCGCGTAGAAAATAATAAAAGGCTCCACTGCCATAAGAGCCTGTAGTGCTGAAATCCTTCTAGCTGAAGTGACTGCTAAAAGAAAAGCTGTCTTCCAACAGAGAAATGTTATGTCTGCAGTAGCAGCTGGCTCAAAAGGAGGTAGGGTGAGCTTTTCCAACACAAAAATGAGGTCCCATGCAGGAGTTGGTGCTCTCCTGGGAGGTCTTAAATTTTTGGCCCCTCTGAGATACTGCTTTAGCAGGGGATGGGAAAAGAGGGAAGGCTCTGTGTTGTAATGATCTGAAATGGCAGAGGCATGGATTTTTGGGGAAGAGAAAGATAGGCCCTTGTGAAGCATCTCAGTTAAATATTGCAGAATCTGAGGAATACTTGGCATTGCTGTGCTTATTCCTTGTGTCTGATTCCAGGCACAGAATCTTTTCCATTTATCAGCATAAGATTTTCTAGTACTAGGCCTTCTAGCCTCCAAAATGACATCCATCACAGGTTTGCTGAGAGATGTAACTGGTGAAATTAGTTGATTAGCCATGCTGCAAGATTCAGAGTTTGGAGCTGAGTGTGCAGAATTTGATAGTTCTGCTGAGACAGTAGATGAGGTGTCTGAGGCAGGTACCATGGAGGAAGGTGTGACATATTGTGTAGGAGCAGTTACCAGTGTTGGTGAGGCCAGTCTGGAGCAATCAGAATCATTTTTGATTTTTCCTGTCAGACTTTTAGTAATACCTTGGAGAGCAAAGGCAGAGGGGGAAATTTATGTTTTTTCCAGCTGAAGGATAGAGCATCCACTTTCCAAGCTTTTTTGTGATGGATTATTGTGCAGAATTTGTCCAACTGATAGTTTTGGGGTGAGGCAAAAATATCTATGTCTGGGCTCCCCCATTTCCGTGACAACATGCTGAAGATTTGCGGATCCAGTTTCCAATCGTGTAGGTCCATAAGATTTCTGCTGAGTTCGTCTGCCAGAGAATTTTGCTTTCCTGGCAGGAATTGAGCTTGTAGATGTATTTGGTAAGTCAAGGCTGTGTTCCACAAAGCCATGGTTAATCTGCAAAGGGGGTAGGAATGGTGGATAACCCCCTGCTTGTTTATGTACCAAATGACTGTGGTGTTGTCCGTCTTTATCAGTAGTTGTCCTGGATGAAGAAAGTTCTTGAAAGCTGTCAGAGCATTCTATACAGCTAGAATCTCTTTCTGGTTGATATGCAGGTGCATTTGATTTAGGCTCCATTCACCCTGAATGCATCTCTCTGCCAGATGTGCCCCCCCAAGCATAGTCTGATGTGTCTGTAGTCAGAGTTTGGGTGGCGGGGGGGAATGAATGACAGTCCCTTGTTTTGGTGACAGGCCTCTGCCCACCATAGGAACTCTTGCTGCAGGCAAGGAATGATAGGAATCATTGTTTCCAGGCTGTGACAATGTTGACTCCATAAGTTTTTTAGGTACCATTGAAGTTTCCTCATATGCAGTCTTGCATATGGAATTAGAAGAATGCAGGAAGCCATGAAACCCAAGGCCTGCAGAATTTGTGTTGCAGATAACTGGGTTTTTGTGGCCACTTGTTTGAAGTAAATCATCAATTGGATTTGTTTTTCTGGTGTGAGGTAAGTCATCTGGGCAGTTGTACTCAAGCTTGCACCCAGGAATGTAATTTTTTGAGAGGGTACCAGTTGTGATTTTTTTTTCGTTTATGGTGTACCCTAGGCAAGTTAGAAGCCTTTTTACAAATGCCAGATGCTGTAGAAGAGTACCCTTGTTTTCTGCCTGAATTAGACAATCATCCAGATAAGGATACATTTGAATGTTTCTTTTTCTGAAAAATGCAATTACTGGTGCCAGGCACTTTGTGAAGACCCTGAGTGGAGTAGATAAGCCAAAAGGCAGTGCAGAGAACTGGTAATGCAAATAGCCTGCTTTGAAGCGGAGGTATCTTCTGCAAGATTCCTTGGTTGGGATATGCAGGTAAGCCTCTTTTAAGTCTATTGAGTTACCAACCAGACATCCTTGCCTAGCATAGGCAGTAACTGTTGTAGAGTCAGCATCTTGAATTCTGGAATGTCCAGGAAAGTATTTAGAATGGATAAGTCCAGAACTGGATGCCATGATTTGTCCTTTCTAGTTACCAGGAAAAGTCTTGAATAAAAACCTTGTCCCTTTTCCTTTTCTGGTACTGGTTGAATAGCCCCCATATCAATGAGGGACATAACTTGTTTCTGGGCTTCTGCCCACTGATTTGGAGGCAGATCTGGCCATATGTTTGGAATTGACAGAGTGTGGAAATGAAATCTGTATCCCTGGGATACTATAATTAAAACCCACTTGTCCTGGGTAATTAGATGTCAATTTTGTGCATGAAGTGCTAGTTTTCCCCCCAAAGGGGCTGCCAAAAGATAAGTGCTTGGAAATGGCAGAGGAAGGTCATTGAGACTGTTTACCGTAGTGAGGTGCCTTGCTACTTCCAGATTTGGAGGTGGAGGCACCCCATTGTTTTGTTCTGTACGTTCCTTGTGACTGAAACCTGGAGCCTTTGGAGTGTCTGGGTTTGACCTGAGTGGCTCTGATGGGTACTGGAAAGGACCAATTCTTAGTAGGCCAGTGCCTACTGAACCTGGGTGGCTGCACCTGTAGGAAATCTTTTACAGTTTGCATAGATTTAGCTTTGTCTAAAATCTTTTTCAAAACTTCTTCTGCCTTATTACCAAATAGACTGTCCTGTTGTAAAGGAACATCCAACAATTTTGCTTTAACATGATCAGGCAGATTTTGTTCCTTGAGCCAAGCATGCCTTCTTATCACAGATCCAGTTACAGCAGCCCTGCAAGAGGCCTACAAGGAATCAAAACTACATTGCAAAGTAGGCTTTCCAACTTTTTCAGCTGAATGCAATAAATCCTGTAACTCTTTAAATTCCACACAGTCAGAAATCAACATCATTTTCTGTTTAAGTAAGCCCATGACATGCTGCTGATATTTAAGCATATGGACTTGACAGTTTAAAGCCCTGATTGCCAGGATTGCAGACGTGTAAACCTTCTTACCCCATCTATCCAGTGCCCTGGAGTCTCTATCAGAAGAGGTAGGATTTTTAGCAGTAGAAGTCTTAACACCCTTGGGACCCTGAGAAATTGTTTCAGGGTCAGCAGTAGGGTTTTTAAAAAGGAATTTTCAGGAGTCAGAAACTCTGTAATATCTGTCTGGCTTACTAGGAACCGGAGGCAGGGAATCAGGAGCCATGCTGGATTCTGAGAAAACATCATCAACAATGTCTAGAACAAGAGGTATAGCCAAAGGCCTATGCTGAGGAAGAAGAAGGAAATCCCTAAGCCTCTTTTTGGATTTTGAAAAATCCTGACTCTCGCAATGAAAATGTTCCTTAAGGTATGCAAAGTTTCTCCAAAAGAAAAATCCTCAGGAGGAGAAGCAGAAGGGATGGATTCTTCTCCATCAGAGTCCTCATAAGGTGGAATAGATAATTCCTGATCAGAAGTGGAATCAGAAGAAATGGGCACCTAATATGAAGATTCATAATCAATGCCTTGCCTAGGCCTCTAAGCAGGAGGGGGTTGGGAACCCCTGATCAAGGTAATTAAATCCTCAGCCATTTTGATAATTTGTTTTTTAGGCATAGGGGCCCAAGCATCGTTTTTTTAGACATAGAAGTTGGTTTTGGCCTTGGTTTTGAAGATGGCGTCGGTTTAATATACAAATCTTTAGGCCTGAAAACACCCTCAGAAGCTGGTGCCTGCTCAGCGGCTCCAGATCCATCTAAGGTAGAGACATCCGCGGGTTCAATACTTAAAGTATCTCATAGCATACAGGACGCTGAATGGGTCTCAGTAGAGGCCTGCAAATCAAAAGTAGCGGATATCAGGGGCTGCGAAAGCGACTCACTGAGTACCGGTGAATCAATGACTGGCTTAGGAGAAGCTTTGTCATCAGTTTTGGACCTCAATGGTCTGTCTCTGTCTTTTTCTTTGCGTTTTTTGTGAATTCTGGTAGTCGGATTGCTAACCGATGACATTTCAGGATAGTTAAATCTTGAGCCAAAATATTTAGATGGAAAAATATACCTTCGCTTAATAGTGTGTTGGTTAAACTTAGCAGAAAACTGACAGCAAGGCACATTGTGGTCAGGGCCTAGGCAAAGAATACAGTACAAATGAAAATCCTTATGAGGTGTTTGCTTCCCACAAGTAATACAATTATTAACTTTTACTGACATCGGTAAGGAGCAAGAAAAAGTTTCCCCAATGGGGTACTTAGCTTTAGGTTGAAGACTTTGGTTCTGAAACTCGAAAACAAAAATTTCAGGAGTCGGCCGACCAGCACTTGCGAACTGCTTCTGCTTCGGGCACCACACGGCAAGAAAGACTGGTGAAAATGGCATCGGCTGCATGTTTTATACCCCTGATGACCTGACGTCATGGAAGAAGGGACAGCAACTGATGCAGGACCCAAGACTTTGTTAATCAGGCTGACTGAGGGCAACCTGCCAGCAGATTACCCAAATGTAATGACTGCAACAGTGAAACACAAAGAACATCTGGTCTTGGCAGACGCATTTAAACCATACTCTAGGACAGCTAGAATAAGTAGTACAACAATGATTTGAATGAAACATCTATTAACAAATGACTGCAATAAAATAAAATCACTGAAAATACTACAGTAAAAACAAAAAATGATTCCCACATTGCAAAACATTGCATATTGTTAAAAATATGTATATTATTCTTTTACACAAACATGCAAGATAAATATATACTAAACACATTTGAAAAAGCAGGAGTCTAACTACTATTGAACAAAAAGTACAGTTTTGTACCTACCATAAATGTAGATGTCCGAGAGGAATGCATCTGCAATTACCACGGTATAAAGGCATCAGCCGATCGCATTTTTTTCAGTGTTTGTTTCCCAGCCCAGAGGTGTCCCTCTGATGAAGATGGCTAAATTTGATGCCAAAGCCAAATCCAAGTAGTAGAGCAAACACACACAAAGCAAGTGTGTATGTATACATACAACACAAATACACCATATTGATCCAAGCTAGCTGGAGGCGACATCTACATTTATGGTAGGTACAAAGTTACACTATGTCCTTTCAAGGCATCATCTGCAGTTACAAATGGGTAATATAATAAAGCTAAATTAGGGAGGGAGGAGGAAATGAGAAGAGATTATGTTAGGAGTTAGGATCAAAACAGCAGTGGCGGATCTAGAGTATAGAGGGTAAGTTATGCTTGGCAAATGTGTAATGCGCGGAGGTCAAGTAGCAGCCTCTATAATAAACCTTTCTACCACACCTCGTGCGGTAGTGGCTGTGGTAGGTGCTGTGGCTTGAGTGGAGTCTGGCCTTTTCTTCCTCTTTCATTTCTTCCATGGTAAAAGATTAATCATCTCCTATCCATTTAGAGATTGTCTGTTTTTTTGTCTGTTTTTTCCTTTCTTTCCCTTTCTTCAACCAAAAGCAGGTCAGTTTTTTATTGTTTTTTGTCCTGTCCAGATGTCCTGCATCTGTAGTAGCAGAACACATGTAAGTATGTTTTCTCCCCTGTTCTGTTTCTGGGAAGAATGTAGAAAGGGGAAGAGCTGTATTTAGGTGGATAGCCTGATTTAACCAGAGATAAAAATACCACCTTAGGTATAAAATGTAGGATTCACATGGACACTCAGAAGAAATGGAAGATGGAAGATCAGGAAGGGCTGTAACTAATGCTAATGCCTCCAGTTCAAAACAGGAAGCAAGTTAAAGCATAGCAGGAAAAGCAGTCTCCAGGATAAGTATTGTAATCCTCTGCTTCAGTTTGGTCACAAAGTTCAAGTCCCATGCTGGCAATGGAGTTGTCTGGGAGGTTTTCCATTTTAATTCCTCTCCTGGGAGGTTTTAGCATTTTTAATCTTCGAGAGAAAGGGAGGATCCAGAGGATGCTCTGCTGAAGGAGGGATCAAGCTGTATTCTGCTGAAATAGCTATTTACGTATCTCTTGCAAAGAATAGGACAGGCCTGTATGGAAGAGCTCCGCTTGGCACTCCAGGATGTTGGCTATGTTCACTTGTTGCCACATCTGCCCTTTTGCTACTTTTCTTGAGATATCTTTTTCCATTTTGCTGCATAATTCTTTTCTTGTTGAAGGTCTACTTGTTTCCAGGATTATGTCTTTAACCCTTTGGGATAAACTTAGGTGAGGCAGCTTTTGTAGGTTTGTTTTAGGAGTTTGCTGCAGGAGTTTAGGTTTGGATTGTGTATAGCAGTAATGGGATCAGGGCAGTCAATGGGATCAGGGCAGGTCCATATTATCAGCCCCCCACGTTGTTGTGGCAGTGGATAGTGGAGTTATCAGAATGATCCTCGGATCTATCTCTTTGATCCTCAAGTCATCCTCTTGATCTCAGGGAATTCTTGTGCATCAAAGATGTTGTCAGGCTTTCGATGCTGTCAGGCTTTTCCAAGGCTTTTCAACTGAAAGACCTTCCAAGCCTTTGGGTGGTAAGTCCTTGTGCAGAATTTGTTCAATTGGTGATTGAATGATTGAATGGTGTCTATTTGTCTTAATCCCCATTCTCTTGTGATGGTTTTGTGATGCATTTGGTGGGCATCCATTCGTGTTCCATGCTGATATGTCTGTTTGAATGTTTTAAATGTTTTCCTATAATTGCCTGTAACTGAATGTTGTAGCTCAGAGCCACATCCCATACCTGAGCCCACCATAGGAACTCTTGCTTCAGGCATGGGATCATTGGAAATTTTGTTTCTAGGGCTGTGCTTGTGTTGGGACCACAAATTTTAGGGTACACTCCTGTTAGCTTTGCAGTGCAGTTAGATGGTTTTGCTTTGTTAATGCCAAGAAGTAAGAGAGGAAGGCTCTTTCTTTCTGCAGTTAGAAATGCCATTTGTTTTGATGTCCAGTTCTGCACCACAGAGAAAGGTTATCTTGGGATGGAATCAGCCTTGACGTAGATGACTCTTTGTAAGTCTTCTGTTAGTTTGTTTTGTTGTTGTTGTGTATCAGGCAGTGGGCCCAGGTAGGGATAGATTTGAATCCCCTATGTCTGCAATGATGGCATTACTGATGCCAACACTCTGGGCTTATAGAGCGGCGCAATAGATAGCCAGCCAAGGGCAATGAGAATTGATGATAATGCTCTGATCCTGAGGTATCTTGAGTATCTTGGCAAATTGGGTCTTATGGGGACGTGCCTATGCCTCCTTGGAGCCTAGCTAGAGTTTGCACAGCAGACTCCTGCTTTGCCCAGGAGGAAGCTGCTGTAGGGTCATTGAATTTTTTGTTTATGGAACAATGAGAGTGTTTAAAAAGCGGTCTAGAATAGGCCTCCATTTGTTTTTTTTTCTTGTACTAGAGGAGTCTGAGAACCCTTCCCTAAACTTATAGATGGTTCCCATTTGGTACCTTTTCTCATTTGCTCTAGATATCTGAGATTTTGCTTCTGTCCAGTGGTGGTGGCTGTATCCCTCGCTGGTTGGTTGTTACCTCTGCCACTGGTGACCCCTGTAGGGCACCCCCTGGATTTCTTGCCTCCGAGCTCTATTCCTGCCTCTCTTGTGCCTTGGGAGTCGGAAAGGACCACCTCTTGGGAATGTAGTTCATAAACCTTGGAGTTGACCTTGGAGGTTGAACTTGTAAGCTTGCTTTCACCGTTTTTTTCTCTTCCTCTTTTTAGTACCTGCTGTGCTTGGATCTGCAAAAGGAGCCTTATATAAGTGGTGATGAGTGTCCGCCCCTGTAGTACCATCGGGCTTAGCAGGGAGCCAGAGGTAGAGAATCAGGAGCAGTGCAAGCAGATCATTATGCATCAAATCAGAAACAACAAAGAATGTAAGAGGTATAGCTGTTGCAAATGCAGTAAGTGGAAAGGTCCTTCTCCTAGAGGAGAATAAGAAGCCTCAGGAGGGTCTGTATGTTCTGAGTCAGGTCATCAATCATCTCTGTGGTGGAGGGGGGGGCTCTGGCTCTAGGCTTCGCTTCTGGAGGGAGGAGGGAGAGCCCTGCTGTTGGCCATGCCACTAAGTCTACAAATGAGATCCTCAGCTGGACGAGATTGAATAGCACAGAGCATTCCAAGTATGATGTCATAACTGTTTATACCTGGCTTGAAGTTTGAGAAGGGGATACGGAAGTATGTGCCACAGGGTTTTACAAGAAACATTGTCTGGTTGTAACAATGTAAATGAACAGTACTTCACAGTGTGATGCCCCATGCACTGGCTCAATAATCAAGGAGCCTCAATCCTCACCACTAGCACCAGTGAGGGATGTACACATTGGGAGAATTACAAGTACACACACACAGTAAGATGCAATTTCCCTTAAAAGCTCACAGTGATCACAGTCAGTCTGGGACTGGTTTCTGTCTCTTTCTCCAGATCTCTAATAAGACTCCCCACTGACACAGCTACAGAGTTAAGATCTCAGCTGAGTGGTCAAGCTAAAACTTCCAGCATCTTCTCTGTCCAACCAGTGCTTATGTCCCTGACCAAGTAGCACACACACGTATACACACACACACACACACACACACACACACACACACACACACACACACACACACACACACGCACACACACACACACACACACACACACACACACACACACACACACACACACACACACACACACACACACACACACGCACACACACACACACACTTTGAGATTTGATTTATTTATAAACACACACATACTCCTGGAGAAGGCACAGGTTTGCTAGCTATGACCCCTTCTGCCCAGACTATAAGGAAGTTATCACTGCCACCAATCACTACTTATCAGCTAGTATAAAGGCCCTTACAAATAGTGACCAATCCTACTGTGTAATATTACTATTATCCAAATGGTAAGTGCGGCCAAGACCAAGGCTATTTAGGAGTAGCTTGTACAGTGTCACCAAATACACATGCAAGTACTCTAAGAGCTTAAATATGTCAAGCCAACCAGCCACAAAGATAGGTTTAAATATATTTAATAATAAATAATAAAAGAACAAGACAATACTCAATCAACACAGTAACTACAGATTTCAGAATCACAGGAAAGATTTTAAAACAACATTGCAGGATAGTCTAAAATAAATACAGAAAACATCTAAACTAATGTTTACTATACTCCTATCTATAGCTAAGAGAAATTACTGTACCCTAGACTTACTTACAGAGCAACAAGCAGGCAGAAGTGCTGACTGAATGTTTCTAGGTCCAAGACAAGATACAAAATGCCCAGTCTCCCTCTCGGAGAGTGTTCTTAAATTAATATCACATATTACTGCTGGGCTAGCCTGGATGACATCACTCTTTGTCACCTGCCTTCATTTCCCAGGCTAACAGAAACTTAAAATTTAACATTTCTCTGGAAAAATACATCTCTCAGATATTTACTCAGAACTGAAAGTCGTAAAACAATTAAACACTTTTATATTTGAAACCTAGTAATTATTTCTGTTTCAAGACAATAGGAAAACCTCTAGCTCTGGACATTGTGTCTTCTTGCTGCACTGAAACTGAGATAACGCAATCGTAAAACACTTTACTTTTCAACTTAATTTTTTGAAGTTTTGCAAGTTAACTCTGCATGTTCCAGCTTCTACTATTAAAACATACATTTGTACAGGTATATAGTTTATATACATTTCTGTTCTTTTCCAGTAAGGTACACTGTGGTTACATTCTTGAAGCTCAGTACATAACATACAGTTCTCTTACACTTGTAAGACAAGCATATGAATCATATTAATATTCACAAAGGTCATATGATTATTTACAAAATTCCAGATAGCTGGGCTGGCAGAGTCTCAGTTATCCCACCCCCACCCCTGAAAACTCACGCTAGTTTTTCAAGTGATCCTTGAGAAATGTTGCTTGAGAGGGTTGAGCCTATCTTGGAATACTTTACCCCATTTGCTGTCTTGAGAACCCATCTGCATTGGCATTGCTAACCCCACTGCGGTGCTGCACTGCCATATCATATGCTTGCAACCCTAGGCTCCACTTTAGTAACTTGGCATTTTTCTGACTGGCTCAATGTAGCCCTGTTAAGGGATTGTGGTCTGTAACTACCATATAGATAAGGCTGAAATTTCTGCAGTGCCCACACTATATCCAGACATTCCATTTCTACAGCTGTATAGCATTCCTCCCTGGGTTGGAGTCTATGACTGAGGTATACCACTGGGTGCTCTTTTCCCTTTGAGGAAACCTGGCTAAGTGCACCCCCCACCCCATGGTTTGAAGCATCCACCTACACAGCAAATTATTTGCTGCAATCTGGACTGGCTGACAAAGGGGGTCCTCCCAAAGCTCCTTTAAGGTTTTGCAATGCCTGCTCACATGATGGGGTCCACACTACCTTATCTGGCCTGTTTTTCCTTGTCAGGTGTGTGAGGGGAACAACTATGGTACTATAACTGGGGATGAACTTTTTGTAGTACCCTGCTGTCCCTAAAAATGATCTCACCTGCTTTTTGGAAACAGATGCAGGCCATGCCTGAATGGCTTCCACTTTGGCAGGTTCTGGCTTGATTGTATCAGTCCCCACTTTATGTTCAGGTAAGAGACCTCTGCCATACTCACCTGACATTTCCTGGGCTTAAGGGTCAACCCTGCCCTCTGTAGACTGGCCAGCACCTCCCCGACATGCTGAAGGTGCTTTTACCAGGAATGGCTGTAGATGACAATGTCATCTAGGTAAACAAGGTCAAAATCACCTGCTCCTGGAAAGTTGCTGGGGCATTTTTCATCCCAAAGAGCATCTTTGTGAACTCATACTAGTCAAAAGGAGTCACAAAGGCTGACCTCTCTCTCTAGCACTGGGAGTCAAGGGCACCTGCCAGTAAACCTTGGTAAGATCAATGGTGGTAAGATACATAGCCCCACCCAGCTGCTCTAGGGCTTCATCTGTCCAAGGCATGGGGTAAGCATCTGCCTCTGTGACTATTTAATTTCCTGTAGTTCACACAGAACCTGGTGCTGCCATCTTTCTTTCATCTCAACACTACTGGGAAGGCCCAGGGACTGCTGGACTCCTGCATCACCACTAGTCCCAACATTTCCTGTATCTCCTCCCTCAGAGTCTGTTTGACTGTGTCAGGCACCCTATAAGGGGCCTGCTTAATAGGCCTTTGGGGTCCTGTATCCACATGGTGCTGCACCAAGTGGGTGCACCCTGATTTCAGATTAAACATGTCCCCAAACTCCTGTAACACTGCTCGGATTTCTCAAACCTGGGTAGGGGATAGCTGCTAGGACATTGCTACTGCTTCCACTGAGGTGTCAGTCCGAGCCTGACTAAGGAGATCAGTCACCAGATCCCCCCCAGACTCTTCCTGCAATCCACTGAAAATACTCTGCAGAAAGGCCTTCCTATCATGGTAAGGTTTCATCATGTTAACATGGTACAATTTGTGACTCTGCCTCCTGCCTAGCAGTTCTACCATGCAGATAACATCATTGACTTTCCTTACCACCTTGTAGGGTCCCTCCCAAGCTGACTGCAGCTTGTTTTGTCTGACAGGAATGAGAGCCATTACCTGCTGCCCTACAGCATACTGTCTAGCTTGAGCATTTCTGTCATACCAGACCTTTTTCTGCTGTTGGGCTTCTGCCAGGTTCCCCTGGGCCTAGCCCATGAATTTCCTGAGTCTTGTCTTAAGGTTTAGGACATATGCCACAACAGATTTCTTGTGGAGTTCACACTCTTCCTCCCACTCATCTGGAATCAAATCTAGAGGTCCCCTCACCCTATGCCCATAGAGCAACTCAAATGGTGAAAAATCTGTGGATTCCTGGGGAACCTCTCTGTAAGCAAACAACAGATGGGGCAAATATTTCTCCCACTCCATCTTGAACTGTTCTGCAAATGCCCATAGCATTGTCTTGAGTGTAGAGTTTAACCTCTGAACAAGACCGTTAGTCTGGGGATGGTAGGGGTGGTAATTAGGTGCTTCACCCCACAGTACTTCCACAGACAAGCCAGCAGGTCTGACATGTAATTGTCATCTCTGTCAGTCAGTATTTCTTTTGGGAAACCTACCCTGCTGAAAATCTCTACCAAAGCATTTGCCACCTTTTCTGCCTCAATGGAGGACAGAGCCATTCCATCAGGGTATATGGTAGCATAATCTACTACCACTAGGATATACTTTTTTCCTGTGGAACTTGGGGTACTCAGAGGCCCCACAATATCCATAGCTACCCTCTGAAATTTCTTCTCAATCACAGACAAAGGCATCAAAGGAGCTTTCACCTTGTCTCCTGCCTCGCCTACCTTTTGACACTGCTCACAGGTCCTGCAGTACCCTGTTACATCTATGGAAATCCCAGGCTAATAAAAGTTCTGCATAATACATCTCTTTATATGTTTTATGCACATATGACCTGCAAAGGGAATAATATGGGCTATGTATAGAAGTGCCAAATGGTAGGTTCTGGGCATAACCAACTGCTCTCACCCTCTAGCCCTCCCTTAGGGGTCCACACTCTATATAGTAACCCTTTGTCCCAGTACACAGATTCCTCCTTTCCTTGAAAATCAGGTGCATCACTAGCTACCTCCCTCAGGCCTTGTAATGTAGGGTCTGAGAGCTAAACCTGTCTCAACTCTCTCTTTGTAACCATTCTCAGCTCCCCTTTCACAGGAAGTCTGGCATCCTCTGACAGCAGTGCCTCACTGTCAGCCTGGGTACTGCTACTACTCACTGCTGCCCTTGTAGTCACTCTGTCTAAGGGAATATCAGTACCCACAAGCAGCTGTGGCTCACCTTCAGTCTCACTGTACAGGGGTAGCTCCCTCACTGAAATAACAAGCTCACCAGTCCTGGCTGCAAGTGTGTGGTCTGCCTGTGTCTCCCTGGGCTACTAGACCCACATGCTTGTCTCCAAGCCTAACTACATGTAACTGCATGCACACACACTACTGCATTATCAAAGCCATTCCCTGTAAGGGCATCTGCAGGGATATCCTCAAACACACCTACTTGCTGGCTTCCTTTTCCACCCTCCCTGTCTAATTGAACCCTAGCCAAAGGTATTTGGAATGGGGTCCCTCCTAAAGCTCTGACTGCCCAAGAAAGTAGTGGTCCCCTGTAACCATTGCAGGCTTTACAGTGGTTAGGTCAGAGGCTGTGTCTCTCTGAGCCATGGCCTCTTTCACATTCACTAAGATATAACCTCTTGTGGTAGTTTGGTACCCTTGTTGACTCGAGACAACCTACTGTTGGCATTTTGTCATTCCCACTTACTGGATCTCCCACCTTTTGTTCCCCACCTTGCCTCTGTGGACATCTACATGCTACATGGCCCCACTGGTTGCATATAAAACATTTAACCCTTGGTCCTGGATGTGTACTTGAATAGTGGTTTCCGCTGCTACTGGCAGACTCTGTTGGGGCAGTCTGGGCTGCCTACAATGGGGCCCCTTAGACCCATGAGCAGCACTGGGTGTCCTTTTCCTGTGCAGTGATGCCCTGCTTGTTAGGAATAGGTGTCCATTCTTCCCCAACTCATCTACAGTATTACATTGTCTATCAGCTAACCAGATTCTCATGTCCTCAGGCAAAGTGTTAATGGATTGTTCCCTCATCAAAAGGTCTGTCAACCCTTCAGAAATGTTGACTTGACATCCACTCACCCACCTATGAAAATAAGTGCTTAGTTCAGCAACATATTCACACACACTTTCATCTGTCTTGCAACTATGCTCACAAAGCTTTTTCCTGTAAGCTTCAGGTGTTAACTTCAAACATTCTAGCAAACAGTTCTTTACAACATTATAATTTAAACAATCAGTATCAGTCAGTTTGGCGATAACAGTTACAGCTTTACCATGAAGTAGGCGGCTCAGGAACCATACCTAGAGCCCTTGGTAAACATTATACTGTTTGCATACCCTCTGAAACATATGAATGAAACTATCAAAATTATCCCCCTCTGTAAATTGTGGAAGAAATTTACTGACCTCTGTTGCTTCTGGGGTTTGGTTATTCCCTTCCCCATTACCTCCATGACTCTGGCGAAGAGTCAGCATCTCCTTTTCATGTTGCCTCTGCCTCACATTCTCCTCAGCCACCAGATGTCTCAGTCTCTCTGCTGCTTCTATTTCCAAATGCTTGGCCTCCAACTGAAGTCTCTAACTCCAGATGGATTTTAAGTCCTCTGTGGAAAGGTTGAGCTGTCCATTCTTTGAGTTGTACATCTCAATGGCCAGTCTGATTGTCCTCCTGGTTGCTATTCTGTGATGCAGGTGTGACTAAAGCTGCAATCATGTCTGCTTCAGTCAGGTTTCCATGCGCCAGTCCTTTAGCCTGGCACATCTCAGCCAACTGGCTCCTTGTCAGCTTGCATACGCCTCTCCTGACATGCTTGCCTGCTCCCCTTGACTAACTAAGCTAAGAAACAAAAATAAAACAATTGTGATATAAACTCTGAATATTCCCTGCATGGCTGACTGAGAGTACAAATACCTTCAGTGACCACTGTACACAGGCTACAGGCATTCAATATCCACAGCACTACAAGCCAATTAATAAGTGATGTGACAAACTCACCAGTATCAACCAATTAATATGTGATGTGGATATCTCACCAATGCAAACCAATTAATATGTGACACCCCTGCACTGACACAGTAATCAAGGAGCCTCAATCTTCACCACTAGCACCAGTCAGGGATGTACACATTGGGAGGATGACAAGTACACACAGAGTAAAGTGCAGTTTCCCTTAAGGGCACATTAGATCACAGTCAGTCTGGAGCTGGTTTCTGCCTCTTTCTCCAGCTCCCCAATAAGACTCCCCACTGGCACAGCTACAGGGTTAAGATCTCAGCTGCGTGGTCAAGCCAAAATCTCCAGCACCCTGTCTGCCCAACCAGTGCTTCATATCCCTGCCCAAGTAGCTCACACACACACACACACACACACACACACACACACACACACACACACACACACACACACACACACGCACTTTGAGATTTGATTTATTTATAAGCACACAGACACCTGGGGAAGGCTGGCACAGGTTTACTAGCTATGCCCCCTTCTGCGCAGACTATAAGGTAGTTATCACTGCTACCAACTACTACTTATCAGCTACTTTAAACACCCTTACAAAGGGTGACCAGTCCTACTGTGTAATGTTATTATTATCCAACTGGCAAGTATGACCAAGACCAAGGTTATTTAGGATTGGCCTGTACAGTGTCATAAAATACACATGCAAGTACTTTAAGAGCTTAAATATCTTAAGCAATCCAGCCACAAAGATAGGTTTAAACATATTTAATGACAAATAATAAAAGAACAAGACAATACTCAATCAACACAGTAACTACATAGTTCAGAATCACAGGAAATATTTTAAAACAACATTGCAGGACAGTCTCAAATAAAAACAGAAGACATCTAAAATAATCTTTACTATATTCCTATCTATATCTAAGAGAAATTACTGTACCCTAGACTTACTTACAGAGTAGCATGCAGGCAGAAGTGCTGAATGGATGTTTCTAGGTCCAAGACAAGATACAAAATGCCCAGTCTCCCTCTTTGAGAGATTCTTAAATTGATATCACATATTACTGCTGGGTTAGCCTGGATGACATCACGCTTTGTCACCTGCCTTCAGTTCCCAGGCTGACAGAAACTTACCAAAATTTAACATTTCTCTGTGAAAAATACATACCTCTCAGATGATTGCTCAGAACTGGAAGTCATAAACACTTTTACATTTGAAACCTAGTAATTATTTATGTTTCACGACAATAGAAAATCCTCTAGCTCTAGACATTTTGTCTACTTGCTGCACTGAAACTGAGATAGCACAATCGTAAAACACTTTACTTTTCAACTTATTTTCTTGAAGTTTTACAAGTTAACTCTGTATGTTCTAGCTTCTACTATTAAAACATACATTTGCACAGGTATATAGTTTATATACATTTCTGTTCTTTTCCAATAGGGTACACTGTGGTTACATTCTTGAAGCTCAGAACATAACATACAGCTCTCTTACATTTGTAAGACAAGCATACGAATCATACTAATATTCACAAATGACATATGATTATTTTCAAAATTTCAGATAGCTGGGCTGGCAGTGTCACACACACACAAAATGATTGCTGGACAAATGAAAAGTACTTTCTGATGAGGCAGAGCTTTGCATATCTCTTTGCAGAAAGGAGACAACTGCAGCTCCCAATTCCAAACAACCAGCTCACTGGCTTTTGGAGAAAGGGATGTGATGACTTTGACCAAATGGTGATTCAACTTGCCAGGTTCAACAAATCATCATCACCAGACAAACCCAGCCTAAACTACTGTAGTTGTCCATCAATGTTCTAAAGCTAGAAAGTTTATCTACCTGGGTTTCAACAGTGTGACAGCTGTAACAAATTGAGTGTGACAAAAAAAAAAAAAACTCTTGACAGTGGATGCTGGGATTTAAATCTACTCTCTTGAAGTCAATAGTTTTGGAGCGGGTGTTAAAAATGAAGAAGACAGAGAGAGAGAGAAAGAGAGAGAGAGAGATAAAGACAGAGAAAGAAAGAGAGAAAGACAGATAGCACATGTCATCTCATGATAAACAGCCAATGAGCCTTTTTTTACAGACATGGTGGCGCTTCTTTATTAGGGATAAGGACATGAACCCACAAATGTTGTTATATGACATTTGAAAGATAAAGACATTTCTAGAGATAGTGAAATTAAAAAAGGGAAGCACATATTGCACTTAGGTACTTGAATTACCCCTGCTTTTTGACATTTTAGCACTGAGGTGAACAGTCTATGGGATCCATGTAAATTCTAATCTGCACAGTGATTTTATTAGTTATCATCAAAAATGTTTTGTGAATAAAAAAGAAGGATATAGCCAGCAGATCCATAGCAAGGGTAGGATGAATGGAGCAGCTTCCCTGGACACAAGCAGTTAGGATAGCACAATCAGTTACTTTTGTCAGTGTACCAATTGTTCCCTAGCTGGAAGTGCAAGCATTCTCAGCATACATATAATCATTCTCAATTGCACTTTTTTGGCTACCTAAATGACAGCATGTGAAGATAGGAAAGAGCTGTCATGCATGTATGCATCAACTCTTTGCTATGTTAAAAAATGTATTCTGCTTACTTCTATGAAAATAGCAGTACTTTCACGTATACAAAGAAGCAAAGAGGCAGTTGTTTGTTATGCTTTATGAATGAAAGGTAGTGCAGTTTGTGATAAGTGAAAATGGACTGCAGAGCTATGGAGACTCTATGAATATCTTTAATGCATTTTAAGGACCATTTATTGTCCTTAACACATTTTTGGGGTTGTCAACTTTGTTTGGGGGCAGCAGTTGCAGCGGGCCACCCATGACACTGACATAGCTAGCTAACTAGCTACAGCTCTGCTAGCTAGACAACTGGGTTCCTACCCTGAGACATTATCATGTATTCAGCCTTAAGGAGAGGTGACCCCACAATTATAATGAGCTTGCTTTAAGATTTTGTGTGATGCCAGACAATTAGATGTATTTATTTTTAAGTGTTTCTCATCACTATATCAACCTTGTTTTAAGCCTGCTATAACCAGTTAAGGGCATTTTTTATTACAATGAGCAGACCATACCTCATTTCATGTCTGCCACAACTCAGATAAGGACAATTACAAGCACCATGTTTACACATTTTCTGCTCACAGTAACTCAGATAATGACATTCAAATCCACTGAATAAAACACCACTTAGTGAATGCTGAGACACAAATGACTACATTCACATCCACCATTACTGCTTCTTGTGTCTGTAATAACCAGAACAATAGCAAATGCAGCCAAAATGTCTGGCACACAATGCCTACTGTCACCTAAGTAACAGCATTCATGCCTGCCATATCTGCCTCACTTCATGCCTGCTGTGAGTCAGCTAACAGCACTCATATCAACCATGTCTGCACTAGTTAATTCCTACTTTGACCAAAAGAGCATTCATGCCCATATTTATGCCTTGTTTAATGCCTGCTGTGACTTAGACCTGACCCGTCATGACCATAATATGTGCCTTAATTTGTGCCGGCTTTTACCCAGATAAGATCATTATCACTCTCTGTATATGCCTCGGTTTACATCTGCTGAAGGTCCAACAGCAATTACATTATCAAATCTCTTTGTTTTCTACCATTTATGACTTAATGCACCCATCATATTTCTTTGTGGGTACAGCCTGACTTTTTGGAAAAAATATTTCAAGCAGCAAATTATTTCATGTAAAATGTCAATACAACTATGTTATAGTCTTAGTCTGCAGCCTGATGCATGGCTTAATGTCTGTCTGTCTACACGTGTGTGTGTGTGTGTGTGTGTGTGTGTGTGTGTGTGTGTGTGTGTGTGTGTGTGTGTGTGTGTGTGTGTGTTTGTGTAACGTACTAAATGCTAAATGCATCTATTTCACAGATAAAAAGCAAGCACATTAAGTTATTGTGGCTGAAATTCATATAACTATGACAAATAAAAGAAAGAAATAACTAAAACAAACTAGTAAATGTAAAGACTGAAACTGATCTCATAAAAAGATGCAAAAAAAAACTATTCTAAAGAGGTGTTACTTTAGAAACCTCCTGAAGAATTCTCCAGACCTGCACAGCCAAATATGGGAAGGCAAATTACTCCAGAGACTCAGGGAAAGTTATGCTAAACAATCCACTACAAGTCTCTTGTCTCAAACCTGACCTTTAGACTGGCCACCGGCCTGTCGTCTGATGATCTGTGGGACCTAGCTAGGAAGTACTGTACTGTCAGCTCTTAAAAAACTCCTGTGGAAAATGTCAAGTGTAACTTATTGTTTTCCACAAGCTATACAGATGCTTAATGTTGTCCTCCTTCATATTCCATATTACTCTAGAATACAGTTTCATAAGTACAGTTCCACAACTTTTTAGCAAGGGTGTAACCAGAGAATTTAATTTTGTACTTGTGTGCTGTTATTGCTGCTTCCAACCCACCAGTCAGGTTAAAAATTTGACATGTTACTCACCAGCACTTAACAAATGTTCGCATCACTTTCCCTCTAAAACCATTAAATATATATTTTATTAATCTATGTAACTGTTATTGGAGGCCTTAATTTAGACAGCTGCGGACATAGAGAAACTATTACTTTTTTAAGCCATGCTAAGTAATGTCTAGAAAATTGTACTTAGTAGAGTACAAAATGTATGTCTAGCAACACCCTTGCTTTATTCTACAGTTCCCACACAATTCTGGTAGCCCTATTACAAACAGACCTTACTCTGCCCATATCATTCTTAGGTCATAGTCCCTAGAAGAAGACATGTTAGTAGAGGTAAGGTCTCGTCACTGACTTAAACAGTTGCAGTATTACTTCTTCCCTGCAGCTGATAGTACCAAAGCCTATCTCTTCCACACTAGCGGCTGAGCACCCTTAGACCATCTCAACCAAAGACGCAGGCAGACAACTTCATGATGTGCTAAATTTTAATTTCTACACCTCTCAGCAAAAATGATTGACATTATATTTTTATCTATCTATCTATCTATCTATCTATCTATCTATCTATCTATCTATCTATCTATCTATCTATCTAGTCAACAGTGAAATCACAAAAAATAATAATAAATGCTTAATGTCTCGGACTCCACCAGGAAGAAACCAACAGTCGAAAAGAAAAAGTCACTCTTAATTACACAAACTCCACAAAATTAAACGTTTTCATCCACTAAAACTTGGACTTCATCAGACTACTCATTACATTGTTACACATTTAAATACCCTATGTTTTGGTGCCAAAGCCACTATCAATGAAAGCTATACTTCATTTAAAGGGAACCCGACCTCATAAATATAACTATACCCATGTACATTAAATGAATGAATATAATAACAATATTAGGCACAGACATACAATCCCTATGTTGTTATATAAACAATAGTTAATACAAACTACATCATACAAGAATAATTAATAAATTGTAAGAGCTCATTTAAATGCATAAAATATACCCTAATGTAGTTAAAAAATAAAAAATAAAATTGCTTGTAACAACATGTTTAAAATACATTTGCACTTGTGTATAACTAACTCTGTACTTGTAATATGGTTTAATAGATATATGGTCATTAAGACTAGGTAGAGCGGAAGCGTCAGTCAATAATTGCCACTTTACCTCTCTATAACCAAAAATAGCTTTAAAATTACCCCCTCGAGGGTCTATCCTAATTTGTTATAGTGTGGCAAACTTAAATACATGACCATCCCCACATTTTTCTTCTTGTCTGAAAAGGGCGTTGTTACTATCCTTCCTCCTTATACTGTACAGGTGATCGTAGATTCTTTTTTTTTTAAGACACCTGTCTGTTTTTCCTATGTAGTAACATGAACAAGCCTTGCACTTTGCCAAATAAACTACCAGCTTTGAGTTACAGTTCCCTTGCCTGAATGTAATTCTAGTTTTAGTCACATTCTTCAAAGTAATCCCAGCATCTTCTAAAATAGCATGGCATTGGTTACAGCTACTACATTTAGTTGTGTGTTTAATCTGTACAGCTACACCCCTACTAATACTGCCCTGTTCCAAGCTTTTCTTAATATTACAGCCCATCTTGTAGACAAATGTGGGCTTCTCACCTACAATTTCTTTAATTTCATTATCTGCCATCAATATATTCCAGTTAAGAGTTAATATCTTTTTGACTTGAGTCACATGGGGGTATATTCTAATATACAAGCTCTTTGATAATTAATACTAGTGTCATTTGAATTAATGACTACTTTCTCAAGCCATTCTATTCCTAGCAGGGGTGGATATTTGTTGCCCCATTCCTTCACAACATACTTCTTCACGTCTTACAACATGTATTTTGGGTATCCCCTTTCACTAAATAGGGAAGTAATAAATTCCATTTCATCAACCATATCCACATACATGGATGTCATTCGAGCTGCCTTATACACTGTCCTTTGAAAATGTTTCTCATTAATTTTCTTGGGTGGTTACTGGAAAATTCGAGATAGCGATTGGAAAATGTGTTCTTCCTGTATATACATGACTTAAATCTGGTAATTTCATTAGATATATAGGTGTCCAGATAAGCTATACCCCCTATATTACATGTATGGGCAAATTTCACACCAGTACTAGTACCATTTATGCACTCCATAAAGGAATTTAAAATCTCCTGGGAGCCATCCCATAGGATAAATATGTCATCAAAAAATCTGGAGTAATGTTGAATGTGCTTGGAAAATTCACTGTTGAAGATGTGGGTATTTTCCCAATCAAGCATGACCAGGTTGGCATACATGGGGGAACAAGCAGCCCCCATGGCTACCCCCATGGTGTGTTGATAACGTTCACCCTCAAAATAAATGTAATTGTGGTCCAGCACAATTGATATACACTCCATAATAAGGTTGACATAATCCCACTCCAAATTACCATATTTTCTTATGCTGTTACAAAATCCCTCCAACCCTTGTTGTTTAGGAATACATGAAAAAAGATCAACAACATCAATAGTTGTATAAATTAATCCCCCTTTCCAAGGTTAGTTGTTAAGCCTCCCAGGAACTCCCACAAATCTTTAACCATGTGGGGTATTTTTCCATATATGTGTGTCAACCATTTGTCTATGGCTACACCTATAGGAAATGCTTTAAAGTGACTACCAGAAACAATGGGATGGGGGGTTACTAATGCTTTTATGAATCTTAGGTATTCCTACAATGGTAGCTAATATAGGATATTCAACTTTTGTAATTGTTACAGAGCAAACACTTCAAGAATTTAACCAATTATTTAACCAGTTTGGTTTTGATTACATGAAGTTGTTGATTAAAAAGAATGATGAAAAATTATGTATTTTAATGAATGAGGTAGAGAAGCTTAACAATGCTATTGTGAATGATTTATTGTTTGCACAATGGGAGAGATTGTATGTTAAGCAATTTAATATTGTGCATAAGATGGCACAAACCATATATGTTAAAAAAGCAGGAAAATTGTTAGAGATGTCGAGCAGTTTAAGAAGGATGTAGCTTATCCCTGGAAGGAATTTAAATATGGTAGTATAGCCAAGGGGGGTAATCATGAGATATTGAGAAATGATGGTTTGGATCAAGTGCACTTTGAGTGTGATGAACACTTTGAGAGTGATAGATTACATTTTCATAGTGGGTGGAAACAGGACCAACATCCGAAGTGGAAAAAAGATTGAAAATGGAAACAGGACAGGCAATATGGAACACACAGGTATCACAAGAACCAAGCATGGGGGGAGAATGTGAGATAGAGATAGATTTTGAACATGGAAGACACACTTTTTCTGGAAACATAGTTATTGATGGGGTAGTTAATAGCTTGAAAAACTTCAAAATTTATAACTACACTAATTTAGAGTTAGGTACTGAACATTTTTAATTATTATCTAGAGGTCTGAAATACATACCTAAAACTTGTTTCCATTTAGTTGACTGCCTAATTGAGATCAAACTGTTCTTAAAGAAAATTAATCTGGCTATTATGTTTCAAGATAATGTTCTGGTTACTGGTACTAAAACACTTAAGAAAAAAGCGTATATGTTCCACCTACACATCCCAGTGTAGCAGTATATCAGAAAATGGTTACAACAAATATATATAGACTTCAGAACAACATTAGAGCTAGGAAATGCAAGAGCAACTTATCAGGTGATGAATTAAGTATACTTAAGGAATTCAAGGAGGATCATCTCAGAGTGATGAAACCTGATAAAGGGGGGGTTTGTATACGATGGAATGGAATACACTACAAAAATATATGACATACTTCAAATTTCAGGCAATTACGAAACAGTTTCTATTAATGAAATTCACATAGTGTATAAACGTATAGATATGTATTTAGAGGAATTTCTAATTGATAATTGTATTACCATGGACACTTATATTTTTTTAAAAGTTGAATATCCTATATTAGCTACCATTGTAGGAAAACCTAAGATTCATAAAAGCGTTAGTAACCCCACCCCCTCCCCTTTCATCCTATTCTTTCTGGTAGTCTCTCTAAAACATTTCCTATAGATGTAGCCATAGACAAATGGTTGAAACACATATATGGAAAAATACCCCACATGGTTAAAGCTTCGTGGGAGTTCCTGGGAGGCTTAACCCCTAACCTTTGGAAAGGGGGATTAATTTATACAACTATTGATGTTGTTGATCTTTTTTCATGTATTCCTAAACAACAAGGGTTGGAGGGATTTTGTAACAGCATAAGAAAATATGGTAATTTGGAGTGGGATTATCTCAACCTTATTCTGGAGTGCATGTCAATTGTGCTGGACCACAATTACAACTATTTTGAGGGTGAACATTATCGGCAGACCAGGGGGTAGTCATGGGGGCTGCTTGTGCCCCCATGTATGCCAACCTGGTCATGCTTGATTGTGATAACACCCACATCTTCAACAGTGGATTTTCCAAGCACATTCGACATTACTCCAGATTTTTCGATGACATATTTATCCTATTGGATGGCTCCCAGGAGAGTTTAAATTCCTTTATGGAGTGCATAAATGGTACTAGTACTGGTGTGAAATTTGCCCATACATGTAATATAGGGGGGTATAGCTTATCTGGACACCTATATATCTAATGAAATTACCAGATTTAAGTCATGTATATACTGGAAGAGCACATTTGCCAATAGCTATCTCGAATTTTCCAGTAACCACCCAAGAAAATCAATGAGGAACATTTTAAAAGGACAGTGTATAAGGGCATCTCGAATGACATCCAAGTATCTGGATATGGTTGATGAAATGGAATTTATTACTTCCCTATTTAGTGGAAGGGGATACCCAAAATATATGCTGGAAGATGTGAAGAAGTATGTTGTGAAGGAATGGGGCAACAAATATCCACCCCTACTAGGACTGGAACGGGGTGAGAAAGTAGTCATTAATTCAAATGACACTAGTATTAATTATCAAAGAGCTTGTATATTAGAATATACCCCCCATGTGAATCAAGTCAAAAAGATATTAACTCACAATTGGAATATTTTGATGGCAGATAATGAAATTAAGGAAACTGTAGGTGAGAAGCCCACATTTGTCTACAAGATGGGCTGTAGTATTAAGAAAAACTTGGAACAAGGCAGTATTAGTAGGGGTGTATGTGTACAGATTAAACACACAACTAAATGTGGTAGCTGTAACCAATGCTATGCTATTTTAGAAGACATTGGGATTACTCTGAAGAATGTGAATAAAACTAGAATTACATTCAGGCAAGGGAACTGCAACTCAAAATTGGTAGTTTATATGGCAAAGTGCATGGCTTGTTCATGCTACTATATAGGAAAAACTGACAGGAGTCTTAAAAAAAGAATCTATGATCACCTGTACAGTATAAGGAGGAAGGATAGTAACAATACCCTTTTCAGACACGTAGAAAAATGTGGGGCTGGTCATGTATTTAAGTTTGCCACACTAGAACAAATTAGGATAGACCCTTGAGCGGGTAATTTTAAAGCTATTTTGGGTTATAGAGAGGTAAAGTGGCAATTATTGACTGATGCTTGCACTCTACCTGGTCTTAATGACCATATATCTATTAAACCCATATTACAAGTACAGAGTTAGTTATACACAAGTTCATAGGTTCATAGGTAGGTACTAGACTATCGGCCCAATGGCCTACGTAAGCCTAGCCAACAAGGTTTCCTGGCTTACGCCACCCAAGAAAGTTATTTTCCTGTGCCACTGTTGAGCAGAGATACAGAAGTGGTCCCCGGCATGTATTTCCTATTTCTCGTCCACTCATCAAGATTTTTCTTGAAGAGTGCTAATGAAGAACTTTGCTTGACATAGATGGGTAGCCTGTTCCAGAGTATGGAAAGTCTCTGGGACAGGAATCTATCCCTCCAGCATGTCCTGTTTATTGTGGAGACAAGGTTTAGGTCCCTAGAGTGTGTAGCTCAGAGGGATTGGGATTTCTTTAGGTGTAGCATGTCCAACAGCTCTTGGTTTGACATAGCTTTATATGTTAGGCAGAGATCACCTCGGAGTAGGCGATATGCTACGGAGTAAAGCATGTATTTTAAACATGTTGTTATAAGCAATTTTATTTTTTATTTTTTAACTACATTAGGGTGTATTTTATGCATTTGAATGAGCTCTTACAATTTATTTATTGTTCTTGTATGATGTGGTTTGTATTAACAATTGTTTCTATAACAACAAAGGGATTGTATGTTTGTGCCTAATATTGTTATTATATTCATTCATTAAAACTACATGGGTATAGTTATATTTATGAGGTCAGGTTCACTTTAAATGAAGTATAGCCTTCATTGATAGTGGCTTTGGTGCCAAAACATAGGGTATTTAAATGTGTAACTTAATGCAATGAGTATTCTGATGAAGTCCACGTTTTAGTGGATGAAAGCACTTAATTTTGTGGAGTTTGTGTAATAAAGAGTGACTTTTACATTTCACCTGTTGGTTTCTTCCTTGTGGAGTACGAGACATTAAGCGTTTATTATTATTTTTTGTGATTACCTTTTAATTCACCTTTGCATTTCTGTCCCACCCAATGATAACGTATTAAAATTCAGACATTTTTGTCACCCTTAAATAACATTTATTTTCCAGCTAATGATCGGTGTCACTGTTGATTCTAATTAAAAATGTTTCTACTTTACACCAGTCCATGAGAAATTGATTGTAGCTGTAGGAACAAATGTGGCTTGCTGACACAGTCTGTATTCTGCTGCTAAGCTATGTTGCCACCTGCAGTATTCTCCTTCCTGCTCTAAGGGTGACATGTGATTTCTGCAAGTAAGACACTCGGCAATTCTGCTACAGACTTGATGCTCTATGAGTCTAGATAAATGCCGATCAGCCCTATTGCTTAAGCTGAACAAATAAGCAGTATTACTTTGATGTTACATTTCCTCTGTAAAACAATGTTGTCACAGATCGCAGAGGCTAACTTTAACTTTACATCCTGCTGAAGTAGCACTTCCTGGCCTGTACTTCACCAACAGTTTAAGGCAGGGCATGACTATAACACATCTCCAGAGGAGCTTTCTGTTTTTTTTTTTTTTTTCCAGTAAGGTAACATGACAACAGCTGCTGCTACTGCTAATGCTAGTCCTAGCCTCTCTACCTCACCCCTCACTCTTCAAAATAAATGGGACTTTGACTGCATGATATGCAAATCGATTGTCTCATCTGTTCCTGTTGGTCATTTTCTTGATAAGATTCTTTAACAAGCATCCTCTTCCATACTATTCAATTACATTGATTGCCTTTAGAAATTAAATCTTTAGAGTTCTTACAATGAATATTCAAGGAAAATGTGTTTCAAACTTCAGTTTTAATTCAGTTACCTCTACCTCGTCTTCCTGTACAAGGCAGATGCTTCCAAGTTTATTTACTTTTTCTTGCATTTATAAAAAATGTTTTATAAGTTCATAGGTAGGTAACAGGCTATCGGTCCAAGGACCTAAGTAAGCCTAACCAACAAGGTTCCCTGGCTTACGCCACCCAGGAAAGTTATTTTCCTGTGCCCCTGTCGAGCAGAGCCACAGAAGTGATCCCTGGGGTATATTTCCTATTTCCCATCCACTCATCAAGATTTTTCTTGAAGAGTGCTAATGAGGAACTTTGCTTGACATAGATGGGTAGCTTGTTCCAGAGTATGGGAAGTCTCTGGGACAGGAATCTATCCCTCCAGCATGTCCTGTTTATTGTTTTAACAAAGTTTAGGTCCCTAGACCATGTAACTTGGAGGGATTGGGATTTCTTAACATGTAGCATGTCCAACAGCTCTGGGTTTGACATAGCTTTATATGCTAGGCAGAGATCACCTCAGAGTAGGCGATATGTTATGGAGTAAAGCTGGAGGTTTTTTTGAGACGGTCAGTGTAGGACATCTGTTTGAGGCCAGTAATCCTCTTTGTGAGGTACTTCTGTTGCCTTTCCAGCTGCTGCAGATGTCTTGTGAGGTACATTCCAAAAGAGGTGTTGTACTCTATAATGGGTCTAATGAGTGTCAAGCAGAGGGGAACAATGACCTCTTTTTTCCTGGATGAGAACTCTTTTGTGATAAGGTGTGCCACATAGAAGGATTTCCTGACTACTGTGGCGATGTGATTATCAAAGGAGAGACTACTGTCCACCTGGGTCTCAAGGTCTCTTATCACACATTCGGCATTAAGTAGACTGACGCCTATGTGGTATTTCATGCGTACAGAGTTTTTACCAAAGGGGATGACAATGCACTTTTTAGCATTGAGCTTGAAGCCATGGCTCTGACACCAGACATCTGCCTCAGTGAGGCCCTTCTGTAGGATGTTCACATCATTTGGGGACTCGACTATGGCTCCTAGTTTCCAGTCATCTGTGGACATCATTAGCCAAAGGCCTTCTGTGTTAGCCTGTACTTCAGAGAAGTAGATACCAAACAGGAGAGGACCCAGGACTGAACTCTGTGGCACTCCACTTGTCACTGGTTTGAAGTCAGATTTGGAGTCTGCAACTTTTACAGTGTGGGTTCTGTCAGTGAGCCAATTGGCAACCCATCTTGTGACATAGGAATCTATACTTAGTTTAGTGAGTTTAGCTATAATTCCAGAATGGGGCGTGGTGTTGAAAGCTTTGGCAAGGTCAAGATAAAATCCTCCAAAGCTACTTACGAAAATAAAATTGCCAAAGATTCCAAAGACAACCACAAGGCATTCTATAACTATGTCAAGAATCTAAATGGCAATGCTCATATCTGCTCTGAGCTACAACAGAATGGCATTAAATACACTGATATCAAGGATATTGCCAATATCCTGGCAGATCAATTCAGTGCCAACTTCACTCCCCTCTCACCCCCTAAACGGCCCATCATAAAACCAGAAGATTGCCAAATTCTGGTAATAATGGCCACACAGGCAAAAAAAGCACTCTCCAAAGCTAAGAATACAGCATCCATGGGACAAGATGATATCCCAGGCTGTGTACTACATGAACTAAAAAATGAACTGGCACCTCACCTAAGTGTCATGTTTAATCATAGCCTCACCTTAGGCTTCGTGCCCACTGAGTGATGCACAGCAACAGTTATCCCACTCCACAAGGGGGGATCCACCTTGGATCCCAGGAACTACAGCACCATCAGTATGACAAGTCTGATCTGCAAGGCCATGGAATGTATTATCATGGAACTTATAAACAAAGACATTGGCAATCTTCAAACACTGGACCCCACCCAGTTTGAGTTCGTGAAGGGCCGATTTTGTCTCCTGAACCTGATTGACTTCTTCTAATCAGTCTCCAGAGCTGTGAACAAGAGTAAGGTGGTCCACACAGCCTGTCTGGACATCGCCAAGGCCTTTGATAACATCCCCCACTCTGGACTCATAGATAGACTTACTAAACTGGGCATAAATCCCTATGTCACTCGATGGGTTGCCAACTGGCTTACTGGCAGAACCCACACTGTAAAAGTAGATGACTCCAAATCCAGCTCCAAACAAGTGACAAGTGGAGTACCTCAGGGTTCAGTCCTGGGACTGCTCTTGTTTGGCAACTACTTCTCTGAAGTACAGGCCAACACTAAGGGACTCTGGCTAACAAAGTTCAGAGATGACTGCAAACTGGGAGCCATTATTGAATCCCCAAATTATGTGGATACTCTACAAAAGGGCCTTACAGAAACATATGTTTGGTGCCAGAGCCATGGGCTCAAGCTCAATGCCAAGAAATGCATAGTTATCCCCTTTGGGAAAAAGCATGCACCCATAAATTACCACATAGGTGGCAGTACACTAAACACAGAAAGTGTGATAAGAGACTTAGGGATACAGCTAGGCAGTGGTCTCACCTTCGATAACCACATCGCCACAACAGTCAGGAAATCCATCTATGTGGCACACCTCATCACTCAGGGCTTTTCATTCAGAGAAAAGGAGGACATTGTCCCACTGTACTCATCTCTCATTAGAACCATTATAGAATACAGCACCCCATTTGGTATGTACCTCTCAAGACATCTACAACAACTGGAAAGGCTGCAGAAATACCTCACTAAAAGAATCACATGCCTAAAGCAGATGCCCTACGCTGACCACCTTAAAAAACTCCAGCTATACTCTGTCGCATATCATCTACTCAGAGGCGATCTCTGCTTAACATACAAGGCCATGTCAAACCCAGAGTTGTTGGACATGCTACACTTAAAGAAATCTCAATCCTTCAGAGCCACACGCTCCAGGGATCTAAACCTTGTCATCACAATAAACAAAACATGCTGGAGGGATAGGTTCCTGATCCAGAGACTCCCCAGACTCTGGAATAGACTGCCCATACATGCCTTTTTGGCCCTCTTCAAAAGGAACCTTGACGATTGGATAGAAGAAAGGAAATTCACCCCGGGGATCACTTCAGTTGCCCTGCTAGACAGGGGTCCAGCGAAGTAAATAGTGTGGGAAGAAATAGTCAGGGAACTGTTATGGCTAGACTTGTATAGGCCCTAGGGCCGATAGCCTAGTACCAACCTATGAACCTATAAGATAGGCTGTGTGAACCACCTTACCCTTATCTACGGCTTTGTTGACTGCCTCAAAGAAGTTGATCAGGTTTAGGAGGCATGATCTGCCTTTCACAAATCCAAACTAGGTGGGGGCCAGAGTTTGGAGGTTACCAATGTCTTTGTTTATGAGTTCCATAATGATACATTCCATGGCCTTACAGATCAGGCTTGTCAGACTAATAGGGCGATAGTTCCTGGGATCAGTGTTGGCTCCCCCTTTGTGGAGTGGGATAACTTTTGCTGTGCACCATTCAGTGGGCACAAAGCCTAATGTGAGGCATGACTGAACATGGGGCTTAGGTGGGGAGCCAGTTTGTTCTGAAGGTCACGTAAAACGCAGCCTGGGATGCTGTCTGGTCCCATGGATGCTGTGTTTTTGGCTTTAGAGAGTGCAGCTTTTACCTGCGTAGTTGTGATTACAGGGACTCTTCATTCTTCCTGTAGAGATATGTGCCCTTTAGGGGGTGAGAGGGGGGTAAAGTTAGCACTGAACCTATCTGCCCAGATGTTGGCTATATCAGTTGATTCTGTAATTTTCGTGCCGTTGTGCTGTAACTCAGAGCAGATCCCATCCTCAAGTTGATGTACTAACATTGCTGCTTCTAGAAAATTTGCCACTTGCCCTTGCTGTTTTACACTATTCCATATTTTTACTGACACATTCCCTGTCTTACATATATTTCTCAGTCATTGTTTGACTGACTTTGTATTTGCATTTACACTGCATACAATATATACTGCAGATAGAAGTGTACCAAGGATTATGTATCCCCACCTCACTACATTATTGATGTGGTGGAAATATAACCTGCAGACTTTCCCATTTCATAAAATATATCTAAACATTTACACAACACATGCATCTGTACTATGTTAATACAAACTTACACTACACAGAAATATGCAAAAAATGCATTTTGTTGATAAGAAATGTTCATTGTTTAATCAGGCAATTACACTTATGACACTTGAAAGACCCCAGGAGAGCTTACAAATATGAAACTAAATGAATGAGCCTTTTCAGATTCTATTTATTTGAAAATTCAGTATTCCACATTACTTCGAATTAAAAACACACTTTTGAATTATTTTAGGGGTGCTGAATGAATGCCAAGTATCTTAAGTGTGATCATCAGGAAAGTAAAATGGTAATAAAATGTATTAAGGATATACACTAACTATGAAACTGCTGTATACTGGGACATTTCCTCTTCTCCAAGGAAAGGCAATCTCTAAGTCGGTACATATGAATAGCAGGGGGGTGAGAGAGTGCAGGGGCAACCCAGTGCAAAAATGCTTAAATGTATAACAGTGAATTGCAGAATATAATGTCAGCATTTAAAATTACAGTTTAAGTTTTAAAGTGTGGGGATTTGCAGTATCAAGTGTCGCACAAACTTTTGAAAGGGAAACAGTACCCCACAGTCCCATTATATTGATAGATCACTAATTCTTGGGTCATATTTGATTTTGGAGATAGTCATTTTTTTTTCATAAATTATGGCAATCAGTTAAAAATAGGCAAAAATGTTTTACAGCCATTTTCATTTTCTTTCTAATTTACTTAGGCCATTATTATAATCAGACCCCCTAAACTGTGGAAGTCGAATGTTTCAGCTTGTGAACCTGCGAGGGACAGTACTATTCCAATATACCTTCAATTGATGTAAATGTATATGTGCCAACAGATAATGTAGCAACCATGCAAGTACGCTGAATGAGTATGTCTCCTGTATCTATGACATATTTTTTAACTTATTTCAATGTGCCCAAAACTTCTCTGAAAATATTTACAAGCATAAGTAACATACCGATTTTTGTTTGTTTTGCCTAAGAAAGCAAACTATTTCATTACTTATTTTCTAGCCATTTCCTGTCAATCTCAAAGCAGGATTAGAGAAATACATTAAAATGAGTCAATTTAACTCATTAAGCCCTAAAAACACCCAGTGTCAAAAAGATCTAGTTGTGGGTACCGTTTACTGTGCAGTTATATTTGTACTAATATCTATAAAACTAAGATGGATAAAAGGTATGGGAAGCTATCATGACAGGCTATAGAACTGAGAATGACACTTGACCTTTGTTTAGTACAGGTGCAGATATATATCCAAAAAGTCATAATTTGCATAGTTCTATAAATGTCTCAACGATCAGTCAACATGAACAGAATACCATGGAGTCACATCAGAGCTCACCATGAGGTAAATAAAATTACTGTTGATGGTGTAAGGCCAGCATGAACATTAATTGGCATACTATAAATTGTTTACCAAATAATTCAATAAAAAACTGTTCAGTGTACTGATTGCAACATGTAAGGCTTATTTTAAGAGATGGAACCAAATGAATATTGCCACAGGATTGACAAGTATGTGTTAAACTACCCTGGTGCTTGTATTTAGTAGCATTTAAGGTTTTTATTTTAGTTATTTATTTATTAACATTTGATTACCAGGAAAGTCCAACTGGGTAGAAGCTCATTTTCAGTGGAGGCCCAGGAGAAAAGCTTCAAATTGTTACAAAAAATTTTAAGAACAATAATTTTACAGTCTTCAAAACAAAAACAAAAGCATCTGCAGTTTAAATAATTATAACCAATTAGACATAATGTAAAAACATTGGTTAAGAATCAATACAAGGTGTAAGACACTCATTTAATATTTAGAGAAATTTTAGACAGTTTGTAGAGAAATTAAAGGTAAGTCAGTCTAATACAAACAGGAATTGCAATATGAAGTGAGGGAAAAACAGGTTTATGGTATATTTAGAGAAAAAGTCAGGGAAGAGAATTTGATAAATGAAAGGAAGTAAGTGAAGAAGGGAGAGTAAGGAGGTATAAGGAATGAAAAAGCTACTTGTTCACATTTAGGGATATAGTTTATCCTGGTTTTGAGCAAAAACAAAGCCATATTTTAGCTAGGAAGTCTTTCAGAGTGGTTTTGGAAGATGTGAGGGAGGGTATAGACTTGATGGATACAGGCAAGGAGTTCCAGATCTTAGCAACCTTGTATGAGTACAGACAATGCCCTGCAGATATGTTAGGCTTGTAGACAGATAGGAGTTTTAGAAGTGTTAGTTAGGTTTTACAGATGTGAAGATTTGCCCTGTGAGTCTATCATTTAATTCTGCCAATGTCATGGGAAGCGACCACTATTCTTATGTAGGATGTTAGAGTACAGCCTTCTAAATTCCTGCAAATACTAAAACAAAAGTTGAACGGTCACTGGGAAAAGATAAGCCGTCAGTGTGTATAAGGACCGTAAAGTATACAAAAGGATTGTAAATGTAGAATAAAAAGTAAACTGCAGAAGGGAAATTGATTAGTATATAGTTATGCTTTACAGTGCAAGGATCATAATCAATGTGATTTAGGTGCACTATGTACTAGTACAGGGAGGTGTAGATACAGCTGGTATAACAAGAACGATGGGAAACAATGTCAATGGATATGCAATTGAATATGAAGATAAAATGAGGTCATGCAGAAGGAATAAGAGGAAAAAAACTATTGGGAGTTATGAAATATGTATTCAGGATGGAATAAAATGCACTGAGAAGAGACTAATACTGATGGTAATTTCAAGAAGGAAGGGAAGGTAAATATGTTCACCTTGGGGTTCAATACCTAGGTAATGAATAATGTCAGTTAGAATGCAAAAACTTATAAATCTATTTCTCCAAACACAACACCATGAAACTGTTGATATAAATTCAGTTTTGACACCACTACAACAGTACACCATCAGATATTTTCCTTACATTTTTGCAGGAAGAGAAATATCCTACTCCCCTCTCCGATGACCTCTAAATTTTTATATTCTACTTCTGAGGTTGCCAAAATAATAAAATGTTGATAATTCCAGAGCAGTACACCAATAAGAATTTTCTTATGTTTTTGCAGAGGGACAAGTCCCTTGCACCCCCATCACATCTAAACTTTAACATTATACATGTGGAGTCACACAGCATCATAGAAAATACAATACTGAGTGTGACAAATAAACAAGCTTCTCTAATGTTATGTGACCTGGACTAAAGATCTTTATTCACTGAATTTCAGTTTTATAATCTGAAATTTCAGACAAATGGCATTCAGAGGATATAAATTTGACTCTAAATATTCAACAGATCAATCACAGGTCCCTGAGGGATAGCTATGTTGTACGGACCACTAGCTGGAAAAAAAAGAATGATGACAACTTTAAAGGAGAATTGGGAAGTGAAAATACAAGGAGACAGTCATACTAGTGAGAAACCTTAATAAAAAAGTTACCTTAATAACTGAAAAAAAAAGAAAAGTATTTTATATCCTATCTTGACGTTTTCGGTACTATCAATGTCTGTGCACCATTCTAAGTGGTTTGCATGTAATTCAGTTTTATCCCAAAATGGCCTAATGGGTATGGCTTCATGATGCCATTCGTATAGTTTTTGTCTCATAACATTAATTATATAGAGACAGAGCATGTTTGCTGCTCTTGCCTGTTCATTCACTTAAAGGAGGACTACGGTTTGCTAATTTTATGTTTGGCAAGAACAAAATTTCATAATTTGCTCTGTTTTTAGTCAACGTCCTTGATTCTGTTTGTGGTCATTTCCAGAGAAGCCTTATCTAAATATATATATATATGTGTGTGTGTGTGTGTGTGTGTGTGTGTGTGTGTGTGTGTGTGTGTGTGTGTGTGTGTGTGTGTGTGTTTTCAAACTGAGAATAGTAGTTCCAACCAAGCTTTGTAACCGAGATATGCAGCTGTCTTCTGTCAGTGATGATAATACATAGACATACTGACTTTATATCTGTATCCAAGTTTGAGACTTTTTATTAGATATTATAAGTGGGATGACTGACATGACAAGCTGATTTATTGGCATAGCTATAAATATGGATGTAGTTCCTTTCCCTTGCACACCTTCATGTCAAAAAAAAAAAAAAACAGATGTAATGATATGAAATAAATAAGTAAGTAAGAAAGTAAATAAATAAGGCAAGTTTTTACAAAAAGCCAACATGGTGGAAACAGATTTGTGCAAGAAGCAGAAGGAATAATACTTTAATAATCCTTTCTCTTCTGTGCACTTGTGGATTTCGATTAAAAGGAAGAAAAAACACTGTGAAAAAATTACATTTAGCAAGAGTTATCCTTTAATGTGAACATTTTCAAAATATCCATAATGTGACACTGGTGATTTGTTATGAAGGAGTTGCTTTCAGCTAGAACAAGATATGTCATAAAGCAGCCCGTATCACAAAACCAGAAACAGGATGGCAAATAGCACATATGAACTATATGTATGCTTTTTATGGATATAGTTAAATTAAACGTATATCTGCATGTGCGTGCATGCATGTGTCTTTGTATGTGTGTGTGAGAGTGTGAACATGTCTGCATATGTGGGCATGTTTATGTGGGTTAAGGAGCTCATAAGTGTGAGTGGGTGTGGACATGTCTGCATATGTGTGTTTGTTTATGTGGGTTAAGGCATGCGTGTGTGTGTGTGTGTGTGTGTGTGTGTGTGTGTGTGTGTGTGTGTGTGTGTGTGTGTGTGTGTGTGTGTGTGTGTGCTTGTATATGTGTGTGCATCTGTCTGTGCCCATAACTGACAAAGAAAAACTACAACACAGTGCCAACAAAGTAAACTGATTAGTCTTCAGTCCATGTAGAAGCACAGTACAACCACTATATTTGTAGAATGTACATTAATCAATATATTTGTAGAATGTACAACATGTTAAACAACCAATATATTTGTAGACTGTACATGTTAAACAACCGATATATTTGTAGAATGTACTACATGTTAACTTACCAAGTGCTATACAATGAGAAATGATGTCAGAAAAATGTTTACAGATGAACAGTGGGATGGGGAAGGAAGGGGTTGTATTAAAGCCTGTAACCAAGAATGCTTGATCAATGTTTTTGAAATGGAATGCAAAAAACATGTATAACTGTTTTTGTTTCTTCTAAAACTCAGTGCTGCTGAATACAGTTTTAAAAGTAATTTTTAGAAGAACTGCAATACTATACCTTCTTGCACAGAGAATGATAAAGGAATGGAGGAAGAAATCAAGTTAAAAGTATAATGATTTTGGTAGTAGCTGGGGAACATTTCTTCATTTCAACTATTAAAGGAAGTTATAGGATGATACATTGCCTTATGCCAGATAAAATAATAAAAGAGCACACTGTTCCAGAGCTGAAGACACTGAATTTTCCTTATGGTCTCTAGTGACTCTAACAAAATACAGAATTATTACTTTTTTCTTGTTAAAAGCAACATTTTCTGTAAGGTATCCATAGTATAAAACAACTAAAAAGATTTTTAGTGCTGTGTTTGAAAAGATACAAGAATGCTAGGAGACAAACTTGGAGGCAGCAAGAACAGCTGTCACAAGCACTGTTGTCATGAGTGTGCTGACAGCAAGCAGACGTGAGCTCACCGGTATACGCCAGGGCTTGAATAAAGCTACTACCTGGTCACATGACGCGGGCAAACTCTGCATCAAGTTTATTAAGCTTACCAGTGGAGCCAACCTGAACAACTTCAACTTTCATGATAGAATTATTGCTTTTCACTGCATGCTTAATAAGTGTTTTGATTAAAATACAAGCATTTGTAAGCCCCATGGAGAAAGCAGCTGGAGGTGATGGAAGAATTGTAAACAATTACAAGCCTTTACTGTGTTAACACAAATGTAAACCAATCTGATGTTGATATTTTAGTACTACAAGTCAATGCAGTTTTCCTATAATTAACACCGGTATAAGCCAACTATTTTTCCTATGTTTTCACCCATTTAAACCAATCTGCTGATGCCTTAAACCACAGTGTTATAATCTGGGTGCTCTAACCATAGGAACAACCACATTTAGTTTAACCAGGAGAGAAAGACAGAGAGAGAGAGAGAGA
>NC_056741.1:1532106547-1532306547 GCF_019279795.1 Protopterus annectens | reverse complement strand
CAGTCGAGCATCTGTACGGATCCCATATACATATGTGTATATATATATATATATATATATATATATATATATATATATATATATGTATATACATATATATAAGCTTACTATCAAAATTCTGAAACACAGTTGTTAGAGTAATGACTTACTCGAAAAAAGGTTGGAAAGGAATGCATTGTTCACTCAAAAAAATGAAAGCAGTAATGTTGATAATTCTAATTTGACATTATGGACATTACCCATCTTATCTTGATGTCTGGTGATTTACTGCAAACATTTTTCAGGGGGGAAAGCCCCTCTACACCCCATAATCCCTGCTAATTATATATTCCACCTCCAGGATCGCACTACAGTGAGGAAAAGGGTAACATCCCTATCCCCACTGAAGTGTGATCACCAATCAGAATGTCACAACAGCAAATACACACTAGCATTCACTGTTGTGGAGTTGAACATTAAGTGCCATCTAACATTTTGATAGTATGTATATATCTAAATATATGGATACTATGTGGTTTATCACTGCATGCATTTCATTGTGTGCGAAAATGCTAGAATGCTGGTGCTTTTCGTCAATGGTAAACTGGCTGCATTGTGTAATGGTCGAAGTTCATTAGATCAGCTATTACATAATTCAAAAAGCTTCCCGCTTTCTTTAAGTTTGTGCAACCTTGGAGTTATTGTATTTAATTCCACATTGCATGGTTTGACCCCCATTCATAAATGTTGTTTTCCTGTTTTACCTTTGGTAATTGGAAATGTAACCTATTGGTTTACATCTGAGATTACTTTTTTGATGACTTTAGAGGTGATGTTTTGAGTTTTAATCTAACTCACTGGCAATTATTCATTATAAATTCATATACATAGTTGTCATTCAAACTGCTAACAACTCATTTGATCAATCAGCTTGCATGGATATAAAACTGAACAACAGCACAAAGATGTGAGTGGACTGCACACTTTTTTGACTCACATTTGGTTGAATTCAAGTTTCATACAGAGCAGGTATGTAGGAGTGGGCAGGAAATTAATGTTTGACTGAAAAGGTAGTGGTTGTTTAAATGTGCAAGATCAGGTTATAGTAGGTAGTGTTGTTGTTGTTGTGTCTTTCGGCTTTTCCCAGTTAGGGGTCGCCACAGCGGAACACTGGTCCGCTAATGATTGGCAGTAGATAGTGGGTAGTGTACGTGTGCAAATGTTTGCTGGGTTGAGATAGAGTTAGTGATAGGAAAAGGACAGATTTAGTGTTGTGACTGCTTGAAGGTGTGAGTGTTCTGTGCCTTCTGTCTTATGTAGTAACACTTTTAGGGAAAGGAATTCTAGCATTTTAAGGAGTAGGTTTAGTATTAGAGAGAGAGTTTGCATATGAGTAATATGCTGTAAGGGGGCAAAGCCCAGAGTTAACTAAGTTTATTACAATTATCCATTTATTTTAGCTATACACCATTTAGCATATTTGATGGTATGTGTATACATTTCAATTTAACTTAACAGAGGAAGATGTCTGGCAGTTTGTCTAGCATTTGGCTTTGAAGATTAAGGATCTGTTAATGAGCCACTTCCTGTGGTTCAGTGGTGCAAGGTTTGATTCCCTCAGCTTCCATTGTCTGACTGCGTAACTCTGGGGAAGTTACTTAACCAGACACTGCTCCCAGTCTGAGGCTGAAAAAGGTCCATGAGGATCATTGCTCTAACCCAGAAAAGAAATACAAATAAATAAATAAATAAATAAATAAATAAATAAATAAGAAAGAAAGACATAGAGAGAGGCAGAATGACTGAGTACCTTTGGTGGGGATGGCTGGCTTGGAGGTGGTGAAATGCAACTGTTCATGTATCCAGATAAACCAGTCTGAGCTTAAAGCATGAGACAATCATACTTACATGAGGACGGCTACATATGATAACAGCTAATACAGATCTGGAACAGAATGTGTTGGAAAGCCTGAACTCATCTCCTGGATTACATTGTATCAGTTTGCACTTAAACCATATAAGATATATATGCTGTGAAAACTTACCTTAACGTAAGAAGAGGTGTCTGGCACAGTCTGAAACATAGTCATTGATTTTCAGATGTCCTTGCAGGAAGGACCTTTGTTTATTGCCTATTCAAAAATAAAGACAATTTTCAAGAATAAATATACATTTTGCAGTGCAGTAAATTCAAGTTAATTACATTAACTGATTTAAAAACAATGCCTCCAAGCAGACACACACACACACACACACACACACACACACACACACACACAAATATACCCGCATGCATGCACAATGCTCAATATACCTCACAACTCCTTTGCCTAAAAATTCTAGACAAACAAGCAATAATGGAGGGACAAATACTAGAAAATCAGCAATAAGCTTCAGTAATTTACCGGAAAATCAAAAATAAGTGACAGGTCAAAAATATGAGGGAAAACTGGGTTCCTTTTGTGAAATCAGGGACAGATGGGTGGCATGCTCCTCAAAGTCACTTTGGAATTGTGGAGGAAAGGCATAAATGTATGACAAGAGCTGTTATGTGCACAGAGCTTTTTCTTTTTCTGCGCCCTGATGCCACTCAGGGTAGCGAGGCATAGTTCTCAGCCTTCCATCTCCAGACTATGGAGCACTGCTTTGTGATCTGGAAGAAATGGTAGGAAGTGTTACACTTACTTACTAACAACTTCAGCAAGGGTGATCATAGCAGGTTAAAATGTATTCTTTTAAAAGTAGAACTGCTACCTATTAAGAAATCAGGCTCTCTGTCAGGAATATGTTCTTTTAGAAGTAGAACTGCTACCTGTTAAGAAATTAGGATCTCTGTCAGGAAATTCGGAAAGCAGCATCTCTGTCAGTAAATTCAGTTTTGAACAGAGTACTTTTCTGGTATTTTGAATTATTCTGAGAGCTGACATATTTCTGAAGTATATTTCCCAAGTGCTTAGTGTTTCACTTTAATTTTCTATTTGCATTTAAATTATTTTGTCAGAACAGACTTCTATTTATTTCATCTGGTATCCCGGGTAATGTGAAATGTGACCATTAGCAGGTGGGTTATACTTAATCAAAATAATCCTCTTCATTATGTAACTTAGGAGAAGGCTGAAGTACACAAAAGGTCTGAGGATTATTTTTGTCACTGTAAAATCACAGATCTGTCCTCCAGTTAATCTTTACCTCCACTCATGTAAAATGACATATACATTTCTTCAGTATAAATTATAATGTTATGAATAAAACATAAATTCTGGAAAATTGTAAAATACACCTTGCAGGAAACAGTGTACAAGTACTATACATTCTACTTTCTGTCATTATTTCATTAGTATGATTTTTCAAACTGTAGGTTTTTAGTGTAATAGTTTCAACAAGCATACCAGCTGCAAAACAATATTACAAACATAACATGGGCATGTTTACACATTTGCTGGTATGTTTCATTTAGCATATTCATTTAGCATATTATTTACACTTTCTTCATAACTCTTGTTTTATTGATAATTAACTTTGATATCATAATTGTTAACATTGAAAGAAAAGCAATACATGGATGTGGCAGTGGGTGGGGCAAAGACCGAGGCTTTTGTCTGTTTTTTGGCCCTTCCAGAGGTCGTGATTCTACTTAAAAGGAGTTTTGACAAATGAATTAGTTAAGAAAAAAATCTTAAGACGGACTTGTCTGATAAGACTCTCTGAATGACGGTTATAGTATGAAATCCTTATCGTTGGTACACCGAGGAACCAGTATTTGGACAATATCTGAAAAACTGAGCCCCCCCTCAAAAGTGCCGAAAAAATGAACTGCAAGCCATCCACCCCCACCCCCGCGCTGCAAACATAAAAAACGCACAGGCAGCAATTTTTATTTGGAAAATAACGATCGGGGTTGTCCTTGTCATTTGTTTATGGCATTTGACTCTGGGACAACTTAACCTCTGCACCTGTAAATTTACCTCCTCTATATAGTCTGAGTTGCCCCTGATCCCACAGACCGTCCCTGAATTGTGGCTTTTTGGTAAATCATTGAGGACTGCAGTCATTAAATAATGACAGATATTTAATTGTTGGTCTTCATATCGTTCAAGAAATGTTTGACAGTGGAAAATCAGCTGTTCTCGCAGCTTTATAAGTTTATAAGAGCAATAGTTAACGTCTGACCAAGGCTTTGGGCATTTGTCCCTGATTATTTTGGGGTTTGTCCCTGATTCTTGAGCTAACATGATTGTGGACCCTTTCGGCGTGGAACAGCGTGGGCCATGGAGTTTTTAAGACTAAACAGGGAAGGTTCCTGTTAATTATATACAGCCGACGTGTACATGCAGTTGGGTTGTCTGTACTAGTTTATCACATAAGCCAGCTCAGATGAACAGAACAAGGGCTCTACACAGGACATGCAGTGAATGACAGCTGTTGAGAACCTTTAACCGCTCTTTGTGGCTTACAGGAAACGTTTAAATTGCAATGTTCCCTTTTCTGAGCAGCAGTCAGACCTTCAGAGTAATTATTCTGAATTAAACTGAGTGACATCTGGGTTTCAGGAGCCTGTTACTTTCTTAGAATTCTTGATAATTTACACAGGATTTAATATTTATCTCCTTCTTTATTACTGTTACTTTTTAAACAGTGCCCACTGACTTGGTGTTTCAGCTGGTTATCACTATTTCAGTTAACAAGACATTTCTTTAGTCCAGCACAGCTCCTTGCCTCATAAAATAACGCTGGAAACTAGGTATCAGGTCGAGCCTGTCCCAGGACAGACAGAAGTAAGGACAGAAACATTTCTTGTTTTCTAATGTGGAAGGAACCCAAGGCGTGTTTTAACATTGCTGCAGAAGCTGAGGTCAGAGGGCAGCTGACTGCAAACGTTTTTCAGGAAGCTGGCAAATCATTGCAAATAAACTCTTGTTTCCTGATCACTAATGGTGTGTGTACATGATGGCATAAGATGCAAAGGCATCATTCCTTGTTATCTGATGAATGGGTACACTAGCAGAACGAAAACTCCTCCTTGGAGCTTTCAATTCATGGTGCAGATTGAGTAGATAATGGTGCAGACTGGCACGCTGTAATACCACAGTTCACCATGATATAGCTCTGCCATCCCTTCTTTTCCCCGGACTGTATGGTGGTCGGTGCCAGAACCCCTCATTGGCTTTAGGCTACAGGGGATTGCGTAGTCTTTTCACAGCTCTAGGTGCCTTATAGTTTTGCTTCTAATTCTCTTTATATTAGTCACTGTTTCCAGGTTTGCCACTGTCTTTTTTCAGTTGTTAGCCTGGTTTCATGTTAAATGTCCTCCTACTAGCCTAGCCATGCCATTCCGCTATCTCAGTCTGCCAGCAAACCAGTACTTCCCTTCAGTCCAATTATCGCATAGCGGTACAGTTGATATAAATCAGTTCGTTGAATTAGTATGGTCATTTAAAATGCAGTTCTTAATGTGGAGCAGCACTTCATTTCTGGAGACTCGTTACATTATACCACCTTAAGTGCTCTGGTACTTCTGAAACCTAAATAAACTATTTAGTAAGTGTTGTGTTACCAACTGGCTTACTGATAGAACCCACACTGTCAAAGTACACAACTCCAAATCCAGCTCCATACTAGTGACAAGTGGAGTACTTCAGCGTTCAGTCCTGGGACAGCTCTTGTTTGGCATCTGCTTCTTTGAAGTATAGGCCAACACTAAGGGACTCTGGCTAACAAAGTTTGCAGATGACTGCAAACTGGGAGCCATTATTGAATCCCCACATGATGTGGATATTCTACAAAAGGGCCTTAGAGAAACAAATGCTAGGTGCCATAGCCATGGTTTCAAAGTCACTGCCAAGAAATGTTAGTTATCCCCTTTGGGAAAAAACATGTACCCCTGAATTACCACATAGGTGGCAGTACATTAAACACTGAAAGTGTGATAAGAGACTTAGGGACACAGGTGGACAGTCATCTCACCTTCGATAACCACATCACCACAACAGTCAGGAAATCCTTCTATGTTGCACACGTCATCACTAAGGGCTTTTCATCCAGAAAAAAGGAGGTCATTGTCCCACTGTACTCATCCCTCATTAGACCCATTATAGAATACAACACCCCATTTGGTATGTACCTCTCAAGACATCTGCAACAACTGGAAAGGCTGCAGAAATACCTCACTAAAAGAATCACAGGCCTAAAGCAGATGCCCTATGCTGACCGTCTAAATAAACTCCACCTATACTCTGTCACATATCGTCTACTCAGAGGTGATCTCTGCTTAACATACAAGGCCATGTCAAACCCAGAGCTGTTGGACATGCTACACTTAAAGAAATCCCAATTCCTCAGAGACATACACTCCAGGGATCTAAACCTTGTCATCACAATGAACAAAACATGCTGGAGGGATAGGTTCCTGACCCAGAGACTCCCCATACTCTGGAATAGGCTACCCATACATGTCAAGCAGAGTGCCTCCTTGGCCCTCTTCAAAAGGAACCTTGATGATTGGATGGGAGATAGGAAATTCACCCCAGGGATCACGTCAGTCACCTTGCTAGACAGGGGACCAGAGAAGTAAATATTCTGGGAAGAAATAGCCAGGGAACCGATATGGCTAGGCTTGTATAGACCCTAGGGCCAATAACCTAGTACCCACCTATGAAGCTATGAACTTGGTAAACTCAAAGGAATGCACTTGGTGGCTTTTTTCATTTATCATAGGACTCTGACACCCATATCTGCGAGACTTGACAGGTCAGGAGCTCGTTATAAACTATGACCCCCCCAATAATACCTTTGCGGTTGCATTTCAAGAATCCCAAGTCATGTTTTGCAGGATTTTCGATTATTTATTAAATAGTATACCACTTTCTTTCTGTAAAATCTGATGAAACCTACCAATGAACACAACAAACCAGGAAAGCCTTGTCCCAGGTGGTGTAGGTGTTCTATCTACTTATGACCCCCCCCCCCCAAAAAAAAACTGTTAAATATCAGAAGGGGCTATCAAGGTGGAAACTGCTTGCAATTAATTAACCTTCCAGTGTTATCGCTGAACATAGAGCAGCATTGAGATTATGTTTCCTGTAACAACATAAAAGGTTCTACACTTTTTTCATTAAGCATATCTAGAAAATATTAAAAGGTTAAGAAGATATCTACTCTTAAGGACAAGGGAGATTTCTGAAAGGCAGTTAGTCTGGTCAGACCAAATTTTGAAAGGAAGTTTATATTGCAACACTTTTTAATACAAAACCACTGCCTTCTCTCTCTCTCTCACTGTCTCTCTCTCTCTCACACACACACACACACACACACACACACACACACACACACACACACACACACACGTCTTAAATCATGTAACAGTTGACATCACTTCTTCCGGTAGAACTGTCTCGCTAACACAGAAGCCAAAAGTGTTAAATGAAGAAAGACTTACTTTGTAAGTACTTTATAAGCTGACAATACTATATTTTACAAAATATTAAATGCTATTATCTTAGCACATATTGTCAACATCAACAATGCAATTACTCCTGTCTACTAAGAAGAAAATTAAAACTGTGTTTACAGTAACTAAGTTACTTCTTGTAGTGAATAAGTGCAGCCTGGTGATTGTAGCAGAGTGTCCCGTTTAGTTTTGCTCCTGGGCTGAAATCCGATTTGCTCAGACTACATATTAGTCAGGGACGTGAAATGCACCGGCAAGATTACAATAATATATCGTGTGTTTTGCATCTTTTATTTTATTTATTTATTTATTTTGCTTAATGTGGCCCTGGTAACAAAAGAATACATTTTGATACTGTTTTTTTTTTCTACAACACTTTGCGAGAAGCTAAACTTCAAAAGGAAACTTTGAAGGCACGTATTTTGTTGTGAACATAATTGCCTACACCAGGAGTCAGAACAAGTGCTAATGTGGGCTTTTGACTTTTGAAAGGGAAAGGGGCACTTTTGCTCCCCCCCCCCCAAAAAAAAAACGCTGCCTTTTTGGACTTACCTTTTCCACGTCTCGCAGGTCAGGTCTAAAACACTACAAAAACTCCACAAGGGAACTTGAAGCACAAAACAGGAACACAATGTTTTATGCAGGTCAACACAGAGATGCTATTCACTCATTTCATGTTCATATCCTAAAGTCTTGCCTCGGCTCCAGCCACTCTCATTTCAGCCACTGACATCAGCAGAGGAAAGAAATATATAAACCTTGTTTTTTTCATAAAGATCCTTTTGTTAGAATATACGTTACAATTAGTTCTTATATTCGGAGAGTTGTTTTACATCGGATCCAGACTAACAAGCCAAATCCCCATCTCCATCTGCTTGTTTCTGAAGCCTTGAGGGCTTCGCCAGTATTGTTTTCCTGCAGAGGTAAAGTTAGACTCCCCCTCCCAAGAATGGAAAGGAAAGGAAAAGTTAAGCCAAGAAGGGACGCTGAGAGGAGCTCCAGTTCTACTCTGAGTTTAGACTTCTGCTTTTCTTAAAGAATTTGTTACCACGCTACTGACCAAAGACATGTCTTTAGCATCGGTCAGCTAATGCGTGACCTGCCAAATCTATCAGTAAAATAGTTGCAGTTTAATGTGTCACATGTATTTATTTATGTTAGGTATTCTCACTGGCAGCCAAGCTAATCCAGTGGCATAACCTGCTCAGGGGTGCAAAAGCACACGCTAAATGCAGACACAAAATCGAATGTATTACTTAAAAATGTTTATTACAGGCGTGCTGCTGTCAAACATTATTTTGGAGACTGCTGGCAAAACTTTTGTCAGGCAAAGTTATTTTTATGCTGCATCATGCTTTGCCTGAAATAGTTCTCTTGCAGAGCACACTGTTAGTGAACAATTTTCAACAAAACGAATAAATAAGTAAGGAAAAGAAAGAAAGAAACATTATATACCTGTTTTACGAGCTACAGAAAGAACATTCCCTTACACTTAGCAGCAACTTCTAGTCTTTAAAAACTGTCACTGAAACAGTACATTTTTTAGATCAGCGACTATATGTAGAAAGAGACTTGCTTTAGTACAAACACTGCTTTTTATTAAAACACACACACACACACACACACACACACACACACACACACACACACACACACACGTTTTTATGATAATTACCAGCTACATAACTCTCTACCTCTGCTCTTAAATTCTAGACATAGCCAAAAGTAATGGGGGGGGGGGGGTAGAGACCACAAATCAGGAACATTTTTGAAATATTACTCAAATTAATTTTAAATGGTAATAGTACAAGGTTTGCTTCAACGTGTATTTTCAGAACCATGAGAACTTGTAAAGTCGAGTTTCCTTGGCCGACTGCTATTCTCAGTGATTTTTGCAGAAAATCAAATAGACAGGGTAAGAATATGAGACGAAATCCGGAACGTTCTGCAAATCAGGGATACTTGAGAGGTAAGCTCGGCTATCATTTATCACAGCATAATTTTCAACAAGTTATAATAAAATTGCATTAAAAGACATAACGCTAAGAATACACATAATACATTCAAATGGAAATCCAGAGAAGCCAGTGAAACAGCTAAGTGAGGGAGGTCCAGCAGGTATAAAGCAGAGAGGAGCACCTCTCAAGTGTACCTCTTTACGAGGAATGTTCCTAATTTGAGGTCTTGAAAAGTTCATGTTCCTCGAAGTTCCTCATTGCAAAGGTCTGTCACAAATTCATTGATAACACTTTTTAACTGATATCCATGGAAAATAAAACCGAATCATATTAATTCATTAAAAAAGCTATTCTATAAGGAAAATATCACATTTTAACCACTCTATAACCTTCCTAGTTGAAGTTCTTAGTAAGCTTTTAGCAGGTGTTCCAGATTTTGCCCATTTGTTTCACATTATGAGAGGAAGTGTTCCACATTTTGGAGATAGAAGGTTGAGAGCTATGGCGGGGAGCGTAACCCTTACGAGTCCTTTCGGGGTGAGACTGTCCCTCAAATGAGAGAGCAGCGGCAGCCACCCTATCCTGCCAGAGGTGGAACCTGTGCGTCTAGGCTGCTCAGATAAATTAGAATTATTATCAACAGTTATTCATTTCATTCATTTAACAATAAAAAGCAGTTAATGGGCAAAAACTCAGATGTTAACATAACTTTCGTTGCCTGCAATACTCCCAGTTTCCCAAAGTATGTCCCTTCGCTCCGTTTTTCTCCTTCCAGTTTAAAAACACCGGCCAGGCATATTGAAGCATTTTTTTTCAGTAAGCAACATATTTGGAATTAACGAGGAGAAAGGTCAGGGGAGTCTCTTTAAGGCTGCTGTTTTGCTTCCGGGGGGGGGGGGGGGATCGCATAGAGACACACACAGACACAGACGCACACAGTATATATATATATATATATATATATATATATATATATATAGGGCTAAACGAATCATTCGATTTTCTTTGCCTAATTTCCAAAATTCTGCCGTAAATAATATCAAATGAACTTTTCTCTCGACATTGTGTGGGCAAAGTTTATGTTGCAGAACACACACTTTCCACTCCACCAGAAATAATAATAATATCAATAATAATAATAATAATAATAATAATATTAATGATAATAATAAGTCTTTGGCTTATGACTGCAACAAATTAAGGAGACTTTCATTAAATATTCTGAAATATCAATGCTCATCTTGTGACCGCAAATCCATCCTAACCAAAACACAGGAATGATTCAAATTTCAAAATGATTTTATACATGTTAGTGAGAAAGGAGAAAAAAAATCCGCGGAGAGAATCTGTTGAGTGCGGCACAGAAATCATGTAGGACTTGGGGTCATCCCACCCAGCAGGCTATAAATGCAACTAACTACCCTGCATTGCCTACAGCTTCTTATATGTATGGTATTTTCACAACATACCTTGACAGGAACTGCACAAGTTTCCTGCTTAAGGCTTACATCGGCTATACTACCTATCATGGAAAAACAGTACCTAAGAATCTCCCCGCTGTAGACAGGAATATGCATTTTGTACATAAAGTTCATATTGCTGCCACCTGCTTCTCTTGACATGTACAATTCTGTATACATTTGATGTCTAAATGTACTCAACAAATGTGCACACCATTTGCAGGTGTCACTCCTTATGACTGCTCATTTGTTTTTGGGGAGGAGAATATCCACAATCTTTGGGCATGCCCTGTGCAGTTACTTGTTGAAATTTTTAATTTGAACAATTGTAGACACTTTAGACTGTTTCAGCTATAATTTTTTTAGAACTGGTTAGAAAAATGTATTTGGTTAAGCACACTAAGTATGTCTGGCTGCATTCTAGTCCCCATCCAATACAAACTGCTATGCAAATATTATTAAAAATAACCCTTAATTATATTCAGTAAGAGCAATTTTGAGATTCTTAAACCATAATGATGATGGAGGACTGTTTGTCCTGCTATTGGTATCACAGATCTAGAGTGACAGAAGATGGATACTGCTGACAGCGATATGCCCCTCCCCAACCTGGCATACTCATTTGGGGGACTCACATCCCTCTTCTCAGTCTCCTAGTATCTGAAATTCCTTAATTTCTTTCTCATTCACTGCCTCCCCCTCTGGTGAACAGAATCTTCTACCTAACTCTCACCAGTTCTGTTGACAATATGAGCTCTTTACCTACTTTGAGCCAAAACTCACCTCCACCATTTAGCTGCCTCTGCCTAGCTAATGACCGGGCACTGGGCATCAGGGCAGGTCTCTGAAGAGCCAGTGGCAGAACCACTTAAATCACTATTAGGCCACAGAACATTCAAGGATGAGGCAAATCTAATGCATATGACTTTTTAAAGCACTCCAAAAAGTTAGGTTATCAAAAGATCACTTATTTTCCTTCTCTGCCTTGTTCTACTTTTTATTCGTAGGTAAGTTCCTTCTTAGCTTCTGCTTCGACCTTCCTTACCTCCCTGATCATTTTCTTTTATGCCTCTTTTAGCCTTCTTTTGTCTGATCTACATTATATGTATATGTTATATGGGCCATTTAACTGGTTTTCAATGCCTCCCTCCCTTACTTTTCCTTTAATATTCATTCACCTCTTCTTTCATTTGCCCCTGTCCACCCTTTTGACCTTTCAAATATTCCTTTTTAGATTGTCTCATGAATGCTTATCCCCTTGATGAACTTTTATTTCTCCAACTCTTAGTACCCTCATATTTTTTTCAGAATATTTTGTCCAGCTTGCTTGCTATGTTAAGCCTGTGACACATAACTAGCCCTGAAAGATGTGGGTGTAACATGTCTTTAAATATGCTAATGTTGTGTTGCATTAAGTTACATGTTATGATGTTGTGCTGCATTAAGTTACATATTATAAAATACATTTTCTTCCAGAAGCAGTCAGAATTAAGACCTAATAGAGGCTGAAAGTAGTATCTACAGTGTCTGTATTATTTATTGAGAATCCTGGCAAATGTGTAATCATTACGTTGTTTCAGAAGTAAAGAAATATGCTCACAGGATTCATATATTTATTTCCATAAATTTATCCGGGGAAAAGTACAGAGTTACAATCTGCAATTAGGAACAATGGTCTGGCTGAGGCCATCAGAAATTATTTTGCTGCAAGGCAATTTCCTGAAAACTAGAAGCTTTAGATACAGAAATTTAATTGAATTGTCATTATGAGCAGAGTATCCTTGATGTCTGAAATGTTGTCACAAATTCTTACAAATTTGATATTTGCCATGGGAATGGAATTATTTTGTAATCTGATAATATTATATTATATATTATTTAACTGGTTAAACCCACTTGACACAAGTTGTTCTTTTCAGGATGACCTAGGAGTATTTGTGACACTGAAAAGCATTGAGGCAAAACTGAATAGGAAGCAAACGTTAACTCAGTATTTCAGAAATTCAGGACTATATTTTATGCTGGTAGATATTTAAGTAAACAGGTATTGCAAAAATTGGCACATGCAGTGTGCAAATACCTCTCAACTGCTCAGATTTCCTCAGAATGTCCATATTTTTGCTTCATATTTTTAGCCTGTTTTTCATAAAATTTGTGTTTTTCTGCCAAATCATTGAGGATTGAAGTCACTAAACAATGGCTGACGTTTGATATTCAGACTTTATATCCTTCAGAAAATGCATGCCAATACAAAAATCTATCACTCTTATCAACTTTCTAAGTTTGTAGGAGAATATTTAACAATTGTCCATATTTTTGGGCCTCTGTGCCCCGCACCATTCTTTTCTGGCTTTATCCAGCTTTCCTGTGGTAAAAGGTTGAGAGATACAGGGTTGGTTATTGCAATTTTTAGACCGGATACTGTGAGTCCCAAAATTCCAACCAATTATATCTATATCTATATCTATATCTATATCTATATCTATCTATATATATATATATATATATATATATATATATATATATATATATATATATATATATAGATATACACACATACATATATACACACACGTGTATGTGTATGTGTGCACAAGTGTGTGTGTGTGTGTGTGTGTGTGTGTGTGTGTGTGTGTGTGTGTGTGTGTGAATATTTAAAGGAAATGAAGGTCTGGAGGTGTCCTGTGGGACTGACACCCATCCATCCACAAAATTAGTTTTAATGATTAACTGAATTTTGTACTTGGTCTTTATACCTGTACAGATAACTTTATTTTTTCAGAGCTTTGGGGTTCATGATAGCTTGAGTATTTGATAGTGTACCATACTGGGATGCTGTTTAAAGTAAAGTGGAGTGAATTGTTTATATCTAGAGTGCCAGTGCCTTATAATGATAAAGCAAGAGGTAGTCATGTATGTCAAGATTTCAAAGTTACCATTAAGCAGTGCTGTGGACAATACAACATCCCTTGGCAGCAAGTGAAGATCGTTTTGTATCTCTGAAAGCAGAGATTCACAAAAATCGATCTAGAACTGGCAATGGCACAGCCTTCCAAGAAATCTTTAAAGATTAGTTAACATAAAGGGCTGTTCCAGTACAAAAATGCTTTTTAGACTGGCATATGAATCTGTTATTTTAAAATTGATAATGGACCAGGGAACTAAATGAGTACATAACGTGGACTGATGGCAATGAAGAATGAAAATGAGTGCCTGAATGACCCGTGGAAAACTTTGACAGACTAAGAGATTCTGGGCTTTATGATAGGAAAGACAAATGTGAATTTTTTCAAACAATACATATCATGTTATGGCAATGTGACTGATAAGAAAGCAGTTACACTGTAGAATATGTTGCAGGTGAGCTCATTCTTAGGGATGCTAAAGTATACGACAAGTGTTCACTGAACCTCCTAATGATATTATAGCCACTAAACCCATGGCTATTAAGAGAAATGGATGTAGGACACTGAATGCACTTTAGAAATATAATAACTTCCTACACAGTGTTACCCAGTTTGATTCAGTTTGGCCTAGTTTGGCATCTGATACTTCAGCATATGAATCATTAATGCTTCTTGCATAAGTTCCAGGACTGTACACAGATAATAGCTTTTGTTGTGCTAAGGCTAATAACCAAAGCTGAATAACCATGTCTAGATAGCTAAGAAATCCCTTAGCCTGGTCTATGGATTAACCTGCGTCTGTAATGGCTACTGCTGATGTGGGATAATGGGTCTATGTTATATAGATGAAAAATCAAAATGTTGAACGCTCACATGAGCGTAAATGCAGAAATTCAAAATTGCTATTGTGGGGGACTGTGCCCCCCTCCCGCTAAATATATATTCCAACTCCGAGATCGCACTACAGTGAGGAAAGGGCAAATATTCTAATCCTCACTGTACTGCGATCCAAAAAAATAAACATCGAGTTCCTGCATTTACACTCATGTGAGTGTTCGACATTTTGACTTTTCGTCAATCTAAAGTAGACCCGTGACACCATGTGTGCAGAAGACACTGAAAATGTTCACCTGTCTCATGGTTTACAGTATTTTGCTATCCAAATGAGCTGTGAGAAACCTTATAAGAAAAATGATATCATGTAAGCGGTGATTACATGCTGTTAAACACTGCAAGATGAAGAAACACTAAACTATCCATCAGGTCAATACCCTCCCTCCCATCCTTCAAAACCATTCTGAAAGACTTCCTAGCCAAAAGCTGTCTCGGTTTCTGCTCAAAAGCAGGATAAACTTTATTGCTAAATGTGAGCAAGTACCTGTTCATATCTTACTCTCCCTTCTTTACTCACTTCTTTACTTCTATCAGTTTCTCTCCCCTGGCTTTTTTCTAAGTATACCATCAGCCTGCTTTTCTCTCACTTCGTATTGCAATTCCTGTTTGTGTTATACATATTTACCTTTCATTTCTCCATAAACTGGCTAAAAGTTATGTAAATATTAAATCATTGTCATATAACTTTTATCCATTCTTACCCAGTGTTTTCATATTATGTCTAATTTGATAAAATTATTTAAACTACAGATTTTTTTTGTAGTATTTGAAAGAGTGTAAAATTATTATTCTTAAAATGGTTTATAATACCTTGGAGCTCTTTGTCCAAGGTCCCAGTGAAGATGGCCTCCTACCAAGTCAGACTTTCCCAGTAATCAAATGTCAATCAATAATTAAATAAATAAAGTGGTATACAGAGGTGGATGTCTAACCAGATCTTTAACTGGTAAAGGATGGATGATGTGTTGGTGCTGTTGGTATAGACGAACTAAGTCCTGACTACTACACAGGCAACCTTCAGCAACTGCTGCAGCTAGTGTGTGTGTGTGTGTGTGTGTGTGTGTGTGTGTGTGTGTATGTGTGTGTGTGTGTGTGTGTGTGTGTGTGTGTGTGTGTGTGTGTGGGGGGGGTGTGATGAGGCTTAACCTGCTTCTGTTTCTTTGGAGGAAGGAGAGGAGCATGTTCTTGATGGCAGATTCTGTGCAGTGGAATCCCCAGTGTAGACCAAGGGTCACATGGAGGTGCTGTCTTCAAGGGGAGGAGGACCACTTGATACAGTCACACAGAGACATGGCAGTGCATCACAAAGGCCTATTACATACTATCCCCTTGGATGCCAATGGACATGCACAGCGAAATTATAGTTAAATGCCAAAACCTCATTTTCCTTGTGGATGATGACTCTACTCCTGCTATTAGTTAGCTCCTGCCTCCAAGGAATGAATGACCACTAGGGCTCCCACCTTGGGACGGGATGAGTGGGATGATAGAGCATCCAGGAGGGTACACTCAATGGTCAGCAGTGGAGCAGAGAAGGTTCGAGAGAAAATGAGACATACAGAATGATGACAACAAATATTTCTAGAGGCAAATGGTAGACCTGTTTTACAACCCAAGAGTGATGACAGACCAGACCAGAACTTTATCCAGAGATGGAGGGAAAACTAAGTTTTCCCACACTTCTAAGCATCTTACGTTAGCTACACAACATACTAACAGAAGACACACCCATAAGGCTTAATCGGGTCTCTGTTCTAAGGCCAGTGAGGCCAAACAGACACTAATTTGAGTGCTTGAGACCCACTCAGAAGCTAAATTCTGAAAAGGATGAGTAACTGGGTAAGTAGGAATACATTTATCAATGTTATTGACCATCAAAAGCATTGTTGATAGTAAACAAAAAGCACTACTAAGATGTGTGCATCTATTATGTTCTATATAATAACAATGTGAGAAAGCAAAGTAAAGCAAAATGCTTTAGCATGACAAAAATCATGGTTCAGGGATGCAAGGTCACAGACAATACCAGCAGCTTCAGCTTGATCCGCTCTCTATATATGAAAGACATAATGAAACATATGCCATTAATTAATGAGCTCACTGATGGTGTCACATTTATTTATTTTTATTTTACGTTAAAAAAGTAAAGGAGAGGAAGCATGTTGTCTGAAGCACTTGCACATATGTTTGTGTATGCATCTCTGTAAATGTCTCATTGTAAATTCCTGAAGCAGTAAGCAATTATCATGTATATATCACTTTTGATTTTACATATTTATTAAGCATTAGTAGTGTAACATTACACTGGAAAAATATACAATGTTCATTATAATATAGTTTTAGAGGTACCATGTGGAAAGCTATCTCATTTTTCAAGGATGCCTATTTTGGGGTGGGTATGTCTGCAAAAGCTGCAAGGGCAGAAGTCTTAGGGCTGATGCTATGACTTTGGTAGGTTGTACAGATGCAGAAGAGGTATGTGTTATTCTTCTGTAATTGCTGAGGGTGATGCTGTATAGTGAGAGACAGGAGCAGGTAGGTGTTATTGTTCTGTAATGTCTCTGGATGATGCGTAATTGTGGGAGACAAGAATAGATAGGTACTATTCATCTGTAATGTCTGTGAGTGAAATGGAATTGGGGATACAGAAACATGTAGATGTTGTTCATCTGTATTATCTTTGAGTGATATGGAATGGTGGGAGACAGGAACAAGTAGGTCTTATTATTCTGTAATGCCTTTGGGTGATATTGAATGGTAGCAGACAGAAGCAGGTAGAATGTTATTCTTCTATAATGTCTGTGGGTAATGTGAAATGGTGGTAGAGAAGGGCTGGGGAGTGCTATTCTTCTGAAATGGGTGTGGGTGATGTGGAATAGTAACTGAAGAAAGCTGGCAAGGCAGAAGCACAAATGAAAGTAGTAACCACAAAGAAATGCCTCTGCTATGGTACCAAAAGACATCACAGAACACTCAGAGGAAAAAGTAAACCAACATTTTATTAGTCATTAAGCAATTTCATCTTAAAATAAGACTTCTTCAGAATAACAGATGCACTTCTATGACCAGTATGTATACAGAATTCAAAGTAATTCATTAAAGCACATTTTTTACATCACTTCCTGTTACTTTCCCTCACGGCTGGCCTTAACTGAAATGGTGCCTTAGGTGAAGTAGTGCACTGGTGCCCCTTAAGCCCCACTCACACCATACTCATGAAACACCCCTATTTCAGCCACACCCACAGGTAGGTCACTCCCCAAGAGAGCTACTCTAGTTCTTTCCTTCAATTATTTAAATGCATAGGAAGAAAAGATACCTTTTCTTCTTTCAACTGCTCTCATTAGGGGTCACCACAGTGGATAATCTGTTTCCATTTCTTCCTGTCCTCTGCATCTTGCTCTGTCACACCAACCACCTGCATGTCCTCTCTCACCACATCCATAAACCTTATGTTAGGCCTTCCTCTTTTCCTGTTACCTGGCAGCTTCATCCTTAGCATCTTTTTCCCAATATACTCAGCATCCCTCCTCAGCACATGCCCAAACCAACATAATCTTGCCTCTCTGGCTTTGTCTCCAAACCTTCCAACCTGGGCTGACCCTCTAATATACTTATTCCTAATTCTGTCCACCCTTGTCACATCCAGTGCAAATCTTAACATCTTTAACTCTGCCATGTCCAGCTCTGACTCCTGCCTTTTTGTCAATGCCACTGTCTCCAACCCATATAACATAGCTGATCTCACTACCCTCTTGTAGACCTTCCCTTTCACTCTTACTGGTACTTGTCTGTCACAAATCACTCCTGACACTCTTCTCCACCCACTCCATCCTGCCTGTACTCTCTTCTTCACCTCTCTTCCACACTCACCATTACTCTGAACTGTTGATCACAAGTATTTAAACTCATCCACCTTCGACACCTCTACTCCCTGCATCCTCACTATTCCTCTATACTCCCTCTCATTCACACACATATATTCTGTCTTAGTCCAGCTGACCTTCATTCCTCTTCTCTCTAGAGCATATCTCCACCTCTCCAGGGTCTCCTCCACCTGTTCCCCACTCTCACTACAGATCACAATATTATCTGCAAAGATCATAGTCCATGGGGACTCCTGTCTGATCTTGTCTGTCAACCTGTCCATCACCATTGCAAATAAAGGGCTCAGAGCTGATCCTTGATGTAATCCCATCTCCACTTTAAACACATCCGTCACTCCCACCGCAGACCTCACAGCTGTCACACTACCCTCGTACATATCCTGTACCACTCTTACATACTTCTCTGACACTCCCGACTTCCTCATACAATACCACAACTCCTCTCTAGGCACCCTGTCATATGCTTTCTCTAAATCCACAAAGACACAATGCAACTCCTTCTGACCTTCTCTGTACTTCTCCATCAACATTCTCAGAGCAAACATCACATCTGTAGTGCTCTTTCCTAGCATGAAACCATACTGCTGATCACCAATCATCACCTCGCTTCTTAACCTAGCTTCCACTACTCTTTCCCATAACTTCATGCTGTGACTAATCAATTTAATCCCCCTGTAGTTACAACAGCTCTGCACATCACCCTATTCTTAAAAAGCGGTACCAAAACACTTTCTCCATTCCTCAGGCATCCTCTCACTTTCCAAGATTTCATTAAACAATCTAGTTAAAAACTTCACTGCCATTTCACCTAAACACCTCCATGCTTCCACAGGTATGTCATCTGGACCAACAGCCTTTCCATTTTTCATCCTCTTCATAGCTATCCTTGCTTCCTCCTTGCTAATCAACTGTACTGCATGATTCCCTATCCGCACATTATTCAACCTTCTCTCCCTCTCATTCTCTTCATTCATCAACCTCTCAAAGTACTCTTTTCATCTGCTCAACACACTCTACTTGCTTGTGAGTTTGTTTCCCTCATTATCCTTTATCACCCTTACCTGCTGCACATCTTTACTAGTTTGGTCCCTCTGTCTAGCCAATCTGTAAAGGTCTTTTTCTCCATCCTTAGTGTCAACCTTTCATACAGCTCTTCATATGCCTTATCCTTAGTCTTCACCACCTCTCTCTTTGCCATACACCTCATCTCCTTATACTCCTGTCTAGTTTCTTCATCTCTCTGACAATCCCACTTCTTCTTCGCCAACCTCTTTCTTTGTATACTCTCCTGTACTTCTTCATTCCACCACCAGGTCTCCTTGTCCTCCTTCCTCTTTCCAGATGTCACAGCAAGCACCTTTTTAGCCATCTCTCTTACTAGCTCTACTGTAGTTACCCAGCAATTCGGTAACTCATCGCTGCCACCCAGTGCCTGTCTTAACTCTTCCCTGAACTCCACCTCACAATTACCTTTTTTCACTTTCCACCATTTGATCCTTGGTGCGTAGTTAAACTGCAAGTGAAAGTGGAATTTTCTTTTAATAAACCTTCTTTATCTGTTGCTCCTTCACACATATTTTACTATAAAAGTCTTGCCCTCAAAAAATAGAAGCCCATGTGCCTTATTTCAAAGTGTTGCTTAAGTTAAAATAAACAGTTTAATTTACTTTGGGGCAGGCGGGTGAGCCTTCTGCTCAGTGAAAGTAGAATAGCAACCTCTCTCCTCCCTGTGTGCAGTAGCTTAAGCCCCAGGGGCACAATACTATACTAAGGAAAGGGGCACTTTTTTAGAGGGGTACAAAATAGGCAGTTAAAGAATCAATATTTCAGCATCAGAGGAACAACCTTGTAGAAAACTAGTTGTCAATCAGCACAATTGCTATCTAAAACCACTCGCACCCTTATGAAAACCAGAGATAAAGCCTGGAAAAGATGGGAACAATCTAGACTCCCTATCGACTTGCAAAGGTATAAAGAACTTAGAAATCAATCAAAAAACTCATCAACAAAGACAAAAAAGATTTCTACTGCACTCCCCCAACAGAATTAAAATCCGATCCCAAAAAATTCTGGAATGCTTTAAATCAGATACTACATCCAGGCAATCCAGCCTTACCTAATCCATGCCCAAACAGGTCACCTATAGAGTCTGCCAATGCTTTCAACACCTATTTTATTGAATCAATATCCAAACTATTTAGCCCCAACCCCTCAAACACCAGTACTTCTAACTTCCCCGAACCTTCAACTATTAACTCTGATAACATATTCTACCTTAAACCTGTTCCTACTACCTATATCAAAACTCTACTGCCTAAGCTAAAACCATTCTCAGTATCTGCTGATAATATCCCTTCATATTTTCTCCAAATTGCAGCTCACTTCTTTGCTCTGCCTTTATCTATCCTTATAAAATCGCTCCATCTCTGAATCTAAAGTTCCATCAATCTGGAAACAGTTCTACACTCTTCCTATTCATAAAGGAGGTAACTCCTCAGAAATCTGTAATTTCAGACCTATTGCTATTCTCTCCCCTGTCTTCAAAGTTCTTGAGAAATGTATACGTAAACAAGTTATGCATATCTCATTCAGGAAAAACAGCTCACCCCCACTGAGCATGGCTTCCGACCCAAGCATAGTATCACCATAGCTCTATTATCCTTTCTCAACACTATTTCTCTTGCCAATGTTGATCACAAACTCATATCTTGTCTATTCCTTGACCTGTCTAGGACTTTTGACACTGTCTCTCACTCTCTGTTACTAAACAAACTAACACACTTCAACGTCTCCCCTGATACAGTTGCACGGTTCTCTAGCTACCTCACTGACAGACTGCAATCAGTGAGATGCCACTCAGCACTATCATCTCCCCTTCCAGTAAAAATGGGTGCCCCCAAAGGATCCATTCTGGGCCATTACTTTTTAATATCTGCAACAACTTACTCCACTCCTCTTGTCCTCTGTCTGCCATTGTCCAATATGCAGATGAGTCTACAGTCAGCAATGTCGCCAACTTGCCCTCAGAACTCCTATCAACTAATCGGTCATCCTTTAACTCAGCTGAGACATGGCTCTCAAATAATCAGCTCATCCTCAAGCCCAAAAAACAAAACTCCTACTTTTTCTTCCTAAAACCATTAACCATATCAAATCCTCCTTCTTCATAATGTCCCAAAACAATACCACCATTGAAGTCAAATCTAGTACCAAACTACTTGGCATCACCATCGATGATCAACGAAAACTTGATGTACACATAAATAATTGCATTATGAAAACCCATCAGAAGCTAGAACTCCTGTATAGAAATAAGAAATTCCTCACCACTGAAACCAGAATTACTCTTTCACATGCATACCTTCTACCTTGCTTAACATATTGTTCCCAAATACTCACAAATCTCAACTCCTCCCTACTTACCAAACTAGAAACAACCTATCACAAGATAGCTAGATTTGCAGCTCAACAAACCTACAAATCCCACTGTTGTCTCTCCCTCTCTGAACTGGCTCAAGCTACCTCACCTGCTTCTTCAATCTCAGATTCAAATCATACAGTCCATTCTATATCAGCCAGCTTTCTGTCCAACTCTATCATCCTCATCCCCCACTACTCCCCTACATGACATCTCCGAAGCTCATCCCAAGATCTACTAAAGGTTTACAAACCCAAGTCAAAGACTGGGTGCAACTTATATAGATGCCACCACCCCTCTATTGCATGGAACAATCTCCCACTACAAATTAGGACCCTTACATAGACCAAACAATTTAAGTAAGCCACCAAAGAGTACTTTAAGAGGCATAGGACCTGCCACTGTACACACCCTCCCTGACCAAAACCATTTTACATAATCACCATCTAGCTCCATTACTCCTTACTATCTTCCCCTCAATCATCCTCTCTCTGCTGAACTAACTACTCTATTCCTTCTCCCCTAACTACCTCAAATTTACTTTCTTACCTCTAGAGTTACTGAAACTGTTTATGTAATACATAATAAACAGGATAAAAAGCTTACTCCCTATTCTGTTGATGTAATTTCCTTAGCCTTGTTGTTATGAGCTATTCTGCTCTTAGATTTGTTATTTACTACGCTAACGTTATCTGCCCTTTGTTTTTATTTTGAACTTTTGTAACTACTGTAACTGATTTGAAGCTACCATGATATTTCTATGCTATTTTAAATTTTTTTGTACTACTTGGAGCTTTTCTCTCCAGGCCTCCGCTGAAAAAGGTCTTTAGCTTAGTCGGACATTCCCGGTCAACAAATGTAAAATAAAATAAAATAAAATAAATTGTGTTACTTTTTAACAAAGTAAGTATGCTAAGCAGTCCATCCATAGCTCTCAATGAATCTGGGACAAATCTTAAAACAATAATGGACAAATCCAGAAAAAATTAGTAATGGCAAAATAAGAGAATATGAAATAATATACATTTTCCGAATTAAAGGAAGTCCATAACTCTGATTATTGTCACAATTTATTAAGGGTAATTTACCACCTTTTCTCCAAAAGTTACCAGTTTTAGGAGGGGTTAAGAGGGACAGAAGTAAAATTTGAGTCAAAAGCAGGAACATCCCTGAAAATTCTGGAGAGTTGAGAGATCAGATGCAATTTCATGCAACCACAGTTCAATATGTTGATGATTTCACCCTCATATAATCAGCCCCCTCCCTTCCTGAACTCCTACAAAAACACAACGATCCTTCCTGGACATAGAAAAATATCTGTCTAACTTCCAGCTTATCCTGAACCCCCCAAAAAGCAAAACTTATGTTCTTCTCTAGTAGCAACAAAATAAGTTATCCTCCCCCTTTCACCATCTACTCCTCAAACAAAGCCATCATAGAACAAGTAAACCATACCAAACTGCTCTGTGTCACTACTGACAAAGATCTCAAATTTAACAAACACCTTTCTTTAATCATTAAAAATGTTCACTTCAACCTAGGTTCTCTATACAGAATAAAGCCCTCCCTAACCAATTCTACCAGACATGCCATCTCTCAAACACACTTATTATCAGCACTACTATATGCATCACCCATATTCTTAAGAAAATGCGACTTAAACTTGAATCTTGTTACAATAAAGTAGCCAGGTCTGCAGCCAACCAGCCATCAAGATCAAACCACTGCACAGCTCTCCACCAACTAAACTGGATTGAACTACCAACCCTCCTAACCCTTAAACTAACCCATTCTACCCTATACCACTCTGTCAACTACCCAGCTGTTAGGAATTTAGTTCAGCCCTAATGCAGCAGCAGCACTCTCAGATCCTCCAACAGAATACTTTTAAAAAACATCAAGTCCAGTATCAGCTACAGGGATTCCTTATACTCCAGCACTATAGCTAAAACTTGGAATACAATTACACAAAACATACTTAACACTTGCAACTCTGCCAAATTCAAACTACTGCTCAGGGGACACCTAAACATCACCTGGCTCTGTTCCTACTGTAAACCAGGCTAATCATGTTGCCTACAAAGTCTACTATCCACTATGTAATCCCACTCTCCCCTCTCCTGTCTCAACTTCCTTACAAAGTTACTTCCTTCTCTGTACCACACTCTGGTATATTCTGCCACTTCCTTCTCCTAATTCCATTAAAATATATTTCTCAAACCTTACATTCTTATGCTTCTACTTCTTATTGATACATACTTTTGTTTTCTTGTCTTATCTATGTATGAAACAGTATTCCACTTTGCCTATGTATAAAACAGTTGCTTACTTTTACTTAAATCATTGTTCAATGTGTAAAAAACAAGCAAAGTGCAGTCCCATGGCTGATAAAAGACAATATTTCAAATCCAATGTAGTCAAAAAGTTTAATAAAAGAGATAAGCGCTTTCACAATTTAAACAATTGCTTCTTCAGATTACAAAAAGGCCAACAAAAACACAGGTTTAAATACTGTTATTGTTAACTGATGGAGTATTTAAACCTGTGTTTTTTTGGCCTTTTTGTGATCTGAATAAGCAATTGTTTAAATTATGAAAGCGCTTATATCTTTTATTAAACTTTTTGACCACATTGGATTTGCAATTTTGTCTTTTATCAGCCGTGGAACTGCACTTTGCTTATTTTTTACCTGTTGACTGGTTTTGTGCAGCTAACCGTTGTAAGGTATTTATATTTTCTTGACATTGTTCAATGTATTATTTCCTGTAACATCACTTGAACAACCGTGGAATTTTTGTCTTAGCTTTTGCAAGTACCAGTTATCATCCTTTTTAAATATTGTTAAATGTATTATTCAGTTTCATAACTTTATCTTGACTTATTTGCAGAGGTTTTCTCCCCTGGTCTCCACTGAAAATGGGCCTTTTAGCCCAGTCAGAATTTCCTGGTAAACAAATGCAAATAAATAGTAATATAAATAAAAGTTATTTGCATAGTAGTTGAACAGTGACATTATTCTCTAGACAGCCATGAACAGATGGATTCAGCTTACAAATGCAGTATACTCGAGTACTCCTAATGAACATATTTATAATCCCAAGCCTAAAAAAAATAGCCAATCACAGATAACGGAATGGACACTGTAATAAATAAATGCGTACAGTCAAATCCAAATTGCCATGTGTGGATTAATGAATAAGGACTACTGAAATGTGAACTTGGGCTCGTCTTTTAATTGCTCGTTTAATTACTACATTGATATTTTAAACAACTAAGCCATAGTATTAGATTTATAAACAGAACCACCATTAATTTTTTTCTGCTATTATTTAACAGGGACTTCCCATTTCTTTGGTAATGCCATTTATGATTTAGCACAGAAGAAAGCACTTGTGACTTAAATTCACCAGATTATAGGTGGATATACACACACACTACGGAACTCATGGAGCACTTGATCCTACAAATGTTTAGTCTGCGGTCTCCAGAAGCAAGGTTGTTACCTTCTTAAGCAATGATGCTACATTTTGAGTGAGGTGACAAAAGTTTCTAGTTTTGGAAGCTAAAAAAGTTGAAGTTAGTGGTAAAACTTTGTGTAAAGGTGTTAGGGAAGGTGAAAGAATGTTAGTTTTTGGAGTTAATTTTGATTAATTTATTTTTTATTCATTTCTTAACCTGATAAGCCAACTAAGCACATAACCATCTTTCTCAGAGGGGATTCAAGAATTAAACACAGACACATGCACACTAACCTTCTTTCTCAACCTAATGGCCACATGCATCCTCACAAATTTGCTTTCTTTCTTTACAGAACTGCCAGTTTAAATTTCGCATTGTTGTGCACACATGAGACGCAGGCATGGTCCTCCTTAAAGTAGAAGATGCTTGCACTACGGAGTGAAGAAGTTTTTTTTTTTTTTTAAATTATTGAAGCTGGCTAACATGCAGCTGTAAAAGTGGGAGGGTGCTCACTCCCATCACCCTATGGTTCCAGCACCCTTGATGGCAGGACTACGGAAGTAGGGGTAGGGAGCAAATGCCACAGTACAGTTGGGACAGACTCAGAGACAGGTCACCAAGAAGAGCGCAAACTTTATGGACTAAGAAACACAAATGAATTAAAATATATAAAAGTGTGCCCTTTACGAGGCTAGCCTGTACAGCACCCTAGGTGGTCACCTAGTCTGCCTATGCCTAAGGTCGGCCATGCTTTCCCTCTAAAAACGTAAGGTGACAGACCGCTGTTTTCTATTGCATTAAGTAATATTTACCACACATAAATTAAAAAATACAGTTTAAGAATCCTACCTTGTGACGAACTATTTTTTCCCAATATAAGGGACACTTTCAGGGTGAACAGGTATTTCAATTGTTCCAACAAGATAGCTTTTTGCTCAATGTGCTTCTTCTACTATATGCGGAAGACTGAACATGCCCTCGAAAACAGAGTGTACGATCATATGTACGAGGTCAGGAAGAAGACTAAAGTCAATGCCCTTTACAGATATTTTGTTAAGTGTGCTGAGAGGAGATTTTGATTTGGGGTATTTGAAAAAGTAGATCCTAACCCCTGTAGGGGGGGGGGAGCAATGAGAGACATTATTAGAATATCAGGAACTGGTTTGGCACTTGCAACTTAATGCTAATGTCCCAGCAGGTCTGAATGACCAGATCTCCCTAGCGCCATTTCTGAAAATGAGAGCAGCAACGCTGTAAGAACGACTCGAGGGATGATGTTGTTGTGATTTACTGGGTTTCTAGTTTTTGTAATAGGGTTCTTATTTAATAGATTTTTAGGAGAATGGACCTTTCTAAAAATATGCAAGGTTATATATTTACACACTTTTATAAAATTCATTATAAAATTCTTGACTATTTTGGATAAAGTAAGATTCTTAAACTGTATTTTTTAACTTAATGTATGAAAAATTGTACCGAGTACAACATAAAATAGTGGTCTGTCACTTTGTTTTTTAGAGAGAAAGTAACAGGAAGTGATGTAAAAATTCTGCTTTAATAAATTAATTTGAATTCTGTATAAATGCTGGTCTTAGAAGTGTATCTGTTATTCTGACAGTCTTATTTTAAGACAAAGGTCCTTAATGACTGTAATAACATTTTGATTTACTTTTTCCTCTGAGTGTTCTGTGATGTCTTTGGATACCATAGCAGAGGCATTTCTTTGTGGTTACTAGTGTGATGTAGAATAGCGGGAGAGAGGAGCAAGTAGATATTATTTTTCTATATGCCTTTGGGTGATGAGGAATGCTGATTGTTCTCATGTTTTATATAACAAAGGGTTGGATTCTGATGGAGCCTTTCATCAGGTTGACATGTAGCTGCAGATGGAAGTTATTCCCTAAATATTTGATTAGCTTTTTCATTTTCTTATTTGTTATCTTATTTTTACTATTTTGATTTTCTTGTTGTAAAATTGGGTTTGCATTGTATTTTTTGAGTTGTACAAATTATTTATTTATTTTATTATTTTATTTTATTTTACATTTGTTTACTGGGAAAGTCTGATCGGACACAAGTCCCTTTTCAGCAGAGGGCCAAGGAGAAAAGCTCCACATTTGTGTCTTTCGGCTTTTCCTGGTTAGGGGTCACCATAGCAGAACTCCGGTCCGCTAATGATTGGCAGTAGATTTTTACGTGCCGGCTTGCTGGGCCTCATGCACAACCTTCAATGAAGGAAGGCCTATTCATGCATGTCGACACAGAGAAGATGCTCTAACTGAGAATCGAACGGGCAATGTCTAACTGTGAGGCGACAACGCTACCGCAGCACCGCCACCGCAGTGAGAAAATCTCCACATACAAAGATAATAAGAGCTTATACTAGAATGCATAGAGTTCCACTTGCAGACATTTCAGCAATTAAACAAACATTGAAGAATACAAAGATAATGACATGCAACAGTATGCACAGAGTTCCAGATACAAAGATACTAGGAACTCATGCAGCTAAGAAGGAATTGTAATACCTTAGCCAGGTCTTAACCTTACAGATGTAAGGTACAGGACTTGAGTCTGGCCTCTAATTATTGACTACACTTGTACAAGTCTGCAGCCTGATAGCTTAGCATTTACTTATGAACCTATGATGGTATCTCAAGAGTGCTGTTCTACTGTATCAGTATAGGAGCATAAATCCAAGCAGCTGATCTGAGGATTGAACCGCTGACATTCTGATCTTCCTGACATTAAAATGATTGTGCTACCCATTGACACTGCATCAAATGCACATCTCAAACACTTTCATATGCCATAGTTAGAAATATCCAAAATATGTTCTCCATTAAAGTCCATGCCAACCCACAGGATGGAAGCATAGAACACTCCCCCAGCTGTAACAATGATGGATGCAAAGCAATTACATCATAAATGTAATCTGAAGACATCCTTGCTGAGATATGCACTCTCATGTTTTGCAACATATCTTCCAAATAAGGCATTTAAGTCAGAAAAAATCCTCATTGACTTGGACAGGGATGCAAAGGTTTCATAAAATACCTGTAGCTATTAACTCAAATAGTTTGAATGATACAGCAGAAAACTCTCACGTGAACAACTGCTGCATTTGGTAAATTCCACGTGCTTTTCAAAATGAGACATCTTTTAGATGTAGGATAAACAGCAAGTTTTCAGACCATTTTGGCAATTATGAACAACATTATATTTTATTCCTTACTTGTGGTGTCACATGTAAAGAGTTATTGTCAGCCTTTTGCATGTTTTTAGAACTGTGTCTCTCACTGCATCACAAGAATAAAACGGGTATCCTATTAGAAGTCAGTGGGGATATTGCATTCAACACATTTATTGGTATGTAAGACATAGATGGCTACAAATAACAGAATACTCACTGCACACAAATTATGTTTTACACCTTGCATAGAAGTAAAAGTTTGCAGTACACTTGCAAAGTGTGCAGTGATATCTGTGGGGCTAATAAAAGAATGTGGTGTTCATTAGTTCCAGATGCCTGAGTGACTTCAAATCCTGCAACATGAAACCGTGTGTTACTGATGAAGCTAACTGAATACGTTTCTATTGCTCAATCACCCATAGTGCCACGTCTGTTTAATAGTGAAACCCAGCATATAGCTGGAGTACTGTTCATTGTTCTGCTAAGTGAAGTAAAGCATTGCTACAGAACCTACACCATAGGCTCCTGCACCAACTTGCAGAAAATATAAGATATAGATTATTAAAAGTTCTTAAATAAAGTTAGAGGTTTTTTTTTTCTTCACATCATTAATTTTGTTAATCTCCCAAAATTTCAAAAATTTCAATGGCTAAAATGCAAGCAAATTCATATTCAAGGTGTACCTTGATACGGTATGACTAATGTAAATAATCCGTGTAACAGTAAATGACAGTGTCGTCAGAATTGCCATCTTCATCTCAGTAGTATACCACCAGTTAGGCTATAATTTGGTCTACCTTTCCTTACTTTAGGAGGTGATACATAAAGTATGTATTTCCTAATGAAGACAAACTACAAGTAGATTTTCAATCATAGGAACATGACCTATAGAAACAAAAGGAAATACACAGCTGCAGTGGTGCTGCCTGCTGTGACTATTGATCTATCTTGCATTATTTTCATGTTACAGCATTATTTACTCATTAGCAATATCCCTAATACTGTGTCAGAAGGCTAGGCTCCGTGTTTGTTCAACAGACTGGCCTGTTGTTTCCAGTACCAGACGGGCTTCAGCATTGTCATTTTCTGGTACTGCTTGTGAAATGTCACGTTTCTTTTTTCTCCAAACAGTCCATGTCATTAGTGTCCTTATGTTGCTGTCATAAAGGCGGTCCCACTTGAGGTAACACCCTGTCTCGGGTGTAAGGGAAAACAAAGAACCACCTTTTCCCTTAGTTTATAAGAAAACACTTCTCTGAAATTCTGTGTGCAGAACACCAAGGAAGTCATGAAGGGCTGACAAAGGGGTGGAGTCAGAGTATTCTGTGAACTGTGGCTCTAGATGCTGTGAAGATTATCATTCTTATAAGTTTATTTTTGGTTTACAAATACTTGATAATGGCCATTTACAAATTATGAATGTACAGAGATGGCAATTACATTATTTGCATCACTTGTTAAGACCTAGTCAATTGTAGAGTGATTCTCTGTTAGATGATTTAGCTTAATAAGTGGATTTATAGTGTGGATAAATCCTACAATGGCTGATGACTGACATATGATGGAACTGTAATGAATGCCACACTTTAAGATAAAGTCAGCTTTGTTTAGTTGGAGATGCATTCTTATGTGTGGGGGGCATCTTCATTCTTGGGCTGTTAGTTTCACTTGTGGAATAAAGTGTTGCGCTTTATAAGTGTGTGATTGTTGTTCTTTCATGTTTAGAGATGGCTACATCTATTACTAAAGGCTGTTCCTCCGTCAATGTCTTCTATTCAGAAGAATATAACTTATAATATCCACTCCAAATAATATCCACAAGACAGGCTCCATCAACAAAGTGTTTAATCAAAATGTATTGGACCAACTAAACTAAAAACAAGGCAGATTAAGCGCTTTCATCTCCATTCAGGAGACTTCATCAAAATCATCTGCTACAATACCTTTACTCTTATTATAGTAGTAAGTTTCACTCCATTGGTCAACCAATTAATTTAAAAAAATTCCATATATTAACCCTTCAAAGTCAATTGTTGTAGTGTGAACTATATAACTACTGTAAATACCCTTATAATTAATACATGCACACAATATGTTAAAAAAATCATTATAAAGAAATATATATATATATATATATATATATATATATATATATATATATATATATATATATATATATATATATAAAGGTTATATATTATTCAACCTGTTATCTGTTATCCAGGGCACTGTTACATAATTACTACAGTAATATTCTATTAAATTATTTTAATATTGAATATATTATATATTTTATATTTAATAGTTCATCAACTTCCTTATTTAATAAGTTCCATTTTACTCTGTTTATTGATATACCTGTTTTAACGTACAAACTATTTATTTATTTATTTACCTACCTATTTATACATATCTATTTTTATACACACACACACACACACACACATATATATATATATATATATATATATATATATATATATATATATATATATATATATAATCTTTTGGACAAGTATGTCAGCATTTTATTAACGTTTAACAAATGGTGCAATATGTTTTCTCCCTTTGGGAACTGGTTGATTTCCTATGTTTGAGTTCCTAAATCTAAATCTTTTCCTTAAATATAACTAAGAGGAATATTACATTGATAGGTTTTACACTGCTATGTTCATGTCTTGTTTTTTGGTCTGCATTTATGAAAGTATGAGTTTGTTTGCTACAGACAATGCATAAGTATGCAAACAGATAAAAAATAAATATAAAATATATATATATATATTTTATCTTTATAGTGATTTTTTGAACATATTGTGTGTATGTATGACTTATAAGGGTATTTATAGTAGTTATATAGTTCACACTACAACAATTGACTTTGAAGGGTTAATATATGAATTTTTTTGAATTAATTGGTTGTCCAATGGAGTGAAACTTACTACTATAATAAGTGTAAAGGTATTGTAGCAGATGATTTTGATGAAGTCTCCTGAGTGGAGATGAAAGCGCTTAATCTGCCTTGTTTTTAGTTTAGTTGGTCCAATACATTTTGATTAAACACTTTGTTCATGGAGCCTGTCTTTTGGATATTATTTGGGGTGGATATTATAAGTTATATTCTTCTGAATAGAAGAAATTGATGGAGGGACAGCCTTTATTGATACCAGGTGCAGCGTTGGTGCTTTAAGTTTTGTTTTTTGACTTGTGCTTGTGTGGATTATATCTATTACTACCACTCTGAGGCAGCATGACTGCTGCCTCTGCCAGCTTTTGGGGTTTACTTATCGGAAGTAATATACTTCCACCAGTTCTCATTTAATGCCTGTTAATAGGAGAATATCAGAAGTGCTGTAACATGGTAGATGCCAAAAAGGTGTTTTTCCCACTAACCAACCTTGTGGGATGTTCTACAGGCATTTAAGTCCCAAGCATTTCAGATCCACAGCCTCAAAGCCAGGCAATTGAGTGCCTTGCATCTGTTCATACTTGAGCTCCAATATAAGCCTGGGCAAGCAGCTATGGGGACTGAGCGGGAGGGGGGTTAGGGTTAGGATTAGGGAGCAAGAGGAGGGTTAGGATTAGGAATCAGGTGGGGGTTAAGATTAGGGAGCAGGAAGGGGTTAGGATTAGGAATCAGGTGGGGGGTAAGGATTAGGGAACAGGTAGAGATTAGGATTAGTGATCAAGTGGGAGGTTAGTTTTAGCAAGAAGGGAGTTTTAGGTTTAGGGAGCAGAAAGGGAGTTTTAGAGATAGGGAGCAATCAGGGTATTTGGGTTTAGAAAGGGTTGGAGTTTTAGAGTTACAGAATGATCGGAGACTTTAGGTTTTGGGGGTGCTGAAGTTTTAGGTTTAGGGACTGACCAGGTACTTTAAGGTTAAGGATTAGGAATGGAGGCTTAGGGTAAGAGGTTTTAGGCTCTGGTAAGGTTATGTAGATTATAGGAAATAGTGTTGGGAGTGTTATGCAGAAATGGGAGATTAGGGTCATTTGCCAAACACTTTGTAGCAGCAGATATAACACTTACTGTTTCTCCAAGGACTTCAGTGGCACTGATTTTTTGCAGCAGAATGTTTCTGTAAAAGATAAATCTTTTTTTTTTCATTTATGGCTGATTTGGTGTATGGTAAAGAGAGTCTAGGATTCTACCAGATTGAGGTATGCATCACTGGATGATAAGTTTGATACGTATTCTTTTGAGTTAGTGCATACACCTACTAGAGATACAAACATATTTGACCTGGTACTCACAAATATTAGAGGATGCTGCACCCCCCGCCACCTTCAGTGTTGTGTCCTCTTTGGTAAGGAAAGATCAAAAAGCAGTCTCCTTTGAAACGATAAAAAACAAACAAACTCTGTAGGTGGCTAAACAGACTACAATGGCAAAACAAATGTAAAATACAAAATAAATAACCAGGATTCTAACCGTCGACGTTAAAGCCATTTAATAAAACACAAGTACAACTGCAACAGTAAAAAAATGCAAAGCCTTCAAACTTTCTCATTGTTTTCAATGCATACTAAATTCAATTAAGATTAATCAGCTTTTTATACTGATATGCCAGCCTATTAGACATCATGAGTACATCACATGACCTTACCTAAAATTACATACACACACACACACACACACACACACACACACACATATATATATATATATATATATATATATATATATATATATATATATATATATATAAATATACACATAATGACATAAAATAAACACAATAGACTAATACATTAATAGATTAATTATGTTAATAGCAGCCAAGATAGGTATACTGTAACATACAACATTATGTATAGCACTGCTTTTTCTTTAGAACTGGTTTTAAACTATTCACATTATTTATACCAGATGCAGTTTCAGCCCTAAAGTAGTTAATCCATTGATACTCTGCTTACTCCATTAGATTAACTCCATCTCCCCCCTCTCTGAAAAGAAAAATACCACATTTTTAACTTTTGATGTTAATAAGTCTGATGAAATGATTAATTATTTGGATACTATGCTTGGACCAATTATAAAATTCCTTAAGAAAATCATTAGTGTCTTTAATAAAACTTAAACTATATTTTAATAACCCTGATATTTGTTGCTCCAATTATTAAGATATAGCAGTTGTAACCCACTGAGTACCAGAAACAGTATTTCTCATAAGTGGAATATTTAATTTCTTGTAAATTTTAGGGAGACCATAAATCACAGGAACTATTGGGTTGGAAACATACAACAATGATACACATCTAGAGCAATACAAAGATCCATAAGTAAATCATAGTAAAAAGATTTCACTTTATATACAATATCATTCTTAGTTTTCACATCAATCTGTTTAAAAGTCAGAGAATAATTCTATAGAGCATACATCTATTCATTATATCAGTTAGCATCCATGATAATAATTTTACCTACTTTCTCTGCCGGTTTGATAATGACATCTTGCATTTTCATTAGTCTATGTAAAGCTTCTCTTTGCTCATAATTAAGGTTAAAGTATTTTGCCTTACATCCAACTTTCCTAAAAAATATCATATATTTCATTTTTGCATAGACTATAAAAAGCCGGTGTCACCTACAAATGAGCTGGAACAAACATGCTGCTACATTTGAAATTATTTTCAACATTAGATAAATTATTTTTATACAGCTTCTTCAAATCTACATTATGAAAGTGGGCTCGTTTTGAGTCCAAGTCCTTTCATAGTGAAGCTTGTTTGTTTTAAAGTACTGATGCTAGTCTTGGTTATTGTCAAGAGCTGTCCGACCATGGCTGAACAGATGGCCATTATTTGAGATGCTGATAAAGCTGAAATGTTTTTTTTTTTTTTTTTTTAAAGAATGGTAGATTTGACTGCAGGAAAAATCTATGGGTGAGTGCAGAATACAGTTAGCATGTATTTTATGTCGAAGTATGCTGTAACGAGGGATCCCAGCAGCTTTGGGTGGGAGCAATGTAATTAAGTGGCAGAGCTTCCACACTCTTGTGATGAGACATAAGTGTAACAGGTAAAAGGAAATGATGTTGCTTCGCTGCTGAGCTTGAGACTATGTCTTCACTTGTTTGCATGGGTTATAGGTCTATGTGTGCTGGTTTGGGGAGAGATGGTGGCCTGTCCCGCGGTGTATGAAGTGTCTTACTTAACAGCCCTTTGGTAAAGAATCTATGGAACTTGCCGTGAGGGAGATAGAAGTCCAAAGAGGGGAAATTGTTTAACTGGTTGTTTACTCTCAGTGAAATGTCTGGGCGGGAAAAAAAAAGAGCTCGTATGTTTAAAAATGATGATTTTAAGACTGCAGGTCACACCAACTACATGTACTGTTATAAGCTTTTCTTAAGCTATTGAGATGTTTATTATTTTCATAGCAATGAGCAGAAAAGGATTTCATTGGATATGGGCCCACTCCTTGTTTTTAAGCACGAACATACCTTTCATGGAAACAGAAGAGAAATCTTTATTAAGTTTTATCTTATAAATAAGAATAAAAAGCTTAAAAAAGTTCAACACTCGTAGCATATTTAACAAATATAACATTAAGTGAACTAAGCATTCAGAATACTGTAACAACTGGTTTCATATACATGGTACTGTTATGCTGTAAATCATTTTGTAAATATAGCTACATTCACTTCCTTGAAAGCCTTTCATTACATAATGTATATGACTGCTAAAGCATGATAAAACTAATGGTTATATTATGTTGTGATATAATTTATATAGTCTCTTTTAGTTTAATGCACAGTATCTGAAAATGTATGCTTGTGTGTTACAGGAAGTACTAGTCATCAAAATTTAGGTTACTTGCTGTAAGTCTTTGTGTTTATGATTCAAATAACTTGTGTGCTTCAAACAAATGATTATTATTTCCAATATGGAAACATATGTTAATACAAATTGAATTAGTTTAATGATCTGTATAATATAATTCATATGTTTATAAGTAGAAATGGACAGCATATACAACAATTCTTTCTGCTAATGAATGTTTTAAACACAATAATAGTAGTCAATAGACTCCTTTAATATTTAATATTGTATATATGGAGCTCTAGTGAATGGAAAATGGGAGTTAGAGTGATAGTTCTTCAGATGCATCTATCTGTTGGACTAGGAATGTATTTCATTCCATGGTGGGTAGGGATTAATGTTCAAAATAGTTTAATTTCATTATTTACTTTAGTTTTTAGGACATTAGTTTTTCCAAGCCTGACTTAAACACAATGATTACTTTAGTGATAACATGCTTTACTGAGATTAATGATTGTTTACAAATTAATATTTTTATTATTAGAGGAGGGGATGGTCCAGCTAAAGATAATGGCACTTCAATCGCTTTTTCAGAATAATTTGATATGGATATTATCTTTAAACATTAATGGCCTAAATAGTCCAAGCAAGAGATCAAACCTATTAAGATACCTAAAGTTAAACAGAACCCAAATAGTTCTTCTACAGGAAACCCATTATAAAACAATGATAATTTCATATGGGACCCAAGTGATTATATGACCTTAGCATGCTCCAAATTTAAATCTAAGAAGAGGGGAGTTACAATTTAATTGAGAAAGAATTTCTTAATCCCTGAAGTAATACATAAATATGTAGATAATGATGGTCTTATAGCTATAGTCATCTTGAAGTATAATAATAGATTGTGGACATTAGTAAACATTTACTGGTTTCCTGGTATTGGGATGGGAATAGTTAAGAAACATCTTGATCAAATTATACATATATCTAAAGGTAATCTAGTGGTAGGAGGAGATTTTAAATGTATTACCGATACTTCTGAAACTACTAATAAAAAATCTCCACATTTAACAGCTACTGCAAAACTATTAAAAAGATGGTCTGAATCTTTAAACTTGATAGATACATTTAATGTTATAGATAACAACTCATTATTATTCTCTCACCAAGACTATAGATTTGGTACTCAAACCAAAATAGATAAAATATACATTTCTCAAGATCTTCAAACAAAAATTACTTCTTTCTCAATAATCCCATGTCCCCTATCAGATCACAATTCATTAGTTCTAAAAATGCAAATAGATTTTAAACCACAAACATTTATGTCTAGAATTCCTGTGTACATTACAAAAATAAAAGAATTTAAGCAGTGGTTAGTGAATGAACTTAATGTCTTTATGGATATAAACTACAATTCAGAAGTGAACATAGTAATGGTTTGGGATTCACTTAACACTTACATTTATGGAAAAGAGACTAGCTGGTATAAAAATAGAATCAAGGAATGGGAATCAGAACTACAAAGAAAACTCACATTATATAAATCCCAAAAGTCCCTTAATTTGATTGGAAACAAGAAAAAAAAAACAGAAGACTTAAATAAAATATATAACAAAATATTAAATCATAAAACTAATTTAGCCATGGAAACGTTAAAGATAATTTTTATGCTACTTCTCCACAATATTTACATAATTTATCTGTTAAAGTTAAAATGCAATCTAAAGCTAACTCTATTATTAATATCTTATATGAAGAAAAAATGTAAGAACGTGTCAGAAATAGGAGATATACTAGATGCTTTTAAGTGTCATCATAGAAATCATTATAAAAGTAAGAATATTACAACAGGCCATTTCAAATATGAAAATATAATTTTTATTATTAAACCAATCCCTGAAAGTTTACAAAGGAATTTACAAAAATCTATTACACAAAGAAGTTGCTGATAAAATTAAAGAAAGTAAATCTGGTAAATCTCCTGGAATGGGCAGTTTAATCTCATTCATTTGTAAGTTATTTCCCAAAAATATACCTCATTGCTGTATAAAACACTAATTGAAATTCATACCCATGCAATAATTCCCCCTTCATGGAGATGCTCTTTAATCATAACCATTTTAAAAGAAAATAAAGAAGCTAGTCATTGTAGTTCATATAGGCCAATTTTATTGTTAAATAATGACTATAAAATATTTACGTATATCCTGGTAAATAGAATGAAAAAAACAAATGAATGAAATAATCAACAATGATCAAACTGGGTTTATTCAAAATAGACATGCACATGATAACATTAAAAGAATATTGACATTAATTGATTATTTAAATAAAGAACATATAGAAGCCTTGATAATTGGACTGGATATTGAAAAATCATTTGATTCCCTAAATTTAGATTCATAAGTTCACAGATTAGTACTAGGCTAACTGCCCTTGCAAGCCATTTTAAGCCTAGCCAATTATCCCTTGGGAGACTCAAACCCTGCACCTTGCATTTGTAAGGCAAAAACCTTAACCATTAGGCCACCCGCCCAAATTCTCATTAGGCCAGCCTCCCAAACCCTATGGGTTTATTTAGTTAAAATTCTTGAAGCATATGCCTTTCCTCCCTCCTTTATTACATTCATTAAAAAGATTTATGAAAACAACTTAGCTTATATAAAAATAGGACCCTTCACCTCAGAGGCTATACAAATTGCAAGAGGTACTAAACAGGATTGCCCTATGTCACCCATCTTATTTTCTTTGGCTATAGAGCTATTGGCTATATTAATACGAAATAATCCAAAGATAAAAGGAATAAATATATTTGGACAATATAATTCTAAGATCATGCTCTTTGCTGATATACTTCTTACACTATTGAATTCTAAAGACGTCTTGCATGAACTAGATATTTTGATACAGAAATTTCATAAGATCTCATGTCTTAGTTTTAACAACCAAAAATCTAAATATTTATTATTAAATAAGAAGAATGATATACAAATAGACAAGAATCATATCATAGGTGAACAAATAGCAACTTTAAAATACCTGGGGATAATTCTGTGTGAGAATATACATGATATAATGAATATTAACTATAAAAAGGTCATGGGTACAATAGATTCTCTAGTGTTCAAATATAATAACCTATTCATAGTTTTCGAAGATAGAATACAGCTGATTAAAATGGTTCTTCTTCCCAAAAAATTGTATGTAGTACAAGCTACTTTGTTAATTCCTGAGAAAACCTATCTTAAGAAAATAACAGCAATACTCCTAAGGTTCTTATGGTATACTAAAATAAATAAAATTGCATACAGCCATCATATTAGACAATGGGATCAGGGATGAGTACATTTTCTGGACATTTAATCATATATAAGAGCTACTCTACTTAAAACAGTGATTGAATGGATTAATCCTAGTTATATCTTCAACTGGAAATTGTTACATACAACTATAATAATAAATGAAAACAAATTACTTAGAAATATTATTACTATAGATTAGGATAATATATTATGGTACTCATTGACTTTAAATCTGCAATATAGTATAACTAAACTAACTAGGTCAAATCTAATAAATCATTTGGTCATTTTAGGAAATTTATAAATATGAATATGGATTTAAAACTCTGGTTCACAACACTAATTCCCTTCAGTATTACTAAAACTTTCCAGATGGAATTCATAGGGACATATACATCCCTTGGGAACAGAAACAAATAATTTGTTGGTTGTATTGTATAAAAAAAAACAACAAGTATTAGCTATACAATATATTATGTAAACTTTTGCATTAAATTCTCATGAATGGTTAATACTTCAGAATATATTCACATACTCCAAGGATCTATGTAAGGTAATAAATAATTCTTCTTTCTCAACCTTATCTAAATTCATATTCAGACTATTTGGAATTATACATAATAATGAGAATATGAAAAATGGAACTTCATACTTATATAACCTAATAAAAAACTACAAAACATTACTCAAACCATCATATTGGCAGTTTATGACTAAGGGATATTCGATTCAATTAACCCCAGAAAATAAATCAGATATACTACTCTCAGTAAATTTGACCTCTTGTTCTCATTATTGGAGAACATTTACCTGGAAATTCCTCCATAGATCCTTCTTAACTCCTGATAAAGTTTCAAAAATCAATTCTTCTAGTAATGGGGTTTGTTGGAGAGGCCAACAGATCAATGAAGCTGATTGGTCTCACATTTTCTACGACTGTATAAAAATCAAACCCTTTTGGGAAAATGTTAATAATTTTATGCAGGTGATTTATACAGATAATTTTGTTATGACCAAAGCTTTAATATTATTGAATATGACTGAATGTTTTGTTTTAAAAATAAATAACCTCTATTTACTTTGGACAATACGAGCTATTGCTAGGAAATGCATAACAAAGAGATGGAATTCTACCATAGTACCTAGCAGAGACGATTTTCTGCATATATTGAAGAGGATGGCCTTAATAGAAGTTAAAACCAAGGAATTAAGATTGTTTCCTATGCCATTATCTAATAACCCTTGGAAAAAAGTTTTAACACTGATTGACACTTTATAAATGATCTAACCTCCTCTTGAAATAATTATTTCTTAAGTTTATCTACTTCTGTATAACTTATCATTCATTTTTCATATGTCAGGCTGAATGTAAATGTGTATATATTTAATTTATTAAGTAATATGATAGTACACTGTATTATTAAGTATTAATTTGTTGTTTATTTCATATCTAAAATAAAAATTATCTGAGTAAAAAAACAAAAATCTACATTATGAACAAATAATCTCAATTTAGTTAGGGCATCACTTATGTTACCCTCAGCTGAGGGGACAAATTATAATCCCTTATCCATAAGTGAAAGCTCATCTTTATCAAAGGAGTAGCTAGACAAATTAATTACAGTATTGCCAATGCTTATTTTTTGTGAGTCTTGCTCCAAGCTGTTTGTTCTCCTCATTCTGCTGCAGCCTTGAGGAGAATATAATATCTGCAATGGCAGATGCAATGGAAACTTGCTTTCTAAAAAACATTATTTTTCTGAAGTTGGTTCTCTTTATTCTGGTCATGGCTTGATGAGTCTATACCTCGGCTAGAGTCGACAAAACAGTCCAAATGGCCAATGACTTTTACTTTCATAGGCAATGTATTTAAGTTAATTACTATATTGGAACACTCAGCTGGAGTGGAAACAGGAGCTGAGGCAGAGGGCAGTTCAGAAGAGAAGAGATCTACCAACCGTGTAGTCCCATTACCGGCTTGTATCTGCACAGCTGTTTGATGCTATTTATTTCTCAGCCAATGAAAGACATTGCCAAGTTTAAAGTCATTCAGACCCCTTAAAAGTTTTTTCTTATTTGTTAAAAGCAAACTTATTTCAAATGTTCTAAGTTTTTCAATCATATTATTGTATTCAAATGATACCAAACCAAAATCAGGAGAATTAACAATCCAATCATCTAAAGTTTCTATTTTGCTCGAGAGTTCTGTTTCAGTATTACTAAAGAACTCAATTATGAGTTTCATATAATCAAAGCTCTGTTTTAAATTAAGCTCTTGCCAGCTTTTTATCACAGGATATTTATTCCCGTAAGTGGGGATTTTTATAATTCTCAAGCCCCTCGGAATTACACCTATCTTCAAATATGTTAAAAAACTTAGCCTGTGCCATTGAAGGCATTTAAAATATTGAGTCTTAGATTCCAAGAGGTGTATTGAATTAATGAGTTCAGTCTTATTGGCATTACTATTAGTCCCTTGCTGTAAAACATTCTCCATAGTGGTATTCTGTATTAGACCAAGGAAAGGATTATCATTAACTAATAAAAATTGTTGTAGGGTCCTCATCGAATATCGCGGCTGTGATATCATAGTGCTGTTTAAAAGTACTGCTGAAACATAGACATGCCACCAACAACGGGAAAACATAATGCACAAAACAAAAACAGTACATTACTACATTAATAGATTAATATATTAATAGCAGCCCAGATGAGTATATTGTAACATATAACATTATGTATAGCACTCCTTTTTCTTTAGAACTGGTTTTAAACTATTCATATTATTTATACCAGGTGCAGTATCAGCCCTAAAGTAGTTAAACCATTTATACTCCACTTACTCCATTAAATTAACTACATCTCCTCCTCTCTGAAGAGAAAACTACCACATTTTTAACTTTTGATGTTAATAAGGCTGATGATTAATTATTTGGATATAACTGTTATGTTTAAAGATGGACAATTTAATACGAAAATACATAAAAAGAATGTACAATCTACACAATATATTCATTACAGCAGTATGCATTCGAGGTCTATGTATAATAGTTTTGTCCATAGCTAGTTCTTATGGGCAAGTAGGCTGAGTACCAGCAATTAAGGTTTTTTGGAAGAACTATAAAATTGTGACTGTTGATTTTGAAATTAGATGCTATGATTCTAAGATGATTGAAAGGAATAACGAATATGTGTTAGCACATCGACAAGATATAGGACCTCCCTATTTTTCAGGTCACCATGTATAGTTTTGATGGTGCCAGTATTTTGAATGCTGATAGTAATAATAGTATTAAGAAGAATTATCAAGCGGGCTATGTTACTAAGTATAATAGCCATACTAGTATGATTAAACAAGTTATAGACAGGAATTGGGCAATATCACCATGAAATCCTGAATTAAAAGAGATAGTGGGGGTCAGACCATGTTTCATTTATGAGAGGGAGAGAAATCTGAAGCAATATCTTTGTTACAAAGATTATGCATTTTTGCCATAAGAGTAATACTTTTATGTCAAGTAAAAGAACTACCATTCCATGTCATAATTGTGTATATTGTTGTTATATCAATATCAATAATGAGTTTGTCCACCCAATTACTCACAATATGTTTATTTTGCCACATGCTCCACGGACAAAGTTGTTTACTTGGCTAATTGTGAAGCATGTACTTGCTTCTATATAGGAAAAAACAATCAGAAATTGAAGGAGAGAATTGGCACCCACCTTTCTGAAATACGTAAGAGAGTTGATTTGAATGCATTAAACAAATACATTTTGAACTTAGAACCAAGACAAACACTAACTGTAGTTCACTAGTATGCCAAGGATACGACATCACAAGCAGAACCCTGATGAAGTCTCATATTATAAATTTTGATAATGAACACACATTTAAGTTTAGGGTTTTACAGAAAGTAGAAAAGCCAAAGAGAGGGGGAGATGTAATTAATGTTACGGAGTAACCGGAGTGTAAGTGGATTAACTACTTTAAGGCTGATACTGCACCTGGTATAAATAATGTGAATAGTTTAAAATCAGTTCTAAAGAAAAAGCAGTACTATATATGATGTTATATGTTACAATATACTTATCTGGGCTGCTATTAATCTATTAATCTATTAATGTATCGTTGTTTTTGTTGTATGTCTTTTTATGTGTATATTTATATTTTATATATATGTATATATATATATGTATATATATGTATATATATATATATATATATATATATATATATATATATATATGTAATTTTAAATAAGGTCATGTGATGTACTCATGATGTCTGATAGTCTGACATAGTAGTATAAAAAGCTGATTGATCTTAATTGAATTTAGTATGCATTGAAAAAGAACTGGAAAAGTTTGAAAGCTTTGCATTTTTTTGCTGATACAGTTGTACTTGTGTTTTATTAACTGTCTTTAACTTTGATGGTTAGACTCCTGGTTATTTATTTTGTCCTTTGAAATAATAATCAGGTCTGCAACCACAGCAAATGCTGTAGAGGCACTGGAAGCAGTTGAAGGATGGGGGGGTGGAGGGTGAGAGGGGCACTTAGTGATCTAAAAAGGGCAATTTTTAAAAACTATTTACTACCACAATATAGTTTTACTTGGAGGACATTTTAAGCTTAGCCAGTTTCCGTTTTGGTGCTTGAATTAACATTTCCTGATTGGTCTTACCTATCCCATGGCTGATAATTGTATAGTAGCCCTAGTGACTTATTTTATTTTATTTTACATTTGTTGACCGGACTAGTCTAACTGGAGATATTTCCATTTTCAGTAGAGGCCCGGGGAGAAAAGCTCCACAGAGAATACATTAAGGCAAACATAGTAGAGTTTAAAGAAAGTTTTAAAAGACAGAAACTAACAACTCTACAGTTACTCATTATTACTAGTGAGTTTAATACTGACTCACATAGTGACAGTCACAAAAAAATACTTATATAATTATAATATACTAAGTCTGATAAAGATAACTAAAAAAATAAATAAATACTACTACACACAGTAAAACTCAAAGACATCATATTAAGTTATAAAATACTTTGAGAGATAATAATAAGATAGGAAGTGTGAGAAAGAGAGCTAAGAATATGAGCAATTAGAAGAGGCAGGTCGTAGGAAGGACAGCAAGTAAGATAGTTAGCAAGCAAAGAGAGCTAGAAGCCAGTCTATAAGCAAGGAATAATAGGAAAACAAGTGGCAGAAGAGGAGGAAAGCCAGGTGGATGATAGAAAAGTATGAAGTAGGAGATAGTAATGAAGTAGAGTCTAAGTAGTGGAAGGATTAATCAGGTTTACTACATGTGCACAGCCAGTGGTTTTGGAAGTGAAGTTTAATGTTTAGTTTGAAAAGAGGTAATGATGCAATGGTTGTTATGTTACTAGGAAGTAAATTCCATTTTCTACCTACTGAATTGGTGAAAAGGAGTCCAGCAGTGTTATTTGATTTTGTGGAATTAGCCAATAGTTTATTGGAGGAGCTAAGATTATTGTAAGGGATTATGAGTTGAGAGAGTATAGGGGTGTTTGTTGGATGGTACAGAATTTTATGGGCAATAGTGAGTTGTTGGGTTGCAAGATAGTTTGGGAATTCTGGCCAGCCTAGTAGTTTCAAGTTGAGACAGTGGTGTGTTCTGTAGGGGTTTCCTGTAGCGAAGCGAGCAATGTTATAGCAGGTAGTAAGTTTGGTAAGGTTGTTTTATTGAGGTTGGTGAAAATGGGACAAGCATAGAGAAGAGAGGAAAGAAGATGGGAGGCGATCCTAGTTCTAGAGGAGGGAGTTAGAAATGGTCTAATCCGATATAAAGATCCTATTTTCCTATTGACAAGTTTTATGGTGTTGTTAATGTGTTGGTTGAAAGAGATTATTATCAATTGTAATACCTAACAGTTTAGTAGTACAGTCGGGAGAGATGATAGTGGCATTGTTAGAAGAGATAGTGAAGTTTAAAGGTTCTGGAGGTAGGGGTAAAGAGGAGGAGTTTAGTTTTCTTAGCATTTAGTAAGAGAAATCGACTAGAGAACCATGTTTTGTTAAAGACATTTTGAGTATGAGATCTAAGTTCAGAGGCAGAGGATGCAGAGCAGATGAGTGTAGAATCATCTGCATATTGAATACAAGTAGCTTGGGGATTGTGTTTTGGAGATCATTTATGAAGAGGAAAAGTGGGCCAAGAATAGAACCTTGTGGAACTCCAATAGAAACAGGCAGAAGAGAAGAGATGTGGTTATTCCAGAGAACAGCCTGTTTCCTGTTAGTGAGATAAGAAGAAAACCATCTAATGGCAGGGATATCAAAAGATAGGGATTCTAGAGTATTGATTAATAAAGAGTGGTTAACCATATTGAATGCTTTGGAGAGGTCTATGAAGATGGCAGAAGAGAGTAGGTTGTTGTTACGGTTCAGGTTAATAGTGTCTACAAAGGAAAGAAGGGCAGTAGTAGTACTGTGATTAGGTCTGAATCCATGTTGACTGTTAGCTATGATGTTGTGGAGAGAGAGGTGTTGTACAAGCTGATGGTGTATACATTTCTCCATTATTTTGGCCAAGGGAGAGGAGAGCAATAGGTCTAAAGTTAGAGTAGTCAATGGAGTTACCACCTTTATGGAGTGGGATAATGTGAGAGACCTTCCATATATCAGGGATGATACCTTCTTTGATTGTCCTATTAATGAGAATAGAAATAGGATATGCTTTGTAGAAAGAGTGAAGGTAACTTGTCCAGAAGGAGTCTGTATATGTAAGATGTAGAGATGGGATGTAGAGAGAATTTAGAGGAGGAGTTTATGAGGTTACATGTTGGGTGTGAGTTATTGATGTTTAATTGATTAGCAAGAGCTTGTATAGTTTCAGTGAAGAAACAATTGAAAGCATCTGCAGTTTGTTGGGGGGTATCAGGATCAGAATTAATTGGGAAGGTGTTTTAGAACGCCCTGGGGAGAAGTCTATTAACTGAAGACCAGAAAAGTTTTGAATTATTAAGATGGGTTTCTTGTAGATTGAAGTAGAATTTCTTTTTATCAGCTATTATTGCTTTTGGTTAGATTTCTAAGCGAAGATCAGGGTTTTTCTATGTGATCTCCATGTGGCCCAGACTTTATTTCTAGTGAGAATAAGTTTTGGTTTCATGGGAGAGCCAGGCAGCATTAGATTTAGTTCTAATGTAAGTCAAGGATAGATAAAAGTAGAGTTAAAGTACATTACTGCATTTTCAAGAGGAGTGTTTTAACGGGTTCCAATTACATGCAGTAAGTTCAGACTGGAACAATTCTGGATTGAAGTGTTTGATGGTGCGTACATTTCTTATGATACAGGGGTTTATACAATCAGCCTTATCCCTTGTTATGGATGTTAAGGAGTGATCACTAACATCATCTGGTAAAATTCCTACTTTGTAATTATCTTTGACTTTATTTATAAGAATCCAGTCTAAAATGCTTTCTCTATTACTGTGTTTGTTGAGCCTTGTAGCTGAAGTAATGGTTTGGATAAAACCACGGAGGTTGATATGAGAAGAAGGATTATCAGCAGTAATGCTATTCCAGTCTATATTCAGGTCACCTAGTATGATGGTTTCTTGGGGATATGTGATAGATATCCAGCTAAGGTAATTTTTACATATAATATAGATGGATTTTTGGAGTTTAATTGTAGTTTTGAAATGATAGCTTCTACTTTGCTATCTTGTGTTGGAGAGGCAGGAAGGGTAGTAATATTTAGATGATTTTTATGAAGAATTGCAACTCCACCACCTTTACGGTTGGGACGGTCAAGTCTTATGATATTGTAACCTTGGGGAGTAATCTCAGTGTCTTTAGTGGAGGGCTTTAGCCATGTCTCAGAGATGCAGAGAATGTCAAATGAATGTACCTGTAGGAGGTATTTTGTTGTTTATGCTTTGGGTATTAAGATGTCCTATTAGGAAGGTGTTATTGGGTTTGGGTATGGTCATTAGGGGAGAGTGGAAAGTTGGACCAGGGTTAGGGTGGATATCTCCAGATTGAAGGTTAAGATTGATAGGTTTCATAGTGTGTTTACATTTTAGAAAGGTTAGAAGTTTAGTTTTGTAGTCCAAAGGCAAATTGTATTTTAGGTGTGACAGTCAGTGGAATCTAGGTGGTTGATAGTTAATTTAGAGGATTGAGATATATTATAGTTTGTTTATGTGGATAGAAAGGTTGGACATGCAGTGGTTTCTCATAGAGGGATAGAAGGTATATTGAGCATAGGGTGGAAACTAGTAGTGTGGAAAGTAGAATCTGGGATGACATGAAGGTGAAGAGAGGTAAGAAAGGTATTGTTACAGTAAAGGAGAAGTATGGAACAAAAGTAGAAAGATAACAGAGGATAGAGGATTGGAAGAACAGGGTAGGGGTGTGTCTATGGAGCTTTAAGTTTAGGGACCTGGGTGGGGTGGTGGGGGGGGGGGTAGGAGAGGGAGGAGGAGTCTCAGGGTGAATAACTGATAGTGATAATAACTGTGATCATACTATAGATAATTTGAAGGGACCCATGTAAGGGATGCAACATTTAGGAACTGCCTCTATCCATTAGTGGCATGAGGAGCAATCCTTGAGTACATTTTCTATTACCCATCCTTAGGTCCAAGTTGCATTTGAATATGGACAGGGATGAGCTTTGTTTTACTTGAATGGATACTCTATTCTGGAACAGTGGTATCCTCTGTGATATGTATCCATCTCTCCACAACATTCAGTTTAGATACCTGGACTGAGTATTTCTGATGCAATTTGACTTGCTGATGTGCAGTAGGTCCATCAATATTGGGTGGGTGGATGCCTTGTATTCCAGACAGGTATACCTCTAAGTACTCTGTAGGATACTGAGTATAGTGATAAATCTTTGAGGTGGTCCATGCAAGACCTATTGTTTAAGACTTGTATCCTTTTAGTAAGGTATCCCTGTGGGTATTCCAATTGTTGCATGGGTCTGGACAAATACATGCCAAAGTGGGCATTATACAAATTGATTTACCTAATGAGGTATTTGAAAAGGGGGGACAATAAGATCTCTAGATCTAGTCACATTCAATTTGTTTATAAGCTATGCAATATAGAAAGACTTTATGATTCTGGGCACATGTTGTTTAAAAGTTAGGTCACTGTACACACAAGTTCCCAAATGCCAAACAACTGGGTCATTTTTCAGGTGGTATTGTCAATTTGTCAGTTCCCTGTAGCAGATGCCTTCCCAAAGGATATGATAATGTATTTTTTGGTGTTTAGTTTCAGTTCATGATTCTGGCACCAGCTATTATTTGAGACAAACCTTCCTGCATGATGTTTAAGTAATTTGGGCATTCAATAACTGCTCCTAGCTTGCAGTCATCTCAAAAATAGCCAGCCAAACCCTTTGATATTTCCTTTTACTTTTGTCTCAGCACTGAACCGGGGGGGGGACTCCATTGGTGACTGGTCTCTTTGTAGAGGTAACTTGAGGTCTACAATACACAGAACTGCACTGACATGTTCAACAATATGACTGTGATTAACTATTAAAATAACAATGAAAACCATAAACTATCAGAAGTTGGAATGAAACAACAAAGTGCCAGTTGTAAAAAAATAATAAGTGCTTTCTTTCCTTTATTGTCAAACATAGAACGAAAGTGCTTATAATTTTTTTACAACTGAGACGTCATTGTTCCATTCCAACTTCTAATTATTTTATAGTAAATAACAGTGCAAAATACCAGTGCTGGATCATGGTTAAATGGGGCCCTAGGCAGAGTAATAGATTAACCCCCCCCCGAGCATCCCCTCCTGCAGCAACCTCCTACTGCTCCAGCAGCAGCCCCGTCACCAGCCACTCCAGTGTTCCATTGCTTGGCTATTTCTCCCCAGTTACCATAAACACTGTTCAAACCTGTCAGCATGCATACTGTTTTCTCATTTACTTCTACAATGATTACAGATATTGAAATAATATAGCACAAGCACTGATAGCCATTTGCTAAACAAATAATACAGTATCGCAATGAAAACAGACAGCATGAGCAGTAAACTTCTGTGCCCTTGAAACTCACATTCATTGAAATGGCATTAAAACCCACACTCATTTTGCATCTGGCCAGGGTAGGACTAAGCTTTTCTCTGGGCTGTTTTCAAACTACAGGCTCCTTACACATTCTTAGGGCAATGCATACATGTATGCATTCTTTAATTCACCTTCCTGATTGCATCAAATTACATTTCTTGTATAATACAGCAAACTTGTTAGAGCGTGTTTTAAATTTGTTATTTTGAACATTTTTCCAGTAAGCAATGAAACAAAATTTGTGAACCAATAATGACAAAACTGCCCAATTCAGAACATTTCCATCACAGAAGTCTACTCAGACTTCTGTCATTACAATCCACCAGTATCATTGAATATGCACAATCTCTACAGATATGGAAATCATCTGAATAATTCCACATTAAAGGGATCTGTAACTAATGAAGAGGTTGCTGCTAGCAAACAACTTTATTTGTAGATGAAACAATGAAATATAAAATGCCTATTGCCCTTGAAGAATTGCCTATGTTACATTAAAAAAAGATAAGCTAGTAATATTGCAACAGGGAATGGATGGGAAACTGATAACAGGTGCATAGTTACTAGATAACTCCTCCAAAGGAGGACATTTCACAGGACTGCAGCATCCACTCACTTTAAAGTACAACACAGTACAGTATCAGCAATCCATCTGCATACTGTGGGAGTAGAACCCACAGCCTTCTGCATCAAAAGCAAGTATACTACCTGTTGTGCTTCTAACAATGCAAACAGACTTGACATAATCAACACTAAATTTATTGGGGGAGGGAGACAAAGGCCTAAAACCAGGGACACATTTTAAACATTGCTTGTATAATATTAGAAAGTTGCTAGAATAAAGTGTTTTGTTTTACCATGTGTTTTCTGAAAGATAGGAAGACTGAAATTTAAAGAGCTATCATTATTTAGTGAATTCAATTCTCACTGATTTGCCAGAAAACCACAAATTCTAAGAGGAACAGACCAAAAATATGAGCCAAATATTCTATGAAAATCTGGATATTTGAAAGCTATGGGCTCAACTTCTTGAATCACAATTGGTGATATGGGTAGAAAATTCAGGCTCTTGTTCCTTGTACCTAAGGTATAGGGTTTGAGCCTGAGTAACACTAACCACCAGGTATACCTAACTGGGACACACGCACACACACACACACACACACACACACACACACACACACACACACACACACACACACACACACGCACACGCACACACACACGCACACACATGCACACACACACACATCCTCCTCCAAGGCAACAACAAAAACTCAACTCTCCTTACCTGGAAGAACCCCATAGAAAACACCAGCAGATGTAAGCAGAAAACTATACTGTAACATATTTTAAAATTGTACAGGTGGCAGAAACACACGCACACATAAATGTATGGGACCATAAAAAACACTGCTACCATGGTCTTGCAGCTGTAAAATTGGGGGGTGCTAGTCCCCCCTTGTTCTATGGTTCCGGCACCCTTGAAACCCTGAAAAAGTTAGAAACTACTCCAAGGCAAACTTTCTTTTGTTAAGTGATAACCTCTCAAAATTTCAAGCCCCTCCAAATCCAAACAACACAGCGGTCTATGTGGAATTATTAACAGACAGTCATGTCAACGATCGCATAGAGTAATCCCAAAACTAACTCAAAAACAAACCACCCTGATGGAATCCAGAATTAAACAGGTTGTACAACAAAAGACAAAAAGTCAAAGCTAAACTTAGGAAGTATAACACCAAAAAAACTCTCTCATCAAGCTGAATAGAAAACTAACAGGACTAATTATGTCCAACAAAGCTAATTTTGAGGTTTGTATAGCATCCCAAGCCAATGGCAACTATAAGGTCTTCTTTAGCTATGTTCAAAACCTCAAAGGAAGCACACAACAGTGTGCCAGACTGTTGGTAAATGTAGCCACATTAATGGAACCAGGAGATATAGCAAATACTCTGGTTGATAAATTCCATTCCAGCTTTATCCTTCCATCCCTAGCTACCCCCTAGGAAATATCACCTAACGACACCCGTCCAACTATCAGTAGACAGCAGGTCTTAGATCTGCTGTCTAAGGCTTAGAATAAAGCTTTGATGGGCTCTAATAATATCCCAGGATGCCTGCTAAATAACCTGAAATATGACCTATCAGAAGCACTGGAGTAATTAACCATATCCTCTGCACAGGCTTTGTGTCACTCAAATGGAGGGTTACAGCAGGCATCCCTTTGCACAAGCATGTCTGATTAGCCTTATATGCAAAGCCATGGAAAGAGTTATCATGGAAATGATAAGCAATGACATAGGAAACCTTCAGACACTGGACCCAACCCAGTTTGGTTTTGTCAAATGCAGGTCATGCCTACTGAATCTGGTGGAATTCTTTGAAAAAGTCACCAAGGCAATTGATGAGAACAAAATGGTGCATGCTGCCTGTCCTGACATAGCTAAGGCATTTTATAAAATACCCCACTGACAAAAATGCATGGAATTAGGTATAACCCCATATGCAATTCATTAGATAGCAAGCCGTCTCATGGACAGGATCCAGAAAATTAGAATTGTCTAGACAACCTACACAGCGAGGCTGGTCACCAGTGGAGTGCCCCAGGTCTCTGTGCTGGGTCTGCTCCTCTTTGGCATCTATTTTTGGGAAGTCAAGCATAATGTCAAGTGCATCTGGCTTACCACATTTGCAAATGACTGCAGGCTAGGAGCAATCATAGAACCCCACCCCCAAGAAACTAACATCTTACAGGAAGGTCTAATGCAGACAGATGATCAGTACCAAAGCCATGGCTTAAAACTCAATGCAAAAAAATGCATAATAGTACCATTTGGGAAGTTGGCTACCCAGGGAAACTACTTCATTGATAAAACATCCCTAAATGTAGACACAGTACTCAGGGATTTGGGGTCTCATGTAGATAACAACCTGGCTTTTGACCAACATGTGTCTAAGGTAGTATGAAAAATCATTCAGTGTCACTCAACTAATAAGTAAGAGCATGTCATCTAGGTCCAGGGAAGTCATCGTGCCATTGTACTTAGTGCTTATCAGACCCATCATCGAGTATACCACCTACTTTGGTATGTACCTGACTAGGCACATACAACAAATGGAACATTCATACAAAAAGAGTAGAGAACATAAACACAGTGTGCTTTGCAGATTGTCTCAAAGCTCTAGCTCTACACTGTTTCCTACAGACTGCTGAGAGGCAGTTTATGCTTGCCTTGTATGCCAGGTAGTTTATACCTGCATACAAGGCATCCTTAGACCCCAGTCTGATGGGCCTTTTTCATATTCTCAGAATGAATAGCTCCAGAACTATTAGAACTAAGGATTTAAACTTTGCTTGTTTCTTAAATAGGACATGTTTGAGGGACAGGAATCCCGGTTCTCTGGAAAATACTTCCCATCTATGTGAAGCAGAGCCCTCCCCTAAACCTATTCAAGCACAGCTTGGACCAGTGGATAGGAAACTGGCAATTCACCACTGGTCTGACACCTTATGTCTCTGATGGGCAGAGGCAGCCATTAAAATGTGCTAATTAACATACACCCCCTTAAAATAACTTCTAAGGCACAATCATTTGCTGGATACATTTGGGTGTGCATGGCTAGACTTATAAAGGCCCCAAATTCATTAGCCTAGTATACATTGGACCTAAGAACCTGGATAGATGGATGGATAGATGGATAGATGGATAGATAGATGGATGGATAGATGGATAGATGGATAGATAGATAGATAGATAGATAGATAGATAGATAGATAGATAGATAGATAGATAGATAGATAGATGGATAGATAGATGGATGGATAGATGGATAGATGGATGGATAGATAGATGGATAGATGGATGGATAGATGGATAGATAGATAGATAGATAGTTAGATAGATAGATAGATAGATAGATAGATAGATAGATAGATAGATAGATAGATAGATAGATAGATAGATAGATAGATAGATGTAGTTAGATAGATAGATGTATTTAGACAGATAGGTGGATAGACAAATCTATTTATCTATCTTATGGTGGCACAGTGGTGCAGAGGGTAGGATTGTTCCCTCACAGCAAAAGGTTCCTCAGTCTGATTCTTGGCTGGGGTTCCTTCTGTGCAGAGTGTGTATGTTCTCCCTTGTATGTTCCAGTTTCGTCCCTCATTCCAAAGACATGCAGTAGGTGGATTGGGCATTCTAAATTGGTCAGAGGTGTGTGTGTGTGTGTGTGTGTGTGTGTGTGTGTGTGTGTGTGTGTGTGTGTGTGTGTGTGTGTGTGTGTGTGTGTGTGTGTGCGTGCGTGTGTATGCGCAAGTGTGTGATATGGAAGAACAGCCACAGCAAAGCTAACTACCCGGTGGTGTGAACCTTGGCTCTAGATGATTGCCATGGTTGAAGTGACACTCTGACCCCATGTGCAAAATGGGAAAAAATGGGAAAAGGGGTTGTGGATGTTTGGATGAATAGATAGATAGATAGATAGATAGATAGATAGATAGATAGATAGATAGATAGATAGATAGATAGATAGATAGATAGATGGACAGATAGATAGATAGATAGATAGATAGATAGATAGATAGATAGATAGATAGATAGATAGATAGGTAGATAGATATTGTGTGTTTATTTTTATAAAGAGGAAATAATTGTAGCTGCTGAAGAAAGAGAACATATTAGAGTATATAACACAGAAGTCTATATTTATGATGATGACTAATCCATAGAAGCTACACAGAAAGGGAACACATTTACCTCAGCTGAACATCAGTTGTTATCTTAGTATAGAGGGTATGCTTTTTACTATACCTGGCCAAGTTTATGTTTCACTTGTACAATACAGAACTAATTTTCAGTCCAGTCAAGAAGCACAGCTAGGACTAATTATGAGGATTACGAAATTAAAATTACAGTTCTTTACAATTCTGGCTAAGACTACATTGTTTGTTGGAGCATGAATTTCCAGGAATATGAGAAGACACTCATACTACTAAACACATCCAGGATGAGCTTGGTACATGAACTTTCACTTATATACTTATGTTTTTGCATTGCTTTTCACTTTCTTGTTTTGTTGGCTAAGTTGAACAGGTTACAATATGCTGACTGCAAACTTATTAATTTTATAGTTGTATTTATTCAGAATAAATCTTTTTGAAATTCCTTTAATTTTGAAATGTATAATCTTTATAAATTTGAATCAAGACTATTCTGCCATAATGGTTTTACCTTATATTACAACATGCATAAACATAAACATTGTCCTTTACAATATACAGTATTGTTGCCCACACCTTTTCAAAAACTTAAATTCTATGCATTATTTACATCAGCATAAGCCTAAATCTCATATTCTTCCAGAGAATGTGTACCACAGAAAAAGAATCACAAGAATTCTTGTGGGTTATAGAGGTTTATGTTAACCCAAAACAAGAAAAAAAGCTACCGGCTGTTAAATTTGATTGATACTTGAAGCATTCCTTCCCAGGCTTTTGTTGAAAATGGGTAAATCCGTCTGCTGAAAATGGGCAACTTATATCTAGAAGGACAATCTTGATAAGCAAATACTAATAAATGAATTAATAAATAAAGAACCACATTCCTTCCCTCAATTCAATTTCTTTAAATATCTAAGTACTAATCACAAGCTTTATTATCCATTTGACAACCCCCCAATACATCTCTCTAAATGCTCAGTGTTCAACATCTAATAAATAGTTAGGCATCTTTCATACGTGAATAGTTGTCTTTATTTCACATAAATGTAATCTAGTTAGCAAATGTATGTGCAATTGTTACTGCATATTACTTAATGTCTGTTCATGCAACTACTGAAGGTCTGTTTAAAATGTTATATGTTGGAGCTTTTCTCCCCAGGCCTCCATTGAAAAGTTTTTTTTTTTTTACTAAACTTAGACAATCTGATAAACAAAAGCAAAATAAAAAATAAAATAAAATAAAAGTCCTGGGTTTGATTCTCACAATTTCATCATGTACACTGTGTGACTCTAAGCAAATTATTTAACCAGACTGTGGTCTTGGCTCACAAGTGAAAGGTACTTGTATCCAGTTGTCTTATCTGGTTAACAGATGAATTAAAAAAGTATACAAGATCTAAAGAAGGACATTACTAATAAAAATTAAAATACTTTTGCAAATGCCGATCACTTTTCTGCATACACACTTTTTCAACCAGAACAGTGGCTATCTATAAAACAGCACTTAACATATTTTAGTTTTTCTGATTTTACAACAGTATTGAATCTGAAGACAGATAAGTCAAAGTGTCACACTTAAAATACGCACATCATATAAAGCTTCATTTTAGAATACTGAGTTTTAGAGACTTGTATAGTTACTAATTTGATTATAGATCAAAATATTAACAACAGAGTTTACAGATTTTGATAGCAAAACTGTTAGTAAAACTGAATTGTTTGTAGAATAAATTCTGGTTTTATACCCCGTATTTTTAAATTATTGAGCTGTTTAAGCCAGATCAATATCTATGCTAAAATCATGCATTAGTTCATATTACCTCACATTTAAATTGTACAAATGCTGTGAAATAATATTGGAAAAGTAGTCATGTATTGATTGCTTCTTAGCCTGGTCTGTGAACTGGTTCAAGAGATCCTTTTCAATCTCAACCTGGCCCAAAAAGCAGGAGGAAAATAACAGCAACAACAAAAATCAATAAATGAAGGTATGTGTTGCCCGGTATAAATACATTAACTGTATTTTTTTTCTTACCTTTGCCTTTGCTGTCTCCTTCTGCCCAATCAACCTATTCATTCTCCATCAGTGGGTAAAGGGTCACTCAGAAGGCGCCATAATTGAAACAGCCATCAAGGCTGGTTCAAGATTTTTTTCATGCTGCCCTATCTCCTGCATGCACTCAGCAAAGTGTCAGGGTGGGGTATGCAGTGCTATAGTGAAGTCCATCCCCTCATTTCCATGGTGTTGGGGTGGGGGGGGGGCTTGTCCTCTCTCTCCAACATTTTCCCCACAAAGCATGAAAGATGGTTTTCTCTAGTCTCCTGTAGGAAAACCCATGACTCAAATGGACTCCCTGGTCATCCCTATGCAGCATTTAAAAGAAGATTTTTGTCTCCTGGCTGCATCAGGCAGTAACCCTGCGGAACCTAATACATGAAGAGGCTATAACTAGTCAATCGGTCAAAACAAGATGGAAAAATGGCAGCTTCATGCACATGGCTGTACATAAAGAACACTGTATGATACGCATCACATGACAGCATAGATGCATGGTAGAGAGTATCACTGGTGCAGACATGTGGCACTATGGTCTTTGCAGTGTGCATGTAAGAGCTCTATGTGCACATGGCCTCCTAGCTTGGGAGTAGGCTGGGGTGAGTATGGTAGCACTAATTGTAGGTGACAGTGCACCTTGTTATCTCAGCCATTCAGCGAAATGTGTGCTAATCTCATTATCATGATCATCATGCTGCAAGGTGAAAAGGAATTTGGTGAATAACAGTTTGTACTTTGATAGATGCATATTAAAGTAGACAAGGAGACTGAAAATGTACCATAGCAATGCAGTGAGCACGCACAGGTGCATGGAAGCAACAGCTGAAGATACTAAATAGTACAATGGATGAGGTAACATGGCACAAGGGCAAGACAAGTTACAGTCCAAATTTGTGGGGGGTGCTACCCTAACAGACGATGGGACACATGGGCATGACAGGTTGCTGTTCCATTGTAGGGACTCACCTTGACAGCAAAAAGAGTACAAGGACACAGCAGGTTCACCCAGAGAGAGAAACTGGTACAAGGGCATGACAGAGTATTTTCTAGTTGTGGAAGGCCATATTGTAGCATATGCACACAGGCTGCAAGATATACTGCAAAGGAAACAAGACCTCCTGTATACAGGTCACAACACTAGCCATCAGTACTGTGCTGCAAGAAGGTGGACAGTAGTAACATGCCCACTGCAACTGTCAATATGGCAAAGGACAGGAATGGACACAGCACATTAACTGATAGGCATATGGCCAAAAAGTGAAGGTAAGGGAGCAGTGATAAGATATGGGAGTCTGCTAAAGGCAGTCATCACCATACACACTCACATGTGTAACCTATAGTTATACACATCTTGTCATGAAAATGAGAGAACAGCCATAGTTGGAAAAGTTCATCACACAACAGACAAAGATTTTATTGAAGCCCCCCCCCCCCCACACACACACATATGACATGCATATCCCTGAAAACGTTAAACCACACAAGGCTTTTTTGGATCATATGTGACAATAAATGGTGCACAGCATCAATGCCATGGGTAGCTGTAATTGGGCATCAGTGCAAGCATATCATAGAATCAGTAGTCTGATACTGCATGCCAAAACCAGGGCACAGGACACCACCAGGGACTCGTTCACTATAGGAGGTGAACCGCAACACAGAAGAGGCTCATAGAGGTTGAATTGCTCCTGGTAAAGTTGTACAGGGCACAGCAGAGAGCCCTCATAGCTGGTTGCAGCTTGGATGTTGGAGCTGGGGTGGTCATGAATGTCAGGGTGCCTGGAGGAGGCCCACTGGATTAACGTAACATGTTTCTTTATGTTGTACACTGATCCCCATATGTGAAGTGGTTATTTAGCAGCACACATGCATATGTCTTCTCTTAGTGCATCAGATGTGCACATGTGGCACTCTGCAGTACAAGGAATGTGTTCATGCCAGTATGCTACTCATAAAATTGCCATGCAACAGTATATATGTCATGGGTTGCAATGAGTGATGTATATGTTCCAGTAGTGTCACAAGTATGTTGTCTTTATGTTTTCATAGGTTCCACAAGTGGAGGGTCCAGCACAGCAGGCTGGCATATGCCTGATATCAATGGGTCACCAAGACTGTTACTGATGACACCATGTAAATGGCACAATGTGATGACACAGTGGCACTGTTACCAGCACTGACATTGGAAGGTACAAACACAGCTGACATATATGAGGTGATGGTAAAGGGGCAGACAAAACCTTCAGCACCTCCTCTACTTAGTGATGGATGTCCTGTTCATATTAACACCACAGCAGTTACCACCAAAAATAAGACACATGAGCTGCACTTCCTCTGAGGTGCACACACTAACCGTGGGGGAGAGACGTATAATTGGTCAGCACTACCATGATAGCTATTTACATACCTGGGCATAGACTTGGCATCAGCCAGCAGATGTACAAGTCACTGATCAAGGCACAGATGGCTGCTGGACACATCATGGCAGATATGTTGAATTTGCTGTGTGGTTTGTGTGAGAAAATGCAACCACTGCAGGGACGTCTTAATGACCTGCACCACATGCAGAGTAACCTGATATATAGGGACAAGTAGCACACTTGTCCACTACAAGGAGTGATGGCCCATCAGGCAACCATTGGTGCTTCCATGAGGACATTGGCAAATGTCCACCATGGCAGTTTAAGCTTATGAATGCATGATGGATGATCACAGGCAAGGTTTAAGCAGACAGCCCATACTGCTCTGGAGACTGCACCAGTATCATCCCTGGCAATGGCTGCCTCACTCCCTAGACATGGTTAATCTCATGGCAGTAGCCAACACACCTGTGCCTCTATTGCAGGGATGTTCCACTAGGGTAGCAATTCTGGCCTCTTAGTTCCATGCTGTACCTGTTTCCTTTTAGCCTTCTGAGTGCAGTGTCTAGCCATGGCAATCTTGAGTGTTCTGAATGTCTCCATATATTGCATCTCCATATGGGGGGGCAGAGGTGTTCCTGTACATGCTTCCAAAATGCTGAAATATCTGTTGTGCAGGATGCATGCGATCCCAATACTGCAAGAATGCATTGTAGAAATTCCCAACTTTCACAATATGGATGCGCTACCCCAGCACTAGGAGATGTGTTCTCTAACTCCTTCTAGCGTGTTTGCCATCTACATGGCTACCACATCCACCTCCCATAACCCCTGCACCTATGGTAGTATTATTGCCACCCATCACTATGTCCCACCTCACTTGTCCAAATGAGTCTTAATAGCATGTCAGCACTCATCTATATGTCATTATACAGTCATTTGCATACCTTACATACCATGGCATTTCTCCTTCATTGTCATGAAATCCACCCCCCCCCCACACACACACAGAACCACCACACCATTTTACCGAGTACTGTGCTCTGTGAGTACCCATTGTGTGCTCTGTGAGTACCCATTGTGTGTTTAAAGATATTGGTGTGACACTGTGGTGTAGTGATTAGCATTTCAGTATCACAGCAAGTGGTTCTCCAGTTCAGTTCACAGCTGGGATGCCTTTTGTTTGAAGTGTGTGAATCCCGCCTTTGTTCACACAAGTTTTGGCTAGGTGCTCCTGTTACTTCCTACATCCCAAAGATGTACTGTAGGTGAATTAGCATTCACTGGATTATACATTTAGGGTTAGTGCTTTACGTTGCACCCAGTGAAAGTTGGGATAGGATCCAACTCCCTCAAACATGAATTGGACTAAATGAGTAGTCAGAAAATGAATGGACGAATGAATGAATGAGTGAATGAATGAATGAATGAATGAATGAATGAATGAATGAATGAAAGAGAGTTTAAAACTTTAAAGTGCAGGTACATTTTTAGAAAATGAAACTTGGCATTTGTGCGTATTCAACAGATTCCCTGACACTTCCTTTTTTCATTTCTTAGAAAGCAGAGAACATTGAAATAAAAGTATGGAAATGCTTTGAAAGGCTTAAAATATTTGTAAGAACATTCTGGCAGCAGAAAATGTAATTAGATGAAATGGTAATATAATAAAAAATATTATAATTGTTAATGGAAGTTGTATATCTGTTATGAGTAAAAGAAATAGGAAGTTGCATAAATAAATAAGAAATGCAGAAAAAAGTACATTTATTGCAAGTGAAAATGAATTTAAGCACAGTTTAAAATGATGAGAATGTTTGTAAAAAATGATGTAAATGGACAGAAAGGTGAAATCCTAGAAATATGAAATAAAGTAATGAAACATGTAGAAAGGGAGACAGAAATTAAAACCAAGTCAAGTTTGTCTGATTTGATTTTACAAGTGTGACTGCATTACATATATTTTGGTGGGATGAAAGGTTTAGTAAAGCATTACATTAGTTGTCTAAAAACTGTATGACAGATAGCGAGCTATATGTTGAGATTATAGATGAATGAAACACTTTCTAGAGCCAGTGCAAGATGTCTTTTGGAGATGGTTAAGAAATGAACTCTCCAACTAGATGTACTAGGATTCTTTAGCTTTGTTTATGGATGTTTTACAGAACTTTGTCACTTGCTTGGGTTTATCGCAGCTTGTTTTTCATTTATTGAGAGGAAAATTTTGTAAACAGTGCTTGAAGGGGCAACATTGATATGTGTTTCCTCAGTTGATAATTTGTGTTTAAAAGACATTTTACCTTTTTGTGAAACACTGAAAGTGATTTAGAAACAAATAGCACAATGCCAAATGTGAAATTGCATGTTGAATGGTGGTGCACTGGGTCGGGTGTAGTTCAAAAATACATATATTATGGCTGACTTAGCATATGAATGAGCACATTGCCTGTTGTCAGAACCATGGACTTAAGCTCAATGCCAAAAAATGTGTCTTCATTCCCTTTGGGAAAAACATGGTTCACTTGAATTACCACATTGATGGTAGTCCACTGAACACAGAAGGTGTTATAAGAGATCTGGGAAGACAGGTTGACAGCAACCTCTCTTTTGACCACCACATTGCCATTGTAGTCAGAAAGTCCTTCTATGTGACACTTCTCATTTCTAAGGGTTTTGCATCGAGGAAGAAAGAGGTCATTGTCTCCCTCTACTATTCCCTCATTAGGCCAGTCATCGAGTGCAACACCCCATTTGGCATGTACCTCACTAGACACCTGTAACAACTGGAGAGGCCACAAAAGTACCCCACAAAGAGGATCCTAGGCCTTAAACACTTGTCCTATATGGACAGACTCAAAAAACTCCAACTATTCTCTGTCTCAAATCGCCTACTTAGAGGCGATCTCTGCTTGACTTACAAAGCCATGTCTGACCCAGCTCTGTTAGAAATGCTACATCTAAAGAAACCACAATCCCTCTGCACCACACACTCCAGAGACCTCAACCTCATTACCACAATCAACAGAACATGCTGGAGGGACAGGTTCATAACCCAAAGACTGCCCATGCTATGGAATAGACTTCCCATACATGTCAAGCAGAGCACCTCACTGGCCCTCTTGAAGAGAAATCTTGATGAGTGGATGGGAAATAGAAAATTCACCCTGGGGATCACTCTAGTGGCTCTGCTCGACAGAGGCATTAGGAACTAAGGTTGGGTAGCACGATCCCAGGGTAATCCTATGGGCTAGGCTTGTAAAGGGTCCAGGGCCATTAGCCTAGTACACACCTATGAACCTACAAGACAGAAATGAGGAACATTATTACAATGAGGGTGGTGGCGAATCTAAATGAAGGTAAGCAATATGGCAAAGAGATTCAGAAATGTATAAAAATGAGTCCTGATTCTTAATGTAGCTGTTTGCCATAAAATTGTGGTGAACAAAGACACAGTCTGTGAAATCATTTAATGGGTAGCAGCAGGTGCAGCACAAATGTATTTGTACAATGCTGTTCCCGCAGCCAGTAGCCATGGATGTGAGTGTCATTGCTCCCTACTTCACAGAAGAATCTAACCATGACTAACATTTTCACCACATCATGGCTAACATTTCATTCCCTCCACAACTCAGAAATAGAGGACCTCTATCGTGTAGACATTGACACCATGCAGGAGCTGGTATCAATGTGTCACCCTCACATGCAAGCTAGTGGACCTCTTATAAGCAGGCACTGTAAACCCTTTTTGTTATACAAGAGAATATTAGCATTCATATTGTATGCCAGGAGATACTGAGCTCTTTAAAAGTGGGCACAGACTCATTTTACATGTGATGGACTGGAAAAAGTTCTTTAATAAAGCTTTCATACTTGGCTCCAAGGAATACGAGCCCCACTGATGCAGACAGCCTCTCATTTTACACGTGTTACAAAACAGACTAATAAAGTCTGGTGATAGTCTCATAAAAGCAGGCCTTTTCAATTATCAGAATGGAAACCACTCTATTAGATGGACCTGGTGAAGCTCAGTTGAAAGGTTTTTTCTTTAATATAGTTTTATAGATGTAGCTCATAGTGTGTTGTCATGGTTTGTTTGTCAGTAGTTAAAAATAAAAATAAACATAAAGCGAAAACTAACAATGAGGTTTCACAGGCTGCTGAGCTGGTAAACCTTCACAGGTCTTTCAGGAATATTCAATTAAGGAACTAACCTCTAAGTTTTGCGATTGGCTCCTTGTTTTTCCATCTCCCAGATTTTCCTTGATTCAGCTCCCATGGGACCTCCTACCATTATCACTGCCTTTAAATAACTGAACTGTTAAATGTAATGAATTAGAACAAGAACACTCATCCAGCTGCCTGCTTAACTGAACAAACTCCTGGAAACTTCAGCAAGGTGTCTTTATTCCACCTACAGGAGGGTATCATAGAGAGAGAGAGAGAGAGAGAGAGAGAGAGAGTCTCCTAGCTGTGCTAGCTAATGTGATTTTATCTGGGCTAATCTTTTATACTCTATTTTTTGATAGACCTGTTACCCTCTTTGTCACAGGTAGGATACTAGAACTCACCTAAGCCCTCTGGATTACTTCTGTTTTCACATGCAGGCTAGTGGAATGCACAGAATACCCATTCCTATGGACACCAAGGTATGTGTTGCACTTACAATTCTGACTACGGGACCTTACAGTTACTAAAAGAACACATTGGGTATATCCTAGGCATCTGTCTTATGGACACTATACCAGCTTCTTGATGCTATGCTGCAGCACATAGTCACTCATATTAGGCTCCCATGTACCGCAGAGCAGAGAAACAAGATGATACAGGTGTTCTATGAAATAACCCATTTCACTGAAGTACCAGAAGCCATCATTATTGTGAAGGTTCTACCTAGGACACAAATACAAATGTTTACCAACTGTTAGGGATTCCTCACCATTAACTGCCAGGTGATCTGCAGTCAACAGAGTATAATATACAATGCACTAGTGTGCCATGCAGACAGTGTCCTCATTTCCCACAGCTGTCATATTTCCATCTTCTATCTATAATTTGAATAGGGTGATTCGCTCCAGGGATATCTTATTAGGAATGCTGGATATGCCATGTTACCATGGCTAATGACACCCCTAAGATAGCCACAGACTGTGGTAGAGAATACATATAACACCATCCTGCCAAATACCTAAAACATAGTTGAGCATACATTTGGATTGATAAAGGCCCACTTCCACTGTTTAGGCATATTTGGTGGAGTCCAGCAATATGATCTAGAATCAAATAATAAAATATTTGTTGCATGTGTAATGTTTCTTGGTATGCAAATACGGCAGGGGATTATCAATGAAAGAGAGGCTGTGCTAGAGTCAGCAGTGGAGGAGGTACCTGGTGAGTAGTTTGTGGGGGATCCAGCTGCAGGAGATGGAGACAGGCACTGTATGCCACAGCACTGGATAAAAGGCAGTGTGTGGCTCACAGTGATGACTGAGATTGGTTATAGCCAATTGTAACAATGATGCATGTGTGGTATTAATTCCAGGATATGTAGTAGCATGCTTGGACTAGCCACAATGTGCATCAGACACAGCATACCCCTCTAAAAGAGTGCTGTAATCAGGGTACAGTTATCTTTATGTGGACAGGAGGAAAGAGCCACACAACTTCGTGTGTGTGTGTGTGTGTGTGTGTGTGTGTGTGTGTGTGTGTGTGTGTGTGTGTGTGGAGGAGCTTCTGATGTGGGTGAGTCTGTAGCATGGCCTGTTGAGTGTAGTAAACTAGGAAGATTGTTCATAGAGGGGGTGGCGTCTCTAGTGTGGTGTACACGGTTCCTTTCAAAATGCTGCATAAATGTGTAAAGCCCTCTCCTAAGTTGTTATGCAGACCACATACCACAACACTGTAATAGCTGTGGTAGCATCAACCTGCACCTGTATAATGACCCTGCCTTCTGCTGTGTGGTAGTTACAAGGGTACTCAGCTCTGATGTGGGGCAGATGCCAAGCAGTTTATGAGATTTAACATGCTATCTTCTACTTTTCCTCCTCATACTCATTGGAGCTGCCAGCTCCCACTAATGTCTGAGTCACAGGGTACGAGGGTGCACTCTGGGCTGATGTGTTGGCCAAATCCTGCCATACTGTGGTTTCCTGAGACTGAAGGGAGGGTTGCATAGGCAGAGAAGCAGTGCCTGTCGAAGGGGTAGATGACATCCCAACCATGTTACTTATGCATAAAAGTATCACTGTAGCCACAAACTGAGCCAGCTGTGGCAGCCACTGTTGTCAGGATCAAGCACTTCTCCAATATCAGGCATGCCAATATCTATGGTGGAGGACACAGATGCTGTGGCACCTGTGAAAACAGACAAATACATCAAAGTGTATTAGAACTACTTAATGACATTCCCAGATTCAATTGACAATGGCATGCTAAAGGTATAGGCAATATACCCTGTGCAGACTGACATTGCAGCTGAATCCCCAATATGCCTATAAGAGCAAAATTACCAGCCTCATCATGGGTATAATTTTGTTTAGGTGGGTTGTACTAAATTTTGCATAATGTCATACCAACCTGAGATATCACCCACTAATACCCGTGGTGCTTGTGAAGTTCTGCACTAATGTCAAGTCTTCCACTGGGCATGAGGGAGTTGTCATGCTGTCTAGACAGGGATACCAGGAACTCCTCCATGTCAGTTAGGAAAGACTGGGTAGGTGGGTCCCCACTTGTGGCCCACCACTCCTCTCCAAGATGCACTGCCTTGTCATGGGCATAATGGATCATGTCTGTGGCCCCACATCATACTAACCGATGTGTATAGTTATGGTCTCCAACAACACTGACTTGTTCAACTGAGTTCTATCAGACAGACTGGTGGAAGGTCTGGTCACTCTTATCTGTAGAAAGGATTTAATGACTGGATTCATGGATGGCCTCCAACACAATGCCATTCTCTGCCTGGGAGAACTTCTCCAACTTCTTCCTCTGCTTTTCAGGTTCCTACCCTATAAAAGTAAGGATAGACAAATGTTAAGAATTTTGCCTGTTATAACCCTCACACCTACATGAAAGTACCGCTGTACAAAATCCACAATTTAAGTGAACTGCATTATATTTGACCCACAAAGAGGCACATGCCTCCTGAAAATGGGCTTGGCATGTGGCAGCAGTCTGTAGGAAATTATAGACATGCCTGTAGCACACACCACACTGCAGCATGTAAATGTGAAACATGCTGTTGTGGACAGACCTAATATATATAGTATTGCAATTGTTCCCTTTATCATGGGCCCATAACATCACATGTATGACCTTTGCTACACCTGTGTATAGCTACATCTATGATCCTTTTTACCCTGTCTGTCCCCTTAGCATTGCATTGCTACATGACCTGCCAAAGTACCTGTCTGCCTTTTTGTGTCACCCACCACCTCATGACACACACAGTTAAGTGCAACAGAGGTGTGCAAGCAGAAGCCATAATCTAGTGGTGTGAGCTACCTGGCCTTAGGTATGCAGTACAGCATCAAGCTGAGGCCTAATGCAAGTCTTCCAAAAAATGCTAATGTTAAATAAATAAAAATAAATAAAAATGCTACTGGCACCCCTATGATGGCCTCCAGGTACAGGGGTATATGTACATGTCTGCACAGCCTCCTCCCCCCAATCCTGGTCCAAAACAACAGGTTCAAACTGTATTGCGCAATATTCTATACAACTGCCATAAGATTTTTTAACAAACCATACACACCCAAAAAAAAAGAAACAGAAATGCGTTTTGAAAATGGATTTCCATTTCCCAGTTGCCCCAACAAACAACACCAGAGATTCACAGCTAGACATGTAATTTCTCTCCCCAAACAAGAACAGTAGGTTAAGAATGGTAAAAGGAAATTCTCCAACACAAAGCAACATCAACGCAGACTGTAGAAAATCTGAAATGAATGGTCACTCAGACCAATGTAACTTGGATGCATACGTTTAAAAGTCTCCTCCTGCATTACAGCCACAACCTGGCATACATACACATTTTGAAAAATAATTCCCTCTGCAACATCCACTAAATAAAAGGAGCATACTGCCATTTTCAGAACCCTATGCCCTCCACCAACTTCACATGGCACAGAGAAATAACTTCCCAGTTAACTTCACCAACACAATACTCAGGAAAACAAAGTGCAGTTAATAATGTGAAGCCCTTGGTCCCCAGAATTGTCACAACCTTCAAACATATCTTATGATGTGAAGAGTGAAGTACAGTAGCAATAAACTGTGTAAAATATTAACAAATCTCCTATGTCCATCTTCCCAGACAGTAATCAGTTGACAACCAGCCCCCTACAACTCTATAAACAACAGTAGAACAGTAACTGATGCATCAAAGCAGTTCCCCTACATGTGCAGGCAGTATTCCCTAAACACTTACCTTAGCTGTAGTGGTTGAGAATGTCCAAAAGGAATCCTCTGTTCTTTCCTCCACTTCCTTTGCAAAACTGTTGCCAATTCCACAACATGATTAGAACTGGAACTGGCATGGCTGTATGTATCACGCAGTTTTGAGTCTAATAGTCCAATAATTCTGATAATGATCCAGTTTTGAGTACACATCTCTGACTCGCACTTTTTGCACTGCACAATTGACTAAGACTGCATTATGACACAGATACCCCGTTGTGCACATGCATGCATGAATAGCTGCAAAGTTCATTTCACATATATAGGGGGATCATTGACCCCAATGGGCACATGGATAGAGTTAATGTTTTTCTGTGGCTCCTGGAGGTGCTAAAGAGCAATAATGGAATGAGATGTGGTTTCTCTGGACTATACACAATCATATCATAGTACCATTCATGTTCAAACACCTTCCTTCTGTGTAATGCATTCATGTGCAACTGTATAATGGCATTGAACATGTCATCATATTCCACTGGGCTGCTGTGTAGGTGGCTCCCATTTGTGGCCCTCCACTCCTGTCCAAGGTGCATTGCCTTGAAGTGGCCATGAATTCTGAAGGGATAGTGTGTGGCAGGATCAAAGTTCCCTTTTTTGTTGTAGAGAAACTCAAGGGCGGGATACATGAAAAAAAATATATACATTTTAACCACCTCTGTACTAGCTAGATGTGCCTTTATTCATAGGAATGTAGTCCTTCAAACAAATAAAATATTACATTGGTGGTATTACACTGGTGGCTGCTGGTGAATTCAAAGCAAGGGGAGGCTGCAGGAAGCAAATGGAGTGAGGTTAACTGGAATGGTGTGCAGCTCTATAATGGGAGGTAAATGGTGATCAAACAAGAGATGACAGCCTCTTTATGGACTATATGCATTGCAGATATCTGAATGAAATCAACAAAGCCAGCTTTAAGTGAAATGTAGCATTAGACAACAGATTCCATGTCACCTGTTGCATACTGGTCCCACCCTAAACATCCCAGTGTCCATTCCTGTTTTCTCACCATCCTGTCCTCAAACAATCCAGGTGGCTTACTTCTTTCTTGATTTTTCACACATTGTCTTATTTTTAGTGTTTTCCTTTGTCCTTTTAACACAGCTTAACTGGCAAAGACCTGCTTTAATAAGTGTGGATGAATTAATCAAGCAGCCTGGTGCCACTATTTCCCAATAAGTAATAGATTTTTAGATTCTTTGTGGTGTCATCTTAGAGTTGTAAGTTGAACATACAATAACAGTAGATTATTGAATGATCACTGCTGGAGTAGTTGCTCCCACCCTCCATCACCTTTGTTTTTTAGTATGTTTTCTATGCCAGGGTATGGACATTTATTTTGTTATTCCTATTAGGGGAAATGTCGGAAATGCATACAGAAGCATTCCTGTTCAATGAAAAGAAAATACATCTGTCTTTCAGGCCTGCTTGCATACAGTCCTGCAACAGAATTTTTCCAGTTGCTTGTTCAGAGTGGAGGCAAAGAGGTCTATTTGAGGAACTTCCCACAGATGGATCAAATTTTGGAAGAGCCCAGGATCTAGTTTCCATTTATGAGGGTTTGCTCTGATACTGCTTAGTTTGTTTGCCACATAATTTTGCTCTGACAGAATATAGGATGCCTCTACAGTGAGCTTGTGATACAAAGCTATATTCCAAGCTAACATGGCTAGTCTGCAAAAGGGGGATATGACCTGGTTCCCCCCTTGCTTGCTGATGTACCACATCACTGTGGTATTGTCTGTAACCATCTGAAGTGGTACCAGTGATCAAAGCTGGTACACAGAATTGAGTGCCTTGATCAGGGCAAACATTTCCTTCATATTTATGTGCTTGTACCTTTCAGGTGTCCCACACCCATGCACGTTTATTTCTCCTGAAACAGCTCCCCAGAAAAAGTCTGAAGCATCTGTGGGGGCTGACCACTTTGGAGCAATGAAGGAGAAGGGGAGACTTTAAGGATATCTGTTGTCTTGATCAAGTGATTCCTTTTCTGACAAACCCCAGTCCTGGGATCTGAAAAGACAAAGGATGTTGATACTGGGACCAAAGAGATTTCTGATTCCACTGTTTTTTTTCTCACGTGGAGTTTTGACAGGGGACTCATGAGAATCATAGATGCCATAATACCCAAAATCCTGAGGTATTTCTTCACAGTGACTGAAGTCTGAGTGGAAAACCTTAGAAATAGATATAACTATATATTTTATTTATTTATTTTATTTATTTTACATTTGTTGACCGGGATTGTCCGACTGAGGTGAAGAGCACTTTTTCAACAGAGGCCTGGGGAGAAAACCCTCAACATATTAAACACTTGTCATTATAAATTAGCATTAGCTTTTTCAACAGAGGCCTGGGGAGAAAACCTCCAACATATTAAACAATTGTCATTATAAATTAGCATTAAACAGCAATGTTACAGGATTATTACAAGGCATTAAGTAGCAATACAATGTTATACAGTGTCAATAATCAGGGGTATAGCAAAACTATTTCAAGATGTATAAAAGAAATATGTCATTAAGATGAATATAGTTTTTGGGGTAAGTGGTTACAAAAACCCAGTTTTATCATAATGTAGTTGCATGAAGGCAAGATAATTTCAATAGAATGTTTCTCTGAGGCGATTTTTCTTAATAGATTTTAGAAGACAGTAGAAAGCGTAGTCAAGGAAGATTAGAGAGAGCTAGTGAGAAGAGTGAGTTAAGGGCAGAAAGTAGATTAAGGTATGAGAAGTAGGGGCTGTTTAAGGAGGGAGAGTGCAGTGGCAGGACCAGTGACTTTTAAAGTGCTCTTTGGTGGCTGTCTTAAATTGTTTTGGATGTGTAAGGGTCCTGATTTCTAGTGGGACCCTATCTTGGTTAGAGCTTCGGAGAGGTCTGGAGGGAGAATAATGGGAGATGAGAGGGGATAGTGCTGGGCAGTAGGAAGGCTGGTACAGGATAGAATGGATGATTTGGAGCTGAGTGAGAAGAAGCTGGTAGGGTAATTCAAGCCAGTTTACGTGTTTTAGAGAGAGACAGTGATGGGATTTATAGGTTTGTTGGGCATCAAATCTAGGAACCTTGTTGTAGGTAGATTCAAGTTTGGTCAGGAGTGCTGATTTAAGATTTGTGAGAATTTGAGAATTGTACATTAGACTGGGTAGAAGGCAGGTAAGAGAGAGAGTAATCTTGGCTTCAGAGGTAAGGAATTTCTTGTTACAGTAAAGGAACCCTAGTTTTGAATAAGTCTTTTTGATACAGTTATTAACATGCAAGTCAAATTTAAGCTGATCGTCGATGGTTATACCTAAGAGCTTAGTGCTGAAGTCTACCTGAATGTGAATGTTATTAAGGGACTGTATAGAGAAGGAGGGTTTAAATAAAGATCTATTTTTTCTTGTGGAAGAAAAACTCTTTGAACTAAGGTGTCTAGTTGACATCCCAGAAGACAATTTGTGTGAGGGAGTCAAGAAAGACTTTTGAATGCTTTCTTGGAATCCCAGCTTGTGCAAGAGATCTCTCAGTCAAGAGAGAGAGAGAGATTCCTGACATTTTGAAAAAGACGTTGTGAAGATAAGCAAGTCATCTGAACACAGAACAATGCGGATAGCCTGTTGCCTGAAATGAGCTATAACTGGGGCTATACATTTTGTGAACACTCTTGGTGTAGTGGATAGTCCAAAGGGTAAGGCAGAGAACTGATAATGTTATCCAGAGACACAGAACCTTAAGAAATGCATAAAATCTGGATGAATAGTAGTGTGATGTTAAGTGCCAAATCTCTGACAAGTTCTGATACTCTTGGTAGTATAAGCAGGGGCCTGGGAGATGAACCATTTTCAGACTGTCTGTGTCCATTAGAGACATATGTGCCAAGCCAGGGATGAATTTCAAGTTTCCCTTTCAATTGGCAAAGTTACATTGAATTAGGTTAGGGAGGAACTCTGCTTCACATGGATAGAGGGCCTCTTCCATATAATTGCTAGTCTCTGGGATACATACATGTCTTTCAAGCAGGTCCTATACATATATCACAGGCAAGGTTTAAGCCTTTAGAATCTGTAATTTTAGTGGCGTTTATTTTGTGGATTTGCAGAAGGTACATTAGAGTCGGGTCCAATGATGCCTTGTATGCCAAGAGTAGTGCTTTAACATCTTGTAGGAGACAGGATACAGGGATAGTGCCTTGAGGCAGTCTCCATAGGACATATTATTTATGTTCTGTATTTGTGTATTCTTTTAATGAGGTACCTCTCTGGATGTTCCAGTTGTTGAATTTACCTAAATGGGTCACTGCACTCAATGATAGGACTAATGAGTGCTGAATACAGTGGAACAATGACCTTCTTGGACCTAGATGCCATACCTTTGTTTATGAGTTGCACAACAAAATGACAAAAAGTCCAAGTATGCCTAAATGACTACATGGAGCCTGAATGCAATAAACTGGCTAATAGAATTGAATAATTGATCTAATTATACAAGCTGAGTAATTTTGGATTCATTAAAGCAACATTATATATGATTTCAAGCATTTAAAAAATAGTCATATGCAAACAAAATAATAAACTCACAATTCATAAATTAATAATTAAATACTGGTTTAACTACAAAAATCAATTCTATTAGAAATAAATCATACTAAAAACTTTACAATTTAGCTGCCCTCAACTTTAAAACAGGTAATATAGAAATACTTCCATTAATACCTGTGGGTGGGGTAGTTGTGTTCAGCTTCAGCTGCAATAAAACTTGTCTCTATTGAAGGTTTTCCCAACTACCTTTCCTAAAACTCACTTCTATCATATCTAGAATAGCAAATATTTAATTATTCTATTCTATTAGCTAGTTAATGTTGTTATATAAGGTTAGATTTTTATTGGTTTGGGTCATTACGTTCTGATGAACTCTTGGAGGTTTCGACAAAAATGCTGTGCTAAAGTTTTAATAGTTTCAGAGTTTCTTTTTAAAGGGTACTGCTTTTCTTGCATCCAGGCTCCTTGTGGTTATTTCGGCACACTTGTATTTAGGCTCTGTGTACAGCTACTGTTTGTTTCTGTTAGAGCTGCAGAACAAAGACTGACTTACTCACTACCACAAAGGCTAGATTACTGTCTATGTTTATTCCCAGAATTGTGCAGTAGCATGGAAGAAGTCTTTTACATTGGTGTAGTATGTAATCCAGTTGATATTCTTGAGACACAATGGTTCTCTACAGGCAGTAGCAGGCATTCTTCTCTGTGAGCATTCATTACATTTTGTTCATGCTAGTGTGTGGCAAGAAGTTCAGAGAGATGTGCAATAGGCCATCTTAGTCGTACTATCAGCCACTGATGACAGGCCACCACCTGATTGTACATTTGTGCAAGATACAGATCAGACAGGTCACTCACATTTCAGTTCCTGTCCCTGTTTTTGGTCATTCCAGCAGAACTGCAATTTAGGCTTGTGTCCCTGACCTGTTTTCCCTTTAGGGAAAAGTCTCTCAACCTTCAGCCCATACACAAACAAATCAGTATTGCTGTGGTACCCATGGTTTCCAAATTTAAGTTAGTTGTTGTAGACTCCACATTTGTCTGATTAAATAGTTTTGTTTTTTTATTTTATTTGTATTGGTTTTGTGGAGTAGAGCACTGATCTCCATGGAGCTTTTTCAGACTTAACCTTGGAGTGGTGTCTGGTTACGTGTCTTGCTCAGAGTCACACATTTAGGCAATGGAGGCTGAGGGAATAAAACCTTGTATCACCGGGCCATGGAAAACATCTCATTAACAGCTTCTTAATCCTCTAAGCCAACTGCCTGACAGTTTGGAAGTTTTTACTAGCTTAGAACAGTAAGGGGTAGTATTTCTCTTAGTTAAGTTATTCAGCTATTATTAGTTTTTCCTTTAAGTATTCATGTCTTGAACAACTGATTATTTTTTCTTTTTTGAGTATGACTGTCTCAACCTCTGCATATGTAATTTAGTCATCACTATCTTAACTTCTTTATTGTCTAAAGTTTCTGTTTACGCCCTTCTAAGACTTCACAGCTGGTATTTATTTATATTTCTACATTATTTATTATCTGAAGAGAAGGTATTACATAATTCTGTACTGTGTCAAGCAGTAGTATCCATCTAAAAAGCCAAACTGTTTGAGCACATTAACAGTGAGGTATTATTTTTATCCTTTATATTTAGCTATTATCCAAGAGGGTAGGGTAAATGGAGTGTTGGTTCCCTTGCCATATCCATGGTGGTAGCAGTAGTGCCTTGACAGACGCTGTGGGGTACTGGAGAATTCTGCCAGCCTTCTCTGGCAACTGTGTGTGTGTTTGTGTTTATGTGTGTATGCATGTATGCATGTGAGTGTGCATGCATGTGTGCATGCATGCTCATTTATGTGTGTGTGTGTGTGTGTGTGTGTGTGTGTGTGTGTGTGTGTGTGTGTGTGTGTGTGTGTGTGTGTGTGTGAGTGTGTGCATGCATGTGTGCATGCATGCTCATTTATGTGCGCATTTGTGTGTGTATGTGTGTGTGTGTGTGTGTGTGTGTGTGTGTGTGTGTGTGTGTGTGTGTGTGTGTGTGTGTGTGTGTGTCTGAATAATACTTTGTTTGAAATGTAGTTACCATTGGTAAGGGGTACTAGAAGACTGTGTCTTACAGATATAGTGGAGAGAAAGGGGTCGGGGATGCTAGGTCAAAGACTCAGCTCAGTAAGTGATTAGTGTGTTGTCCTAATCTGGTTGAAGCTAATGGACTCCCATACCCAGGACAACATTGCATATTCCCTTTATGTTCCTTGGTGCCAGATTGCATTTGCTGAATTGGTTACCGAACTAAACTTGTGTGACTTTTTCTTTTTTTACTTTAATCTCTTGGGTACCACTGTAGTGAGTCAAGAGGCCATTGCGTTAGTATCCATCACACCTACGTGGGGCAGTGCAACATATCAATTGACCATAGCTCCTGTCACTCATATATCCATATGGTACACTGATTCACAGTGGTAGGTTTCAATCCCCATCAGTGTCAGGCATGTTGCCACAGATTCTTGTCAGTAGTTAATTCATCACCTGCACTATTAAGATGAATTTTCATACTGACAGAATTCCTCTTATACAGTATGCTAATAATTCTACCCTTTTCAATAATATTAGTACTTATACAGTATGCTAATAATTCTACCCTTTTCAATAATATTAGTACTTAGAATAAACTTACCCATGAACTACAGTTAAGACTCAGTGCTATAAAGACTGGGAAAACTAACAGCGCCCATACTAAATAAAAAAAATAATACATTCTAGTGAACTCAACAAACACCTAAGGTGATTTGCTGTAATGGAATCAGATACATATTATTTTAACCTATTTTTTTGGCTTTTTAAATATGTTTTGTAATACATATTTGTTTACATGCAGACTATATTTCAGTTTGATGTTAATATATTTTTCTTCTGTTTGTGTGTCATCTGTAACTTAAGTTTTATTCTGTGTTTGTGGTAGCTTTGTTCCCGTTGTTCCATCTGTTAAAGAGCTATGCCCAGTGGGTCTTAAGGGCTAAGAAGTTAGTAAAAAAACTATACATGTATGCATTTGTATGGGTTACAGATGTTTGGTCAAACTTTCAGTTGCTGAGGTATTTTCTAGTAGCAGAAGTGGTAGAATATACACTTTGTCAAGTGAAGGAATAGTTGAAGCATGGAATGTTGAATGGTAGATAGGTGGGAGAAGGTAGTAATGCTAAAACTGGAATTTGTAAAGAAAGTTTCTGCATTGAGGTCTGGAAGCTAAAGCTTTAAAAGTGTGGTTCATAAATGTATAAGAGATAGCTAATTAAGTGTGGAAAACAAACTAATTAGCAGGTACGTGTGAAACTTTATAGCATCTGTGGTTACTATATGTGGGAAGTATAAACCAAATAGCTGAATGACCAGTCATTCAGGTAAATTTACATTAGAGCTTGTGGTATACAGACATGTGAGTTTGCTTTCTGTCCTTATGTCTCTGTTCATTATGTCATCTGATATTCAACTAATATAGCTTAGGTGTCAATAATTATTTTACTGAGGAGATACCTAGGAGAAGAGATTGCTAGGTCAATGTTTAGCTGTGAATGGATGTTCTTCTTCCATGCACTCTGCTTGTTCAAACTTATTATTTTCTATTCTCTCTTTGCAAATTTATATTTCTTTGCATATATAACTATTAACTGCACTGCTAAAATCATCCTTTCTTTCTTAAGTGAAATACTGTGTATTTATTCACTTGTAAAAGCTTGTGGTTGACCCTCTATTTGCTTGTTTATTAAATTATAAAATGTTATTTATTGTTAAGTGGTGGCAAGCTGCCGCATACACCTGGAATTCACCAGACTGCTCTTTTACAGCCTGCCACTTATGTTTATAAAACTGGGAGATCCCAAATCATGCGATAGTTGTGGTAATTTACTACCTAGGGAGAGGACGAAGGCTGTAGTGCTGGAGATCATTGCCAGTCTTCCTGGAAATGAATGTGTATGTGTGTGTAAAGGTTACTCTGGGCAAGTGAGTACTGTCAGGCAATAAAACAACAAGAGTGCAAGAAAGTGGTCTGGAGAACTAGCCCAAAGACTTTTCCTGGTGGAATTTTAAGGGTGAAATCTATATGTTGTTGTGGCTAGTGAAGGCAAGACAACATTTCATATTTCCCTGCATCTTTTTGAGTCCAAACTTCATTTAGTGGGTAGATTCAAGACTCATATTTCTGTGCCTTTTTTATTCTTTAATCTATATACCAAGGCCAGCACCAAATTATTTCCACAGAATAAAAAGGAGGTTCAGTTATTTGGTTTTATTTGGGTATTTTAAATCTGTGAGATGAACACCAAATTCAACAGAGGAAGTGGGTGAGATGTTTCACTCCTCTGCTGATGGGTAAGGAAATGAATGCTCTCTCAAAGTTATGATTTATTATTTGAATTATGATAACATTAAACAATGTTTATTATAATGTTTTAAAATGACTCCTGAAGCACATAAAAAGAAATCCAGAAGGCACAGAATAAAGGCAGATGACTGTGACTAATTATATTTGTAGAAATAAGCACTTACATAGTTGGGTGAGGGAATGTTTTGCCATTCCATTTAAGACTAGTAGTCCCTTTGATGATAACTCAGTAAACTGTCTGAGGATAAGTTAATCTGGCTAGCAGATCAGTAGCATAACACTGCTTAGGTTTAAGAGATTGGGAAGAAGAAAGACAATATGTCACCAGCTAGTAGGTCACAACTTCACAGAAAGAGCTACACATGGCTATAAGGGGACACGTGACAGTCTAAGCCATCACAGCGAGTTCTACAGGCAAAGGGGGACGCTACCAGTTCCATCACACAGTTATGTCTCATGGTCAAATGTTTTAAATAAAATCAAAAGGAGCATGTGCAACGCCAATGTCCCCTGACAAATAGTGGGTAGTGACACTTATGGGAGGTATTAAGCAGGTGCAATACTCTGAGTGTGGTGGATTGAATGAAGACACCACGACACCAAAGTACCACCAGAGTCTGCACTGTTTTATGCTACATCATCCACAGGGATACAGCATCAGACATGACTATTGTTATATCTGCAGTGGTTGAAAGGGAGCAAGACCTTTCACAAGCAGTTTTCTGCAGTTAGCGCTGTGGGGGGGGGCACATTTTCAGGTAACATTGGCTAAAGCTTGCTTGAGTTTGGAAGGGAATAAGTATTTGGCAGTGTTCAATAATATCCCAGCAGCAGTTTTAATGGCAGATGATTGACAATATTATAGTACCTTGTGTACATGTGTCTATATGTAAACAGGCAGGGAGGTTAAGTACATAGGGAAGGCAGCAGAGAGGTGACACAGCCAGTGTCCACTCAACCAGAACTTGAGGTAAGTAGCTATGGAGGTTATTCTTCCTGTTTACCTTCACCAAACAGGACAAGTGGCTTTGTAACTTTATGGATGGATGGATGGACACTTTCATGAATTTTGCAGGACAAACAAAGTAAAAAGATTGCCCTTTTGAAGTAAGGAGCAAATTGACCTCCCATGCAGGAAGCAATACTTTCTGCAGCAACTTGCTAAATATTTTGACTATCTCAAGTGTGTGTGTGTGTGTGTGTGTGTGTGTGTGTGTGTGTGTGTGTGTGTGTGTGTGTGTGTGTGTGTGTGTAATTTAATAGCTTGACATACTTCTGCAAGATATAACTCTTGTGCAGAAATTAGCTGAATATAAGTATAACGCAAGGGGGAAAATAAAGTTTGTGGACAGTTTTAATACAGCAGTTTCAGGTTTCCATCTCATTACATAGACTAACAGAAAAACTTAGCAGATTTGTTTACTATAAACAGTCTTTAATACGATATGTTTGCTTTTAGAAAAAAAATAAGTTAAAATGAACAGAAGAGCTGTATGAAAATTAAAAAAATATATATACATTTATTGTACTTAACTGTACAAAAATGACATGTTTTTATCTTATTTAATTTATTGTTATTCATGGAGACCTGTCTGGACGGATAAAAGAATTAAGGCTAAAAGATTTACATCTTGTAAAACAGCATATGTCATGAACCTAATTCACACTATCTGCTAACATAGTTCCAGTTTCTGTAGGGTTCTGTGATTTTTACATCCCATCAGGATAATGCTTCTGTAGATCCAAGGCTACTATGTCCATTTCCAAGCATTAGGTCTAACACTTCACTGACAAGAGGCTGTGTTAAGCTATAAGCAGGATAAACAAAAAGGAAAAAATCTGCTCTAGTGAAGTCTAGCTGTGTATTTTCATCTGTCATCCTCTAGAGGGCATTTTTGAGCTATATAAAAAAAAAATTTCTCAGAATTTGTGAAAGCTAGAAGCCCACTTATTACTTCAACCAGTGTAGCAGCAGTGTCACAGCACACTCACTGTAAAATGAAAATATGCCAGTGATAACAAAAAAAAAATGAAACAGTGACATAGCTGTTATTTTTGATCAGTGTGCTAAACTGTGCAGTGCTGTTGAAGAGGGCATATGAATGCATATGAATTTGCAGTCTGCAGTACTGCTGGAGATGCAGGACATTGTTATCCATTGCTATACTATACACAAGAATCAGCTACATAAGAATTCATTGTCAGGGCTTTAAAATAATTAACACATGCCCAAAAAGAGAACTGCATGCTCTGAATGATCATGCCTACTTTGAGAGGAAATATAATTAAGACACCTTGATGCAAAAAAGTAATGGTTATCCTAAATGCTGTGTGGAATCTTCACGTTGTCCTGTGTGTTTGTGTTTTTTTTGCCAGGTGTTCAGGGTTCCTTTCATGCAGCAAACACATGCTGTAGCTAAATAGGCAGTTCTCTAATCTGGCTGCACATGAATGTGGTGTGTGTGTGTGTGTGTGTGTGTGTGTGTGTGTGTGTGTGTGTGTGTGTGTGTGTGTGTGTGTGTGTGTATACATCCCAGAATTGACTGGTATACTACCAGAATTTAATTTCTGTGTTGTGCCTGCTAAGTTTCATGTTAGGCTGTAGCTCTCCCACAACCCTGAACTGGATAAAACTGGTAGTTGAAGAACAAATGTATTTTAACACAGTGTCACTGCACTGAGTACTTGATTTTATCATACTTTTAATACTAATTAATACTCATTTATGTCTCTATTCATTGTTTTATTTATTAAACATAGTTTCTTTAAATTAGCCATTACATGCCTCTTGGGTCTGTAGTATTACTAGCAGGTAAAATTGTGAGTGGTGAATATTGCCTAATCCATTTCTACCAATGAATTTATTGACAATATCTGTTAATCATTGCCAGAGCTATTTCTTCATCACTCCACCTCCCTCTAACTAAATTATATCCTTTTGATAGGCGCTGTTTCATGTCTGTGTTGGATTCTGAGCCCTGCAGAGTTTGCAATGATTTCATGAGGCCCTTGTCTAACTTCTGCTTCTGGCTAGAATTCTTCCCACAGCCTATACCCACCCCTGACCCCTGGACAACAGCCTTTGCTTACCCTAACTCACTTAGCTCACCGTGACATTTAACATAAGCAGTTCTTGCATTTTAATATTCATCTTGCTTATTTATAACCAGTGATATAATTTGAGTGAATACAGTTAACACAACAGTCAATGCCAAAAATGACCAAAGGAACATGACTCAAGTCAAATGCATGTATTAGAGTTGACTAGTTAGCAGTCTTTAAAAAAAAAAAAAAATTACAGACTGCAGTGTATAAGTCTCCCTGTTCTAATCCAGCAATTGGCTTGAGGTTGTTTCAGTACATAACATTCTAGAGAGCTGGAGCTATAAGGTAGATTAAATATAATATTACATTTTGGGGATCTACTGTTTTTACTTTTTCACCGGCATAATTTGTGAAAATTTTGATTTCTCATTGGCACAGCATGTCTTCCCCTTTAACTAGGAACTGTCAGTCAATATCCCAGTATATAAAGTTAGCACTCCATCAAATAGTTTAAAAACTGCAGGCCTTTCTCTTTGTCTAACAAACTGTGTAAAAAAATTGTAATCAGACAGACATAATGTTAAATATGGCCAATTAACTGACACCCAGCATGGACTTGGAAAGAGGAGTACAACCAGGACAGATCTTTGACTTTTCCCAGATGTTATACTGCAAAGCATGGGCCAGGGTAAATTAGCTGTGGGTGCATTTGTTGCTTTGGCTCAGCAGTTGAAGTTTTTCCCACAGAGTTTGAGGGTGTGGAGCTCAGTCCTGACCTACAGTTACTGCTCCTGTGGGTTTTGGAAGTTATGTCTGTGTGAGTTTTTTCCAGCTAATTAGTAATCTTCTTTTCTGCCTTTTTTTTTTTTTTGCTACTTTAAAACACTTTTTGTGTATTATTTTTGTCTCCCTTGTAGTCCAAGTCATGGCAGAAACGGGTCTGTAAAGTCCCATCTAATTTTTGCAGTTAATAAATCCATACAATAAATCAAGTGAAAAAAAAACATAATTTCTGATTCTTATTTGCACAGTAGTCACAACACTGGATGAGCATTTACCTCACAAAGAGGCAATTATCACAAGGAGGTAAATCAAGGTAGACGTATGGATATTTGCCATATTGATCACTACAACAGTAGCCTTAGCTATATGGGTTATATCCTGTCAAGGATACAACAGCCAATACCTTCTACATGCCCAGACTGTCAAGCAGCTCAAGATGAGCTGATTAAAAAACAAGGCCGGGCACCAAGCCCTTCAGAACTTTACTGCTGCTGAACAGTGTGCTCCTTTGAGGCTTCTGAGGATCAGTGATCTGCTTGTGCTTTCCTTTGCTGGGCAAATGAGATCCTTTTGGAGAAAAGTCTTCCATTTTCATACATTTATTGTTGGTTTATTACTTTCCTCTTCAGGAAAGTGATTTTAAAGCTAGAAGTTTTGTGTCCTGTCTTGAGACTGTAACATATTTTTAAATGGAGCATTTTTTTTCTGTCAGCTTAAAAGTAGTATTAACTAATTGAAAACATATTTTCTGTTGAGAAATTGTGTTTATTTTCCTTGGTAGGGCTGGTGTTGTGTTTAAAGTGCTTTTTACTATATTTTTTCTGTAAAAAAATAAAGAAAGAAATAAAGAAATAAAGTAACTTTAATGTACTGGTAGTTTTACCTGCATTTGCTGTTTTTCTGCCTCAAGAAAAGGCACCATTTTCAGCTTGACCATGGAACAGGGTACCCATTCCATGGTCAGTCCCTTTTCCAGCTACAAAAAAAAAAAGTTTTGCAAACAGCCTTTGCCACCACAGCAGGCTAGCAATTTGACTCAGCTGCAGGTGGGTGATTGTGCTTTAGCCATTGTTATACCTCAGCCCACTCATCTTTTACCCTGGCTCCCTCTGGTGTTGCACCTACAACCAGTATGGCCTGGAGATTAGCCATGTCATCTGCGGCTGTTGGGGCCTCCTCAGTGGGCAGGGGAGAGCCACTCTTATCAGTCCTGGGTGAGGGAATAAGAAAGGTCTCCCTGTTGTGCCAGAATGCTGTGCCCATCACTAGGGAAGTAGCAGCTCCCATTAGTAACATAGGTGATCCTGTTTTCCTGTCAAAAAGAAACAGAAAACCAAGCATGTATCTACTTCTCCTCAAATTTCTTTAGACATGAGTAGTTTACTGGGTCTGGCATAGGGTTTAATTAATGCTATTGATTCTTCTTCTAAGGAAGTTTCTGATAAAAGAACGAGGGATTCCTCTTTTCCTGAAGAGATTCAACATTCTCAGTCTGAACAGGAAGATGCAGGGACAGATAGATCCATTTCCTCCTTACCAAGAGGGGAAAGGTTTTTATTCAAGGATGTTCCAACTGCCAAAGAAAGAAAATACTTGCAGACCAGTTCTGGATATATCTTTCTTAATCTTGTTTGTAATAGTGCCCTAATTCATAATGATGTCACTTTACAACCTGTTGCATCATCTTCTTCTTTCAAATTACCTGGTAACACTAGACTTAGATGCTTATCACCACATCTCTACTCATCCAGGCGTCAGATGTTTTTTCACATTATCTCTGCCTTACCCTTGCACTAAGTGTTCACAACATGTCTAGCTCCAGTTCATAGACTAGTACCAGGCTAACTGCTCTTGTGGGCCATTTTAAGCCTAACCAATTATCCCGTGTGAGAATCAAACCCTGCGCCTTGTGTCTGTAAGTTAAACACCTTAACCATCATGCAAACCTATAGCACATTGCAGGGTATGCACAGATTTATATATTTAGATGACTTGCTTATCTTTGCAGAGTCTTTTTCAAAGTGTCAGGAATCTCTTTCTTTTGGATGAGAAATCTCTTACGCAAGCTGGGATTCCAAGAGAATGCCTGAAAGTTTTTCTTGACTGCATCACACAGGATTGCATTCCTGGGATGTCAACTAGACACCTCAGTCCAAAGACCTTTTCTTCTACAGAAAAAAAATAGATTCTTATTTAGATCTGTTTCTAAAGTTTTCTACACAGACTTTAGTCACTGCAAGGGAATACCTTCAGGATTTTGGGTTTCTTAGGTTCATAGGTTCATAGTTTCATAGGTGTGTACTAGGCTAATGGTCCTGGAGCCTTTACAAGCCTAGCTCATAGGATTACCCTGTCATCGTGCCACCCCACCTTAGTTCCTAGTGCCCCTGTCCAGTATAACCACTGGAGAGATCCCCGGGATGAATTTTCAGTGTTAGCTGCACCTGAGGTATCTCAGATGCATTATGTTGGGCTACCAGTCTGGAGGTGTGTGCATCCTTTATGAATATGGAAACACCACTGCCTTTGGTGCTTCGGTCCAAGTTCTGGGGCCAAAAGGTGTGGAATGAGATATAGCCTGGTAGTGCAGGGGTGCTTTCTGCTGCCTTGAACCAGGTCTCTGTTACAGCACAAATGTCAATGTTCTCCATTTTAAGGAGTGCTTCGAGCAAGTGCATTTTGAGATTTAGACTTCTAGCATTGAGCAGTATGACTCTCAGATTGCATTTGTTTGTAGCTGTTATGGTGGTAATTTGGTCTTTGGAACACCACCTAAAAAAGGCATTATAGGGGTGGCAAGAGCCTTGGCCAGTATCCAGAAGCCCAGGGGTGATAGATGCAGGCCATCTCTGGCAAAGCATCGAGGTCTGTCAATCATGTCATCCAAGGCAGATGGATACTGGATCCCCTTAGAATGACACCAGAAACTTAGCCAGTTGTTGAAATCAATCATTTTCTGTTTGTACTGTGGTATCATTCTGGGTGATGGTAGGAAGCTGCTTAGGGCTAGGGTCATACCCACCTGGGATACATAATCCAAGAGCTCCTCCATGTCTCTTTTCATGTAGTCCAGGGTGGTACATCTCAGGTCATTCACACCCACATGTACAATGACAGAGTCATATTTGTACCTGCTGTTGAGGGACCAGTGTGTGTGCATTATGTGGTGGATCCTGGTGCCTGACAGGCAGTTGACTGTTACTTTCTCCTTATTCAGCCTAGTGAGTGGGACGTCAGTGTGCCTCACTATCGCATCACCTATGACTAGTGTGTTGGGCATGCTGTTTTACCTTAGGGGCTTTGTTTGAGTGGCACACTGTTTAGGAGAGTTATGTGTTCCATGATTAGTGTTGTGTTGTGCTGGTTGAGTGTGTTTCTGCCTTGGAGGTCTTTGCTGTTTTAGATTTTTATTGAGAACCTCCACGAAGATGGGTGTGTGGTTTGTGTTTTTATGTGAAGGCAGTGCTGGTGTGTGTTCTGGAGGGCTGGTGTGGTGCAAGTGTTGACCTTCTCCTTTTGACCAGCTATTCCGGTCTTGGCTGGAGAGTGTGTGGCTTCTAATTGGATATATAAGTGCATCTCTCACAAGTCTGAGTGTTGGGAGGTAAGAGGAGAGGGTTGTCAGTGTACATGAGGTAGTTGCTACATTGCCTCAGGATATCCAAGTTCACCAGGTTAATAGGTGAAAGCACAGGGAATGGACCTTTAGACATGCCTGAAGGTGTGGGCATTAATAAATACTGGAGCTGATTCCTTGTAGAACGTTTAGTGCTGGTAGCACTTTTGTGTGCTACAATAATTGCTACAAGAAGTCTGTTAAAGTGCTAAACTAATCACAAAAAAATACAACCAACTAGCCACCAAAAACTTCACCTCTCGAAAAACATCAAAGAAACATCACCATGAAAAGAACAATGCTCGGAGATGCTTTTAACCTTTTATTTCATGTTCTGGTACCTCGGCCATTCGCCTTCAATGGAACAATTTACTTCAAAAAATCATCTCCTTGTATACCAAACACTACAATTACATACAATTAATCAATTAAAAATTTGATAATCATAATTAACTAATTTCCTTAAAGTGCAACCACATAGTGTGAATCCATACAACTCAAAAAGGGAAAAACATTGTATATACATTACGCCCAGGGGGCATCGTATTGATCGTTTGCCTGCCGGTGGGTTTACTGAAGATGAGAGTGACCTGTTATGTGAATGGAGACAGGCGGCGTTGGAGTATACTTTAAATTGGCTTCAAATGTTGACTAAATGGAACATTAGAACTGTTGAAAAACTGCGGGGGGAAATCACAGTGTTGCAGAATGAACTTATGGCAACTGTTTCCAATAATGTTTTTCAGAGCACATTTAAGGATATTAAGGCAAGAATTGGCAAGGTAGAACAAAACGTGCTTGAATATAAGAAAGGTAAACTAAATAGGGATGTGAAAGATTTTGAGACTAATAGTGTTTACTCCTGGCAGTGGGGAGGATGACATCATCGTTCCAAATCCAAGGCGCACATGAGTAAAAATGTTAACGGATCATCTTGTTCCTCAGTTGAAACTAGTGTGAGCAGGAAAAGTGTTTCTTTTGAGGATATTGTTAATGAAAGCTCACCGGAGAGGATAGAGGGACATACAAAAAATGCTCCAGGTTCCAGCTCAGCACCTTCTCAGGTACAAACTCATTCCAGGAAGAATCGAAGGAGATGGAACAACAGTTAATAGAAGCAGAGACAGTAAGGACACTTTTGAAACCCCCTCTAGTGAATTCCATTAATGTGAACATTGATACTAATTAGGTGAATAAATATTTGTTACCGAACCCAACTGAGTCATTTAGAAATGAAATAGTGTTCCATCCATGTGTATCTTATCCTGTTGATGTTGCTTTAAATGTGGCTAATTTATCTAATGAAAGTTTAATTTCTAATACTAACTTGGTAAATGAATATTTGCTACCAAATCCAACGGAGTCATCCAGTAATGTGTTTCATCCATGTGTGTTACATCCTGTTGATGCTGCTTTAAATGTGGTCACTTTATCAGATGAATGTTTAACTTTTGAAATGCAAAGCATGTTTTTGAAGGGGGCCAAATTTGTACCCACTAGGACTCCTGCATTAGCGGACATCATAGTTGATGTCAAGAGGTTTGTTCGCAGGTTAAATATGAAAGCCTTTTTTTATGATAGAGAGAAAAATGTGCTCAGGATGTATGTGATATTTCTGATAATAATGAATTGTTAAATTTGAGTATATATGATTATGAGTTGAATATGTTGCTTCCAGATAAAAACTGTGAACATGATAATTTTGATTGTGGGGATTTATGTTTGGGTTATGGGCCCATTCCTATACCTAATTTTTCTTCTAATAGCACTTTTATGCATCCAAAATATTGGAATGCCATTGATGTGTTTGAAAATACTGTATGTGCCATAACTGAACATGAATTTTGTAGGTTTTGTAAAAAAAACAGAGAGTACAATCTTAATAAAAATGAATGGCTAGTACTTAAGGAGCTAAGAACATTGCTAGACAGAATAGTCATTAAAGAAGCAGATAATGGGGGCAATTGGGTCATCATGAATGTTGAATAGTATGAAAAAATTGGATTTACTATCTGAGGAAACTGTTTATAAAAAATTTTTTGGAAATCCGGTGCAACAATATAGTGAGGAACTTCTGAATTATTGGAAAGAGGGAGTGTTTGGGTTTTTTGAATTCAAATGATGTTTGGAAGTTGATTGTAAGTGAACCTAAGCACCCCTATTTATATGCCATACCCAAAATTCACAAAAATGTTACAAATCCTCCCGGTAGACCAATAATTTCAGGTATAGGCTCATACATAGAAAAGGTCAATACATTTCTGGATTTTCATTTGAAAACATATTTGACCTGTGTAGTGTCCCACATCAAAATTACTAGTGAAGTTTGTAAGGATTTGTGTAACATGAAGTGGGATAAGAATTACTTTTGGACTATTGTTGATGTGACAGCTTTGTATACTAACATATAGAAAAGATGGGGTTTGGAAACTAATGAAAGTAATGGGGAAGGACCCCGAACCTCATTTCTGTTGTCCCTCTTGGAGTTTAGTTTGACTCACAATTACTTTGTGTGGAAAAAAAAAAATATTTACAGTGCAGAGGTACGGCGATGGGGGCAGCTTTTGCCCCTTCATATGCTGTCATATACATGGGTGAATTTGAAAAATAGTTCATGTTTCAAAATCCATTTTTTGTAAATAATGTTGTGTACTACAAACGTTACATTGATGATCTTATTTTTGTATGTAGGGGTGACAAGTTGCAGTTTGAAAAATTCATGGAAGAGCTTAATGGGAATACACATGGACTTAAATTTGTTTGGCAATGTATGGGTGATAACATTAGATGTAGAGTTTTACATAAATGGGCAGGGTAAAGTTCAACATAGACCATACAGAAAACCTACCTCTGTGAATAATTTTCTGCATGCTGACAGTATGCATCCCCCATATTTGTTTAGAGCACTGCCATATGGTGAATTTAGAATAATCTTTTTAATACTTCTGAAAAAGAACTTAGAGAAGTCTTCATGGGTGAGGTACATGAAAGACTATCACAAAGAGGTTATTCTGAGACTATTTTTCTCTAAAGCTCAACAGAAGGTTTGTAAACAAGGGTACAGAGTAGGTTGTCATTATGTAGAGAGAGATAGGTTACAAGAAGAGGAAAAGCTATTAACCAAGTTTTCTGATTTTTCAGAAATTTTGAAGGGAATAGTAAGACAATTATGGGGCATAGTGACTGAGGATGTCACGGTGGGAAACCCTTTTTCCCAAACATATAACCTTCTCATATGGCAGGCATAATAATTTAAAAGAACTGCTCAATAGAAAAATCCATGGGACTAGGGATGGTAAATTTGTTGGCATGCACAGATATGGGAAATGCTCTTTATGTGATAAAGTTAAAAATCTGCATGGTATCAAGATTAATGGAAAATCATATTTTGCCAAGGAGAAATTTAACTGCAACTCATGTGGGGTGATTTGTATTATTGGATGTAACTGTTCTATGGCTTTGTGGTATATAGGGAAAACTACAATAAAGGTTAAGGTTAATGGTTAATGGCTAACCATTTTATATCTGCACATGAAGGGCAAATGGGGGGATTCATTTTTAGTTTACTAGCATGACCTAAAGTTTATAATGGTAACTTTAAAAGGGAATTGAACAAACTTGAGTATAGGATGATAGATAATTATCACACACCAAGTCCTAAATGAATGAATTTAGACAGTAATATAACTTTGTAAAAATTAAAACAACAGTAGGACCAAAGAATAAGCACAGTAAGATTAAAATCAAACTAAATTATGATATAATTAATATTTTAAATAGTTTAAGATAATATAAATCATGGGTTTGATTAATTGAAAAGGTTAACATGATTTTTTTCATGAATATTCTAGTTCACAGGATTATGGTTAGATTGTTTATGAAATAAAATAAATTAAAAATGATTTTTTTATGTATTTGTATGTACCCATGAATCATTAATTTATGCTTAGAGTATAGGGTTATATCATATATGCTTATTTTTTATTTGATGTATATACAATGTTTTTCCCTTTTTGAACTGTATGGATTCACACAATGTGATTGCACTTTAAGGAAATTAGTTAATTATGATTATCAAATATTTAATTGATTAATTAATTGTATGTAATTGTAGTGTTTGGTATATAAGGAGGTGATTTTTTGAAGTAAATTGTTACACTGAAGGCGAATGGCCAAGGTACCAGAACATGAAATGAAAGGTTAAAAGCATCTCCAAGCATTGTTCTTTTCATGGTGATGTTTCTTTAAAGTGCTAAACTAATTTTTTTGTTCTTTTTTTGGCTTTTCCTGGTTAGAGGTCACCACAGCGGAACTCTGGTCCACTAATGATTGGCAGCAGATTTTTTTTACAGTGCCAAGGTGCCAGCTCGACGCTTAACCTTCAACAAAGGCAGCATGTCTTTCAAATGCCACTCAACCATGGGGAAGACATGCAGACTCCACACAGAAGGTGCTCCAGCAGCAATCAAATGGGAGAACCTTTTGCTGTGAGGTGACAATGCTACCGTTGCACCACTGTGGCTTAAAATAAACTACTAAAAGTGCAGGAGAGGAGAGGAGAGAACTAGCAGATCTAAGGGAAAATTGAAGAGCAGAACTTGGCACTACTCAGAAGCTTACAAACAGTCCTGGATACAGCAAATCTATATCAGGGCTAGATTAGTTACAGGAAAGGTGTGAAACAAGCACAGATGTGGACTTTTAAACCAGAAAGTTGAAAGAGATGGAAAAAACTGCCCAAACGGCCAATAAGCTACACTTTCTGGGACAGAAATCACTCCTCTTGTGGTAGATAGGCTACCTAGTGCTCATCACTCCCACTGATAAGCTAGAAGGCTTCCCTCCAACACAGAAAGGCTTGAGGGGCTCAGAAGCTTACCAACAGTCCTGGATACAGCAAATCTGTATCTGGCAGACCATAAAAATAAACTCCGCAGGTGCTGACCACAGTCTTCTTTAATAAACCAAGAATAAAATTCAAGAATTCAGCGCTATCGTCTGCTGCAGGCAGACTTCATCAGAATAATTAGTTCACAGTTCCTCTCCTTTTTATATGGTTGAGTTAAAACAATTTACTACATAATTGTTGTTAATAATCAATCAAATCTATTAATTAAAACAATTGTAATACTTATGTTCCATGACTGCTTTACTTCCTTATATGGTCATGACACCAAAAGGCAGGAAGTATCTGTAAACATGAACCATCAAATACGTATTTTTCTGAATACTTTACAAAATTCCGTTCAGAAGTTCATTTCCCATTCTTTTTTCTTTCATAACTTGTTAATGCTTAAATTAAATTAAAATATATTGAATTAATTACACAATTTTCTATTTTCTTAGTAAAATATGTTAGGGTCAATATACACAAAAATATAATGTGTATGTTCTCATAATATATAAATTAAATATATGCACATATAATATGTTACTAACAATTTTTTACAAATTTCATAATTAGGAACTTGTTTCATATATTAAATTAACTCTAATTTCATAATTATAACATATAATAATAAAATATATAACTTTTCATCAAAAATTTTCTGTTAAAAATATCCCCCTTCTTAATAAATACCTATTATTATAGCATAACAACTTCTTGTCTTATTAAATTTTCTTACTTATTTACAAATAATTAAATACAAATCCTTCATCATCTCATTTTCTAAAAAAGTTGTCAAAAATTGTTATTAAACATTTTTTATCAACTATGTTGTTAAAATCTTCAAAAGAATGTTCTTATTTTCATTGTTTATATCAAGACCACTCACCAGAGAACTAAATTATACAAAATATAAACATATAAAATTGTGAACCTTAGATATGAAATTACCATGGCTTAATTAACAGTATATTTTATGCAATTTTTGTGCAGGGTGTGAAATTTATAAACACTAATGCTTGAGATCATATACAAGCAATATAATATAATATAAGGTGTAATTATGTACATTGGTATATCCCTTGGTTGAAAAATGTTGTGATTTAAATCAACAAATTTATTGTTGTTACTAATTTGTTGATTATACTTCTAAATCCTTGAGGCCTTGTCTATTAATGTGGGTTTAATGCTTATATATTCATTAAGTCCTGGAGGGGTATTAGATCTTAACAAAAGTTGCCATCTCATTTCTTTCTGCAACAAAACATTTTTAATGTCACCCCTGGTGTCCTTTTAACTATTTCCACAATACCAAACTTATAATCTGTAAAATTTTCACACTCCAAGGAATGTTTAAACAAGGCACTGGTCTCCTTTCTCCTTTTATATCATGGGTATGTTCGTAAATTCTCTCTCTGAGAGTCCTCTCAGTCTTACCCACGTAAAACGAATCACATTTAGAACAGGTAGCCAAATACACCAACATTCGACTCCTACAGTTACCCTTAGTAAATGTTATCTTACTTTTCAAACTATTCTGTAGTGTGATTACTACTAGTGGATTAATATATGCACACTGTCTGCATCTGCCACATTTTGTGGTACCTTTCTTCTGATCTTTGTTGTTAACCTCGGTCTCAAAGATTCTTTTAAAATTTTTGGCAGTTTTAAATGTAAAATTTGGTTTTTTTTCAACCACTTCATAAATGTCCTTGTTGGTTTTAAAAATACTCCAGTTATTTCTAATGATCCCAGTAAAACAATCTGAGAAATCATTATATTCCACTATGCAAGCACTGTTGTAATCTATCTTTTCATCAGTGTTCATATTTTTGGGAATAAATCTTTCACCCAATAATGGTTTAAATTTTATACCCCATCCTTGATACACTTCTGTTAAAATATCACCTATAAATTGTAACGGATATCCCCTTTCTTTAAATTTTTCAAATAAAAAGGAGAACTCTTTCTCCAAATCTTCTTTTTGGGAAGTCATTCGGGCAATCCTTACTGCTTGACCCTTGACTATACTTTTCTTTTGATGTAAAGGGTGTTGGCTGTTGAATTGCAAATAACTGTTACACCACGTTTCCTTTCGAAAAATGTTAGACTTAAAACCACTGGTTGTCTTACTTAGGGTAATATCCAAATAGTTTATGTGTTGTTGTTTGATCTCATGGGTGAAGGATAAAAAGTAGTGGTTTGGTTTATATAAGACATAAAGTCTTTTAAATCTTCTGGGGTATCTTCTTCCCATAATAAAAGATATCGTCTAAAACCTCAGATATATCTTTATATTTTTCATATATGGGCTTTGAAAATATTTTCTTCCTCCCATCCAAGAAGTACCATATTTGCATATATGGGGCACATGCTGCCCCATAGCTACTCCAGTAACTTGTTTATAGTATTCTCCTTGGAACATTATGAAATTATTGTCGAGGACCATTTCTGTCAACTCTAATAGTAATTTTCTATTGTCGTCTGTTGCATTATAATATTTATACACACTATTCTCAAAGTATTCAAACCCTTCACTTCTCGGAATACAAGTAAATAAATCTTTCACATCTATGGTCACTAATTTTATTGTTTCGGACCATAGGTTGTTGGTAATTTTTCCTAAAAAATCCCATGAGTCTTGTACCAAATGACTTTGATTCTTCACTATTTCTTTCAAGTGGTAATCAATATAAACTGCTAAGGGTTGGGTTTTCGATCTTTTTGCTGACACTATAGGACGAAAGGGAGGTTTAAAAATGTTCTTATGTATCTTAGGAATTGCGAAGATGTGTGGTATATAAGGATATGTCTGCTTTAAAAAATTATATGTTTCCTTTCCAATTCTAGTGTCTATTAGATATTCTTCCAACCAGCTATCAATTCTACCATAGGCAATTTGTATTTCATTATACGATACTGTGGTGTAGGTCTTTTCATCCATTAATAATTCTGTTAATGTATTGTTATAAACTTCTTGACTGAAAATGACCATTCCACCACCCTTGTCAGGTTGCATGAACCTCAAATTTGTGTCTTTTATTAAGTTCTTCATCAATGTTGTTTCTTTTTCATTTAAATTCATATTTTTATGCAACTTTTTAGTTTTTTCATACGTATCGTAAATGTCATTAGTTACTATAGCTTCAAAGGTCCCTATCAAAGGATGTAGTGGGGGATTGTAAATACTACTTCTACTGGGACCTTGGCCACAACTTTGGTATTCATTTCGTAATGTATCTCCAGATTGTTTCTGTTTACACATTAATTTCAAATTGAGTTTTCGTAAAAATATTTTTAACTCCAATAATATATTGGCTAAATCCCCACATGTTGTTTTAACAAATTTAAACCCCTTTGAAAATAAATCAAAGTGTAATTTTTCCACTTTCAAATTTGTGTAGTTATGTATTTTGAATCCTTTATATACCTGTGTTATACCATTCTCTTCAATATATATCCCTTCTATCTCCCTTTCCTTAATCTGGTTCTCCATGCTGGTTCTCCCCCTTCCCTCTCCTCTGTAAAACCCTGTGGACCAGGATCCGAGGGATTCCGTTGCTTGTTTGCTAACCTTTCTGACCTTCGTGGTCCTAAAAAAGTTTCAATGTCTTCATGAAATGTATCTAATTCATCAAACTAATCACAAAAAAATACAACCAACTAGCCACCAAAAACTTCACCTCTCGAAAAACATCAAAGAAACATCACCATGAAAAGAACAATGCTCGGAGATGCTTTTAACCTTTTATTTCATGTTCTGGTACCTCGGCCATTCGCCTTCAATGGAACAATTTACTTCAAAAAATCATCTCCTTGTATACCAAACACTACAATTACATACAATTAATCAATTAAAAATTTGATAATCATAATTAACTAATTTCCTTAAAGTGCAACCACATAGTGTGAATCCATACAACTCAAAAAGGGAAAAACATTGTATATACATTACGCCCAGGGGGCATCGTATTGATCGTTTGCCTGCCGGTGGGTTTACTGAAGATGAGAGTGACCTGTTATGTGAATGGAGACAGGCGGCGTTGGAGTATACTTTAAATTGGCTTCAAATGTTGACTAAATGGAACATTAGAACTGTTGAAAAACTGCGGGGGGAGATCACAGTGTTGCAGAATGAACTTATGGCAACTGTTTCCAATAATGTTTTTCAGAGCACATTTAAGTATATTAAGGCAAGAATTGGCAAGGTAGAACAAAACGTGCTTGAATATAAGAAAGGTAAACTAAATAGGGATGTGAAAGATTTTGAGACTAATAGTGTTTACTCCTGGCAGTGGGGAGGATGACATCATCGTTCCAAATCCAAGGCGCACATGAGTAAAAATGTTAACGGATCATCTTGTTCCTCAGTTGAAACTAGTGTGAGCAGGAAAAGTGTTTCTTTCGAGGATATTGTTAATGAAAGCTCACCGGAGAGGATAGAGGGACATACAAAAAATGCTCCAGGTTCCAGCTCAGCACCATCTCATGTACAAACTCTTCCAGGAAGAATCGAAGGAGATGGAACAACAGTTAATAGAAGCAGAGACAGTAAGGACACTTTTGAAACCCCCTCTAGTGAATTCCATTAATGTGAACATTGATACTAATTAGGTGAATAAATATTTGTTACCGAACCCAACTGAGTCATTTAGAAATGAAATAGTGTTCCATCCATGTGTATCTTATCCTGTTGATGTTGCTTTAAATGTGGCTAATTTATCTAATGAAAGTTTAATTTCTAATACTAACTTGGTAAATGAATATTTGCTACCAAATCCAACGGAGTCATCCAGTAATGTGTTTCATCCATGTGTGTTACATCCTGTTGATGCTGCTTTAAATGTGGTCACTTTATCAGATGAATGTTTAACTTTTGAAATGCAAAGCATGTTTTTGAAGGGGGCCAAATTTGTACCCACTAGGACTCCTGCATTAGCGGACATCATAGTTGATGTCAAGAGGTTTGTTCGCAGGTTAAATATGAAAGCCTTTTTTTATGATAGAGAGAAAAATGTGCTCAGGATGTATGTGATATTTCTGATAATAATGAATTGTTAAATTTGAGTATATATGATTATGAGTTGAATATGTTGCTTCCAGATAAAAACTGTGAACATGATAATTTTGATTGTGGGGATTTATGTTTGGGTTATGGGCCCATTCCTATACCTAATTTTTCTTCTAATAGCACTTTTATGCATCCAAAATATTGGAATGCCATTGATGTGTTTGAAAATACTGTATGTGCCATAACTGAACATGAATTTTGTAGGTTTTGTAAAAAAAACAGAGAGTACAATCTTAATAAAAATGAATGGCTAGTACTTAAGGAGCTAAGAACATTGCTAGACAGAATAGTCATTAAAGAAGCAGATAATGGGGGCAATTGGGTCATCATGAATGTTGAATAGTATGAAAAAATTGGATTTACTATCTGAGGAAACTGTTTATAAAAAATTTTTTGGAAATCCGGTGCAACAATATAGTGAGGAACTTCTGAATTATTGGAAAGAGGGAGTGTTTGGGTTTTTTGAATTCAAATGATGTTTGGAAGTTGATTGTAAGTGAACCTAAGCACCCCTATTTATATGCCATACCCAAAATTCACAAAAATGTTACAAATCCTCCCGGTAGACCAATAATTTCAGGTATAGGCTCATACATAGAAAAGGTCAATACATTTCTGGATTTTCATTTGAAAACATATTTGACCTGTGTAGTGTCCCACATCAAAATTACTAGTGAAGTTTGTAAGGATTTGTGTAACATGAAGTGGGATAAGAATTACTTTTGGACTATTGTTGATGTGACAGCTTTGTATACTAACATATAGAAAAGATGGGGTTTGGAAACTAATGAAAGTAATGGGGAAGGACCCCGAACCTCATTTCTGTTGTCCCTCTTGGAGTTTAGTTTGACTCACAATTACTTTGTGTGGGAAAAAAAAAATATTTACAGTGCAGAGGTGCAGCGATGGGGGCAGCTTGTGCCCCTTCATATGCTGTCATATACATGGGTGAATTTGAAAAATAGTTCATGTTTCAAAATCCATTTTTTGTAAATAATGTTGTGTACTACAAACGTTACATTGATGATCTTATTTTTGTATGTAGGGGTGACAAGTTGCAGTTTGAAAAATTCATGGAAGAGCTTAATGGGAATACACATGGATTTAAATTTGTTTGGCAATGTATGGGTGATAACATTAGATGTAGAGTTTTACATAAATGGGCAGGGTAAAGTTCAACATAGACCATACAGAAAACCTACCTCTGTGAATAATTTTCTGCATGCTGACAGTATGCATCCCCCATATTTGTTTAGAGCACTGCCATATGGTGAATTTAGAATAATCTTTTTAATACTTCTGAAAAAGAACTTAGAGAAGTCTTCATGGGTGAGGTACATGAAAGACTATCACAAAGAGGTTATTCTGAGACTATTCTCTCTAAAGCTCAACAGAAGGTTTGTAAACAAGGGTACAGAGTAGGTTGTCATTATGTAGAGAGAGGTAGGTTACAAGAAGAGGAAAAGCTATTAACCAAGTTTTCTGATTTTTCTGAAATTTTGAAGGGAATAGTAAGACAATTATGGGGCATAGTGACTGAGGATGTCACGGTGGGAAACCCTTTTTCCCAAACATGTAACCTTCTCATATGGCAGGCATAATAATTTAAAAGAACTGCTCAATAGAAAAATCCATGGGACTAGGGATGGTAAATCTGTTGGCATGCACAGATGTGGGAAATGCTCTTTATGTGATAAAGTTAAAAATCTGCATGGTATCAAGATTAATGGAAAATCATATTTTGCCAAGGAGAAATTTAACTGCAACTCATGTGGGGTGATTTGTATTATTGGATGTAACTGTTCTATGGCTTTGTGTTATATAGGAAAACTACAATAAAGGTTAAGGTTAATGGTTAATGGCTAACCATTTTATATCTGCACATGAAGGGCAAATGGGGGATTCATTTTTAGTTTACTAGCATGACCTAAAGTTTATAATGGCAACTTTAAAAGGGAATTGAACAAACTTGAGTATAGGATGATAGTTAATTATAACACACCAAGTCCTAAATGAATGAATTTAGACAGTAATATAACTTTGTAAAAATTAAAACAACAGTAGGACCAAAGAATAAGCACAGTAAGATTAAAATCAAACTAAATTATGATATAATTAATATTTTAAATAGTTAAAGATAATATAAATCATGGGTTTGATTAATTGAAAAGGTTAACATGATTTTTTTCATGAATACTCTAGTTCACAGGATTATGGTTAGATTGTTTATGAAATAAAATAAATTAAAAATGATTTTTTTATGTATTTGTATGTACCCATGAATCATTAATTTATGCTTAGAGTATAGGGTTATATCATATATGCTTATTTTTTATTTTTTATTTGATGTATATACAATGTTTTTCCCTTTTTGAACTGTATGGATTCACACAATGTGATTGCACTTTAAGGAAATTAGTTAATTATGATTATCAAATATTTAATTGATTAATTAATTGTATGTAATTGTAGTGTTTGGTATATAAGGAGGTGATTTTTTGAAGTAAATTGTTACATTGAAGGCGAATGGCCAAGGTACCAGAACATGAAATGAAAGGTTAAAAGCATCTCCGAGCATTGTTCTTTTCATGGTGATGTTTCTTTAAAGTGCTAAACTAATTTTTTGTTCTTTTTTTGGCTTTTCCTGGTTAGAGGTCACCACAGCGGAACTCTGGTCCACTAATGATTGGCAGTAGATTTTTTTTACAGTGCCAAGGTGTCAGCTCGACGCCTAACCTTCAACAAAGGCAGCATGTCTTTCAAATGCCACTCAACCATGGGGAAGACATGCAGACTCCACACAGAAGGTGCTCCAGCAGCAATCAAATGGGAGAACCTTTTGCTGTGAGGTGATAATGCTACCGTTGCACCACTGTGGCTTAAAATAAACTACTAAAAGTGCAGGAGAGGAGAGGAGAGAACTAGCAGATCTAAGGGAAAATTGAAGAGCAGAACTTGGCACTACTCAGAAGCTTACAAACAGTCCTGGATACAGCAAATCTATATCAGGGCTAGATTAGTTACAGGAAAGGTGTGAAACAAGCACAGATGTGGACTTTTAAACCAGAAAGTTGAAAGAGATGGGAAAAACTGCCCAAACGGCCAATAAGTTACACTTTCTGGGACAGAAATCACTCCTCTTGTGGTAGATAGGCTACCTAGTGCTTATCACTCCCACTGATAAGCGAGAAGGCTTCCCTCCAACACAGAAAGGCTTGAGGGGCTCAGAAGCTTACCAACAGTCCTGGATACAGCAAATCTGTATCTGGACAAGACTAGTTACAGGAAAGGTGGGAAACAAGTACAAACACGGGATTTTAAACCAGGGAGTAGAAAAAGATGGAAAAAACTGCCCAAATGGTCAATAAACTACAATATCTGGGCCAAAAATCACTCCTCTTGTGGTAGATAGGCTACCTAGTATTTACCACTCCCACTGATGGCATATATGATTGTCAAGATACCCCTAGCAAGACTCCACATAAGAAAGATACAGTGACATCTGAATGCTCTATTCTCCTGACATCAACACCCTTTTATTTTTCAAATTCCAGAGCTGGGGTTTGTCAGAAGAGAAATCTTTTGGTGGAGATAACAGCTATCACTAAATCCAGATCTCCACTTTTCCCCGCCTGCTCTAAAGCAGTCTGTCAACACAGGAGCTTTGGACTTGTGGAGCACTTTCAAGAGGGATAAAAGTGCAAGTGTGTGGGATGCCAAGGACAGACACAAACACGTAAATCTCTTAGAAATGCTTGCCCTGATCAAGGAGATTAACTCTTTGAATTATCTTTGGCCACTGAGTCCCCTTTAAAGTGGTTTTAGACAATACCACAGTCATGCAGTACATCAAAAAGCAAGAGGGAACCAGGTTGTACACCCTTTGCAGACTAGCTATGTTAGCTTGTGTGAGGCTGCCAGCCCAGCTAGCTAGAATTTTGCAAATAATTCTGTTATTTGTGAAGTGAATATTAATATGATTCATATGCTTGTCTTACAAATGTAAGAGAACTCTATGTTATGCACTGAGGTTCAAGAATGTAACCACAGTGTACCCCACTGGAAAAGAACAGAACTGTATATAAACTATACCTGTGCAAATGTATGATTTAATAGTAGTAGCTGGAACATGCAGAGTTAACTTGCAAACCCTCAAGAAAATAAGTTGAACTTGTTTACGATTGTGTTATCACTGAGTTTCAGCAAGAAGACAGGATGTCTACAGCTAGAAGTTTTTTCTATTGTCCTGGAGAGAAGTAATTACTAGGTCTTAAATGTAAAAGTACTTAATTGTTTTACAACTTCCAGTTCTGAGCAAATATCTGAGTGATATGTATGTTTGACACAGAGGTGCTAAATTCTAATTACCTGTTTGCCTGGGAACTGAAGGCAGGTGACAAAAAATTGTATAATCTGAGATAACCCAGCAGTAATTTGTATTATTAATTTAATAACTATCTCAGAGAGTGAGTCTGTGCAATTTGTGTTTGGTTTTGGACCTGGTAAGAACATCCACTCATCTGCATTTGCCTTGCTAATAGTAAGCAACCAGGGTACAGTGATTTCTCTTAGAGTTAGATAGGAATATAGTAAGATTAGTTTAGATGTTTTCTTGATTTCTTTGAAACTGTCCTGCAATGTTGTTTTAAAATATTTCCTGTGATTCTGAACTCTGTAGTCACTGTGTTGAGGTTGTTGAAGTATTATCTTGTTCTTTTACTATTTATTATTAAATATATTTAAACCTTTTAATTGTGGCTGGTTTGTTTAGAGATATTTAAGCTCTTAGAGTACTTGCATATGTATTTGGTGACACTGTACAGGCTATTCTTAAATAGCCTTAGTCTTGATAACACTTACCTTTTGGATAATAGTAACATTACACAGTAGGATTGGTCACCCTTTGATAAGGGCCTTATAGTAGCTGATAAGTAAGGGTGGTTGGTGGCAGTGATTACAACCTTATAGTCTGGGCAGAAGGGAGCATATCATGAACCTGTGCCAGCCTTCCCCAGGAGTGTCTGTGCATTTATTTATAAATGTGTGTCAGCTACTTGGGCAGGGACACAAATCACAGGCTGGACAGAGGGGGTGCTGGAGGTTTTGGCTTGACCACTCGGCTGAGATCTTAGCCCTATACCTGTGCCAGTGGGGAGTCTTACTGGGGATATGGAGAAAGAGGGAGAAACCAGCCTCAGACTGACTGTGATCTCTGTGTGCTCTTAAGGAAATTGTACTTTACTGTGTGTGTACTTGTCATCCTCCCAATGTGCATGTCCCTCCATTGGTGCTAGTGATGAGGATTGAGGCTCCTTGATTACTGGTCCAATTACATTCTATCTGAGCAAAACTGTGTGGCAGACAAGCTGGGCAGGACCAGAGCAGACACTCACGATTGGAAACTAGATCAGGGGGGGGTTCTTTCAAGATTTTATCCATCTGTGCCTCCTCTTTGAATAATCGACTGGCAAGATTCTATTCCAGAACTCATTTTCATAGAACAGGAATGTTCTTTTGTTATTCCACCCTTTCCACTAATATCCATGGTATGTATGAATATTCAGAAGGAATCCCCCAATAACATTGTTGTGACTCCCTTCTAGTTTAGTTAACTGTGGTTCTCCCTTCTTTCAGAAATGGCCAGTGCAAATTAACACAAGCTTCCTCACAGATTGGAATTACTCACACAAGAACAGTGGCATTTGATATACTCAGACATCAATCATCTTCAATTGACTGCTTGGATGATAAGGTCATAAATTCCTCTAGGCGCCTATTTACTGAGGATGTGCAGCAGGTACTAACAGAGCCAAGAAAGCATGGCTGATAGAAAATCATATATTAGCAAATGGAAATGTTTTTCTAGTTGATGCCAACAATATAACCAGCACCCATTCTTGGCTAGATTTCCCTGGCTTTACAATATTTCTGTGAGTTGCTGTCCTATGGCTTTCTTATTCCTTTATCAAGGTTCATTTATCAGCCATTTCAGCTGCCCATAGATCCTCTTCTTTCAAGGCAATCTCATTTCAAAATGTTTTTGAAAGGTGTTTTGCTTAAGAGGCCACAAAGTAAACCAGTGGCACCTCATTGGGATCTTAATTTTGTGTTAGACAAGCTAACACTTGTTCCATTCAACCCAGCTAATCTGACTGACTTGAGGTTCTTAACATAGAAAACAGTTTTACTGATTGCTCTGAGCCTTGTGAGGAGGGTTTCTGAGTTGTAAGATCATATGGTGGGTCAACCTTACCTCATTTTCCATAGGTACACAGTTTCTTTGAGAACTAATCCTTCTTTTATGCCTAAGTGATCCTCAAGTTTGCTTTAAGTCAAACTATCCATCTCCCTGTTTTCTTCAATGAATCTAAAAATGAGAGAGAAATGATACCACATACTGTGGATGTCCACAGACAACTCAGGTACTATCTTGACAGAACTAAATTTCTCAGATCTTTGGATCAATTGTTTATGTCTTGTGAAGGTAAGAAGAAGAAACGACTTGTGTCAAAACAGATTATTTTCAAATGGTTGTCTAAGGCTATTGCCTTGTGTTATATTCACCAAAACAAATCTATACCAGGCAGGGTCACGACCCTTTCTAACTTCATCTATGGCTTTTTAGTAAGGGTTGGATTTTAGAAATATTCTAGAAACTGCTACTCGGTCCTTTGTACATACTTTTACAAAGCACTGTAAGCTTGATTTCCTCTCTAGGCCCTGATTAAGTTTTGCTAGGATCATTCTTCAGGGGTTCCTGGTCTCTTCTTCTTCTACCTCCCAAGTGTAGTAAGCTATGGTAATTTACCGATATAGCTAAGGCTACTACAGCAGTGATCAATATGATGAACATGGTATAGCTGTGTAAGTTAAACTTACCATGACAGCAGATGTTTGATCACTGCTGCAATAGCCGCTCCCTCTCTCCGTTCCCCTTTTTTGGTATTTTTTTTTTATTCCAGGGTGTGGACATTTATTTTTTGTTGTTCCTAGCATTGTTCTTTCAGGGGTCAGCCTCGCTGTCTCTGCTGGTAGGAAAGCTATTGAGGGCTTTGTGCCCAAACTTGTCTTTTAGTCAGCTCAAGCTGCTTGACAGTCTGAGTGCATGGATGGTGCCATAAAGCTTTGGAAGCTGGCCAGCTCTTAGATTCTTGGAAGGATATAACCCATATAGCTAAGGATAGCTAAGGCTACCACAGCTGGGATCATTCTAACATCTACTGTTATAATTTCACCTTTCACAATTGTACTTTCTCATCTTTTCAGAATTCCAGAGTGAGGTGTAAAGAGAACCAGGATTCCAGAATGTGATGCTGATAATTTGGCAAAGTAATTGAGGACTTTGGAAGCATAGACAGTATATAGGTAAATAGGTTCAAAATTGCAGGGACACCAGAATTATGAAGATGTTTAATGCCTTCAGGTCAATGTAAAAAACAAATCTGTCAAAAATGCAGTAGATACTTAACTAATAAAAGTTTTGCAAAACAAACTACAGAAGAAAATGTCACAAAGGTTTTCAAAAATATTGCAAAGAAGCAGTTCATATACCTTATTGGTAATTTAAATATTTCCCTGCTTGTAAATACATATGTTAAAATCTGAACACCCCAGGTTTACATATAATTTCTTTTTTCATTTGTCCACTTATTTCTTAATTATGAAAATATATGTTCTGGAAAGTATACACTATGTGCAACATATGCTTCTGTGACTGATGATAATGTAAAAAATGAGCTCACTATAGACAGTGTTGATGTCAACCATGCTAACCAATCAGGAGTGGACAGATGTTGGGAAAATCAGTCACCTTTACTTCAGGATACCAGTTTTCCTTTACTCATAACTTATAATGCAGTCAGAAAAGGCAGCAGCCAAGCTAACACATGACATGGATGGCTTTATATTGAAACTGACTAGCTTTTCCTTGGGATCAGCCACGTACATTAGAGTTTTGTAACTTTTTTAAAATTGTGTGGCTTACTGTACAAGACCCTATTGAGGCATGTGCTTTCATGATGTTGATCTCTGCATCCAGCCAATGAATGTAAAGTAAAAAAAATCTGTTGCTTTGCAGTACCATTTTCTGCTTCAGGTAAAGAAAATCCTATAACAAAATGACTGTATTTTAGCCTACACTGGTGGCATAGAGGAATAAAGCCCTAAACTGTGCCCATGTGAAGAGAGTTTGAATAAGTGCTCTGTTGCATGATAGTGCAACCAGGGTGGATCAATGCTCCTGTGCTGAGAGCAGAGATCTGGCTGTTCCTTGATAGATGCCATGTCTCAGGAAGATTATCTGTCTGGGCATGAGAGTACTGGCTACTCCATGGGCTTGTAATGGGCATGTCTTTAGGCCACACCTAATTGCCTAGCTATCCTAATAGCATATTTATAATGTTGCCATGGTGACAGTGGAAAGGGCTTACCAAAACAAGATGGATCAAGGGCTACAGTGTAACAGATCCTTACCTGACCCATCTCACTCTGTAGTTCCTGAGTGGCTTCATCCCCAAGAAACTGCACGTAGAGTCTGGTGTCTCTGCATGCTGAAGCTCTCCTGGAAGTGACTCTTCTGCTTTGGGTCTCACCACTGAGGTGCCAAAGTATGAGCTCGGCAGAGATGAGATTATAAAGTGCAGGCACTGGAAAAGTCTGTATTCAGCAGCAGCAAGCTGAACAAAAAATGTGTTTGTACTTTTAGAACAATCAGCATGAGTACAGCACTGACCCCCAAATTCCATACAGTTGTTTTGCTTTCTACTTTTTCAACTTGTGGAATTTAATAAACACAACATTGTTGAAAAAAACACATTTCTGACAGGCATAGAGGCATCTAATCTCATGACCTTCTTGCAACAAAAAGTAGAAATCAGGGCAACAAATGTTTCTGGTGAAAAACTGTATCATGATGAATGACAAAGCTTCATTTGCAAGTTAAATAAGGAGACATTTGATGAGCTTTATAGAGACTACCATGAAATAATTGGATCAATGGTTCATCTTCATTGATAGCAGTTATTTGAAAAGCTATCTGAAGGAACTATTCATGCTTGATGACTTACTTGTAAAGGTTACTGCACTGGCATTCCAGAACTGACAAACTGTTTCAGTACCACTCCATTATAAGCCCAATGCTGACTTACTCACGTCATCAGAGATTCTTAAGGGTGCACCAAATTTGACCATCTTATACCCAGTGAGATCACTTTTTTAAAATGCATTTTTACAACACATTTGCAGAATACTTATTATCACTTCTAAGAAATAAATAGACTGGATGTGAGGAATCTGTCTTGGGTGCAACAAATAAAGAGAAGTGCTGCAACTCTAAATTACCGTGCAACAACCCACCACTGGACCAGTAATTAAGGAGACTCAATTCTCACCACTGGCACCAGTGGTGGACGTACTCTGATAACAAGTACACACAAAGTATTTCCAGATATAGCCCTCTGCATCAAGTGTAATTTTCCTTAAGAGCACACAGAGACCACAGTCAGTCTGGGGCTGGTTTCTCACTCTTCCTCCAGATCCCCAGTAAGACTCCTCACTGGCACAGCTATAGAGTTAAGATCTCAGCTGAGTGACCAAGCCAAGACCTCCAACACCCTCGCTATCCAACCAGTGTTTCATGCCCCTGCCCACGTAGCTGACACGCACACTCTTTGAGGTCTGATTTACACACACACACACACACACACACACACACACACACACACACACACACACACACACACACACGCACACACACACATAATAAAATAACAAGACACTGCTAAATATATATTCACAGTGGCAACAGAGTTCAAAATCAATGGAAATATTTAAAACAACATTGCAGGACAGTCTCAAATAAATAAAAAAAATATCTAAACTAGGCTTCACTGTATTTCTGACTGAATCTAATTGAATTATACTATAACCTAAGAACTTACTAATAGAGCAAGGCAGATGTAGTGAATGGATCTTCTAGTTGTTGTCAGGTCCAAGAGAGAATGCAGAATGGTCTGTCTCACTAAGAGACTTCTCAAATTAATATCTACAATATTACTGCTGGGATAGCTTGCAGAATGACATAATTTATTGTCATCTGACTCCTAGTTCTCAGGCAAAATGCCACTGCTGGAAGCTGGCAGTATTTAGCATCTACCTGTGAAAATGCATAGACCTTATATCTTTGGCAGATGCTGGAAGTCATCAACAATTGCATTCCTTCATGCTTTCAAGACTAGTAATTAGTTTGCCCTAAGGTCAATACAGAATGCTTCTCAGCACAGACTGTGTCTCTAGATGCATTGAAAACTGAAAGATATCATATTTTATTGCATAGCCTATAAAGTCATTTAATTTCAGCTATTTTCCTAAAATTTGATGGACTAAAGTTAACATCCTGTATTCAATTTCCACTATTAAAATATATACATTTAGACAGTTACAGTAGTGCATGTACATTTCTGTTCTCTTCCAGTAGGGCACACTGTGGAAGCATTTCAAACACAAACACTTTATAACTTTATAAAATACCTTTTCAACACATCTGTATGAACGAGTTTGATATACACATGACATACATTTCTAATACAGTTGTATTATAAGCATCTTATATAAATCATGTTGATATCATTAAAGGTCAGCTCAAGAGAATAGATGCATTGACAGACAAGGATAGTGACTTTATAAGGGAAAGTGGAGTCTTATGTGACAAATTTATTAATAAAGGATATCCAGAAAGTGTAGAGATAGAAGCCCTTAATGAAAGCCATCTGATGAGAAGTGATCAAATGACAGTGGCAGTGTCCAGTGGTAAACATAGTGATTTTAGTACAGCCATGCAGATAGAGACTAGTGTAGATATTTCATCGATAAAAAACATAATTAATAATAATTGGAAGTTCCTAAAGTCGGATGTAGAGATATTTAAGGTCATGGGGGAGAAGCCAGCATTTATACAGAAAAAAGGAAAACGTTTTAAAGATATGTTTCAAGCAAAGAACCCTTTTCCGTATAATAATAGGGTTATTATACCATGATTGGCCAGCGTGTTCGTTGTCGAAAGAGTACTAATGGAAAAGGTCCGCGGTTGGACTTTTTTTTTTCCATTAGTTAAACTTTTAAACAATGTCTCGCTTATGCTAAATGGGTTTAGCGAGATGAGACAGTTTTAAAATAAGCAACGAGATCTCCGCTGTTTATTTTGCTTATTTTGTATGTTACCCATTAAAATAAACAGCGGACATCTCGTTTGCTTATTTTAAACTGTCTCAGTATCTTAAACTCATTGCTGGCATAGTACATCAAAACTGCCGAAGATGCCAGACATCTGCGGAAGGGCAGTAAACAGGCATTATACTATGCCATTATTTAAGAAAAGTAATAGTTTTTTTTTCTTAAATAATGTCGTATATTATAATATAACTCCACTCTGGGGGTGTGCTAAATGCTACGTTTTTGGCTTTTTTTGTTGTTTCCGCCACTGGGCTTCCACCACTTACCGACCGTGCCCTATTACCCATAATTACCATTTACCACCCAGGATAGTAATCCAGGTATGTATAAATGTTTAAATTGCAATATGTGTAATTTTTTAATGACAGATATAAATGAGTTAACAGTTGGAGGGTATTTAATTAAAATATAGGGGAGATACAGCTGTAAATCAAAATTTAATGTTTATTTGGGACTTTGTTTGTCCTGCAATTCTTTCTATGTAGGACGTACAAGAGAAATGAGCAAATGTATTTATGAGCATAAGTATGCTGTTGCTGTAAAAGATGAAAACAATGCATATGGGAAGCATTATAAAAACAGTCCAGCATGTAAAGTTGATCTAAAATTTGTTGTCTTGGATGAAGTGACCAATATTAACAATAGATTTGATGCAGAAGAGGAGCTTGGGTGGAAGGAATATGTTTGGCAAGTTAAGCTAAATGCATACTATCCACCTGGGCTGAATGATAGAGCTGATTTTGTGGCTTATCTCAAAAGGAGTAAGTTACATCATCATTAATTAAGTCATGTGTCTTCTTTGAAATGTTTATAAGCAATTGTGTTTTGTTCATATTATTCAGTCTGAAGAAGTTCTTTTATGGATGAAAGCACTTACAGTGTATTGTGGATTGTGTAATATGTGGATTAAACCTTTTTAGAACTACCTGGCTGCTACCTCTGTTTTTTTGAAGAAAAAAAAATCTGCAATGTGCCTAACCAACTGGCTGTATTTTTATAAGTGGTTAACAGTTTGTGCAGCTAGGCCTGTCTTGTTATTTGGACATTTTTTTCTTCTCAGATAACCTTAGCAATAGAATGATTGAGCCATCTCATATTGTATATATAGGGTCTGAGAGTCTTACCTCTGACCATGCAGTCTGTCACTGTTGACAGCAGTTTTGTATGTTAGCCTTCACTGACTTCATTTACATGATTTCAAGTACACATCAGATATCATACACTTCAGACCATTATCCTACAATGTTGACTTTGTCTAGCCTGGAAGTTTTGGGCCCTGTCATCTACTGGATTGCCATTTCCTCCTTGAGTCTAAGGTTTATCATCATTATTTAATCAGACAGGGTTACCTTGTTTCTCAAAAAGATATGCCCATCTTGACTTACATCTTGGAGAACACAGCATCTGGAATTCATTTTAGTCCAGATTTTGAACTTAACTCAGTTTTGAAACTACCCTTAATGAGCTACAGAATGATGCCTTATGAATGAGGGATCATCAGAACTATTTAGTTTTGATCCTTCCTGATTTGTCATCAGCTTTTGAAACAAATATTCATTGTATTCTGAAGCATTTACACAGCAGCATGTCAGGAATTGTTCTCAGTTTAACTCCTGCCTATTATGTCACTCTTAAAGTGTATTCTGTCACCTTAATTCATCACCTACTTATAAGCAGAAAAAAGCACCAAAAGGTAAACTGTTGAAACAAAAACCACTGTAGCAGGCTCCACACCTTTTGTATAGTCCAGGATATATGAAATAACTGTTGAAATTTCACAGCACCGACAATTCCGCAAAAAGTTCAGGCACCAAACCTTTTTAATAGCCTCAGAGGAGCAATGCTGTGGCAGCATGAAGTGCCCAAACTTTTCTTTTGGTCAGTTCAGCTCGACCTACCTGTCAGTCTGGGTACAAGGAAGGTGCCTTAAAACTTTAGAGGCTGGACGGCTGTTATATCTTTGGCAAGATATAACCTATATAGCTAAGGATACTGCAGCAAAGATCAATCATTCACAGTTCACAATATATATATATGTATATGTATATATATATATATATATATATATATATATATATATATATATATATACAGAGAGAGAGAGCGAGAGAAAGAGAGACAGATTGCATGTAATCCAGCCATATAAAGTACCTAACCAGAGCTACGTTCCTGTCTTTCTCCTACTAGCAACACTTTTACTGCCTCATGTATGGCAGTTTCCATCACTCTGCTCTACACTTCTCATTTACATAATCTTTCCTTAGTATAACTTATCCTTCCACGTACTCACAAATTATGTTTAGTATCCTTGACTCCACTCAGTTATCTTGTTGTTCCCACTTAAGCAATACACAGTTGTAATTATTACACTAACACCTCACTTGATTTATTTTGAGTAATGCGTATTACAATTGAAGGCACCGTTTCCATTGTTATTAGCTGGTAACGGTATTTATAGATGTGCATTTTCATTATACTCTTGCTATCTCTCATTAAATGTAAGTCTGACTTTCTTTGTGCTCCTGGGGTGAAACTGAAATAGATCACTTGTAATTAGTGCTTTAGCCTGGCAAAATAAATTAAAATAAATAAATAAATACATACATTTTTGTTCACGTATAAATTTAGGGAAGTATTACTACTTGTGAGCTCCTGCTTCTCTGCTGCTGCTTACAACTGAATTACAAAACAGCCTTTTACCCTGAACATTTCTTCTTTTTTTTGGGGGGAGGGAGGGGTGGGGAGTGTTAGTCTTACCTTATACATACTATGATACTATGTATCAGTCTGCAATTCTTTGTGTTAAAATTAAGCCACCATACTTAAGGCCATTTCTCTAATTTTGGCAAGTTCTTTTTCTTTCTCTCTCTCTCTCCATGCCATCATGTGTACCACAGAAACATAAAATTGTCAGCAGATAAAGGCTACTTGACCCAGCTAGAATATCCATTTTTAACTAACATTTAAAATGCATTGACTTGTTAATATCAACTTCTTCCTACTTCCTACTAGAATTGTATTGTCTAATTCAAATATTATTTACTTTCACTGAAGTTGTTTGACTTCCCAGCTTCCTTAATATGGCTATTAATTACACTCGTTACATTTACAACCTTTTCTGTGAAAGAAAAATTCTTATGTTGGTTCTGTATTATCCTCCCTCTGTATTCAATTTCTATTCCTTCTGCTGTTCTGAAAGATGTTGCCCTATTGAATGTTTTAATTCTACTGATTTACAAAAATGTTTCATACATACTTCTTTTGGCTACATCAAGCAGATGGATAAAGTCCTGACAGTAGCTCAGTTGTTCAGAGTTTGAAAAGTGTATGGGGTACTGGAGAAGGCAGTAGAGAGAGGTTTAGAATGAATGGCCAATGCCCTCTTTCTCATCTTGGTGAGGGGAAGATTAAGTGGCACGATCACTGTAAAGCTGGTACTTTCTGGAAAAGTGGGTACATGACATCTAGTAACTGGTCAGGGAGCTGTACTTGCCTCTAGCAAGGCAGCAATGGTGAACACCTCAGCAATTGTGTGGAAGCTTGAATAAGTTGGGGAAGGTATTGCAGACCTTCACTGTAACAAAGCTATACACATTAGCCATCAGGTGCAGGGTTATTAGCAAAATCTCCTTCCCTCGCCAGTCCTTTACTACTGAGGTGATTCTGATTAGTTCCCCAGTCTTGGAATAATAAGGATATATCTTAAGTGCTAATAGTATAGCTTTGAGGGAGGTCAAGCCAGACCCTCAGGGCTCTGGGATGAAAGTGTGGTCAGCTATGCAATGGAATAGTACAGAGTTGAACTGAAGAGTGGTCATTAGAAGTATCACAACACCCTTCATAGCTGCTTAAATGACAACAATTCATGGGTTGCATTTGCCAGTAAAACTCAGCAAATGTAGCACAAGCCAGTATCGGTTATTATTCTGAAGAGGGGAATGCCACATATGGATATGTGGGTACAAGCTACTTGTTGTGGAGTCTGAAACTAAATGCGTAGCTAGAGACAAAAGGCTTGGTCATTGGCAGGCATGAGGAGAAAGAAGCATATGAAACTGAACAATACATTGTCCACTTCATGTTTTTTTTTTTAATAATCTTGTTGTTCACATTAGATTCCTTTTGCCTGTATTTAATCATTGTAGACTCTGCACCTGCTGTATTACTAGTGCTTACAGAACAAACATTCTGTGAATTCTTTGGGAAGTACAGTTTCCAGAAATGTATACAATACACTTTTGAAAATAATTAGAAAATATACTAGTTCCTTTCCTGCACCATTACTGTAACTGCCCAGACTATGAACAATAACAGTAGCACTGAGCGTAAGCACACACAAATCAACTTCCTTTCCTTCACAGCTGCTGTAATTGTGTGAAAGTTTTGACTCCTTTAAGACACAACACATAAAAGGCATAATATTTACATCTCCGTCTTTTTTTGGATGCAATGTCTTTTTGCAACATTTTAAAATGCAGTGTTATGGAAGGTATCCTACAAAAGTACTCCAGTGTCTGTTGTAAATTATCTACAAGTTATTCAATACTAAGGAAAAAGCACAAAAATGATGCCTTCAGCCATGTAGCAGTATATGGTAGTAAAGCAGATGTACTCCTTACCAGAGGTATGAAAGTCTTTGGGTAGAAAGATTCACTCTTCTAAGACATCAACCTTGATAGGTCAGCACAGGAGACTACAGGAAAGCATCCATGGGTGAACAGGTAGCATATCTGACTCTCATGCTGGAAAGATCGGAAAGCTGTGGTCTTTATTCTCATACCAGCTGCTTAGACCTCTGTTCCAATGATGGTACTGCAGCCCAGCATAAGGAGGGGGAGCAGCACTCTTGAAGTGCTATTCTTTGGATGAAATGTTAAACTGAGGTCCAAGCTACCTGAGCTCATGTGGCTACAAACAATGAACCCAAACAGTGAAAAAGTCACAGAGGCAAACCATTCAGTAAAACCTCCAAGAAAGACTCAGTTAAGCATGGTATATGTTCAAATGACCCTGTAGGAACAACCCAGTGTTTCAGCTACATGGCTTCTGAATGATCATGACTTCTCACTTTTTAATTTTTAAGTCTTTACTGGTGCAATCAGGCCAATAAAGCCAAATCCTACAAGCTGTAGATATGCTGTTTTGCCTTTATTCTGAACTTGTCTGTACAGCAAGCTTAATATAAAAAAAAAACACCATAATCATAAAATAATATACTACCCACCCCTTCCAGTTATCATTCTTAAATCCTTTTCTTTCTTTCTTTTTTATGTAATCTATGTTTTCTTTTTTTTTTAAACAGGAAGCATCTTTAATAAATTATCATGTACGACATAGGCAATCTTACATTTATATAAATGAAAATAAACTGTACCGACACAAATCCTTTTCTTTCTTAACAAAATAATCCGTTGCTTTTGTTGAATAATATCACATTTTATTATACAATATTTCCCCACATCTAAATCATATTTTCCCCATATACCTCATGTATTTTCTGTGCATCATTTCTGTATAAACTCTATGTAATACAAACCATATTCTTGTCTTTCTGCATACTTCTCTAATTTGCAGATTTTGAGCATTTTGTCCTCTTAAAAATCCCTCTAATGCTCATTTTTTTTTTCTGTAAAGTACAGTTAATGCAATAGCTCACATTTTGGTGTGAGTAACGCAGAGTGATGTGTGTAGTACATGATTTACCTATGACTGGTGTGGTTTGATCACAAAGGTGAAACCTGAGTGATTGCACAAAGCCATTTGTGGGTAAACCTGCATTACCCCACACAAGAGCAAGTTATTAATATTATGCAATGATGTTTCTTACATTTCTTGCCTTTTTTGAGCAATGTCATAGCACAACAGAAATTACTTCTTTAACAGTCCATCTATATCTATTATTGCAAGTCTCTGGATTGATTTATATATTCTCACATCTAAATGTGATACTTGAAGTTGTTACTTCAGGATGATATATATATATTTTTTAGATTATAAAAACTTTATGATTCTGGTTCATTCACTGTTTACTGACTTCCCAATTGCTCATATACACGGTTGTGGTAGGGTTTAGTCATTTTCCTGCATTCAATTTATTCCAGTATTTGAAGAGAATTTCAGTGGCTCAACAAACAAATGCAGCTGACACATAAGTATAACTTTGTTATGATTGACAGTGTTAGATGAACAAAAACGATCTCAACCATAATTTCTTTTTTATTAACTGCAATGATGATTTATATCACTGCAGCTACTGATGTTCTTTCTGTAAGCAATGCCCAATGTATAGTGAGCATGCTTATTGCCACGCCCAATCAGCAAAGACAGTTTTAAATACTAATGACCATTCATTGTATAATAGATATTCCTCATTACAAAAGTTATTTAATTCCTCTTTTATTTTCTATATCTCATGCAGCTTTTAATAGGAATTTTTCCATAAGTCATTCTCAAAAAGATAAACCCATTATACATTCTGTAATATATCCACATTCTACTCTGCACAGCCTGTCCCTTTCCATCAGAGACTATCTCCTTCCCCCATGTCACTACATTTTATCTTTATTTAATCTTGACACCTTCTTGCAGTTGTAAAAGAAGCTCATGAGTGTCCTACCCAAATTATCACTCATCAATACATATACAACTTCATATTTTCTTCTGGAAATAGGTCAAGCTTAGTGGGACTAGCTCAATCAACAAAACTAACTAATTGACTGACTAACTCAGTAAACTCACTCACTCACCCACTCACTCACTCACTCACTCACTAATACATCCATTAAATAAGAGTCACATTTCTGTGTGTGCGCACAAGTGTGTGTGTGTGTGTGTGTATGTGTGTGTGTGTGTGTGTGTGTGTGTGTGTGTGTGTGTGTGTGTGTGTGTGTGTGTGTGTGTGTGTGTGTGTATCTTTTTTCGCATTTTAGTTCCATGGAACCCCTAAAATTTCACAAAAATGCAAGTAGGGTTACTGTTTGACAAAGTAGAAAGTGACCAATTTATTAAAATGATCAATCCCTTTTCTCCTTTTGCAGTCCTTTAGTTTACATTGATTGACTTGTTCCGAATGTTTCCCCATCCTGTTATGACTTAAGATTTTGGAGAGATGGGTGCATTTTTCTACTGTGCAATCTAGTGGATTGTATTTTATGATACAAAACAGGTTCTTAAGACAAAAATCCTGACCTCTGAAATTGTGTGATGTATTCAGTATTGTCACTTTTATCTTTGTCCAGATACAGTATGTTAGCTAACATCAGGACTTATTAAAAGTCTGGGTCTTGTGTCCACATCAGTAGCAGGCCAAATCCATTTGGTCTGCACTTACATATCTATGTTGTGAAATTCATGGTTTATTTGAGAGTCTTCAAAGCAAACAATTGCATATTTGTAACTATGTGTGTTTTGGTTGACGTATTAGTACTCTGTATTACTAATGAGCAAGGTAGCACAGGGTCTTGAGACTACAAAGCTAAACAACTGAGAGTGAACTGCTCATTTGTTTTGCCTAAGAACAGAAACACCATTAGATTGCTATAACTGGGCCTAATTGCAGCTTCCTCATTATCACCATTCTGGAGTATGACATACTGCCCAGGAAATTTCTGCTTATGCTAATCTAAGATCCCCTCTGCTGTTTATATGATGAAATGGAAAATAATTTGGGAGGAAGGGGGCAGTAAAGGATGGAAGAGCTGAACATGAACCTTGAATGCACAGCTGTTTACATAGGATGCACTTGGCTTTGTATATTTAGATTGTTATTGGAATGACTGGAGGTGTGATGCACAGTTCTAATTCTGACTATTTTCTTTACAGTTTTAATGTTGCATTATTTGTACTTTGTAATAGTGAAGACCCTTATTTTTTCATAGTAATGGGACATTTCTTGCACATCCCAGCATTTCTCTTTATTACTTTATTTTCCTACAAGAAGATATGTTTTAATGTGCACAGCATCTCACTTACATGACTGCCTCTTTTTAAACTGCAAAAATGGGACTAGAAAGACAAATGAAGAAAAGGAAAGCAAATGAAAACTTGGGTTCTTTAAAGCTTTGTACTCTTGTATTTTTTGTTCTCTACCTTTCCTAACCTGCACATTACACATAGGTCAGTCTGTCCACGATAGTAAATGCCTGCTGCTAGCATTGCCATCTGGCCAAGATACAAAATGTATCAAGCATTTGACAATTCTTAATGAGTGCTTGCAATATTACATTAAACATTACATTACTTGGTGAAAACAGACAGAATACTTTTTTACATGTGACCTAACAAGATGCAAAATGTGACGAAGGAGACTATGATGGACAATTTCTTTATTTCAGAATATGTATAAAAATAGAGGTAGATAGAATAAAAAAACAGAAGGGGATACCTGGCTTTCCACGTCTTTCTGTTACAGTCTACATAAACACACATTGCTCAGTTTTTACTTTTCCCCATTCCCGTTAACAATCAACTTATACCTGAGCATGGTTTCTTTAATTCCATGACTGTTTTGAACACTATTACCTTTTCAGGAAGTCTGTTTGTCCACTTCCATCTCTGTGAAAGCTTTGTCCATGTTTCTCCTTAGCCACCCTTTAATAACTTCAGTTTGTATCTCCCTGTTATCATACATGTCTTTATCAGAAAAGTTGTATCCACACAGTCACAGTCACTGAGTAGTGTTAAGGTAATTTTGCTTTAATTATATATTTAAGTTTCATAACCTAGATAGTACATTGATCCAAAGAGGTCTCTTTTTGGGCACAAATGAATTGTAAGATTAACTTTGGTAAAAAAAAAAAAAAACAAAAAAAAAAAACAATCACTGCATCATTTTAATTGCATAAGCAACACCTGCTAGTTAAATAAAACATATAGAATGCGTACTATAGGACATCAAAGAATTAGTAATGTTTCCTATTAACCATCATTCTTTCAAATTGTATTGATCATGTTCTAAAGCAAGTGTAGGTAACAAACTTTTGGAGATGATATAACCTCTCTACCATATACCAAATTATAGAGTTTTTTGAAGGAAAAATGTGCAGTTTTTGTACATTATTTGGTTAGTAAGGATGGGTCCCTGAATATTTTTCTCAAGGTTGAAAATCCCTGCCATTGCATCATTAAAAACTTAACCCACAAACCACAGTTCCAAAATTAATGTATAGATTACTTTATTTTCTTGTTAATTGCATTATGAGTAGTTGTTTACTTCCTAGGAAGCCAAATTATGAACTAGTCAGGGGCAGCTTTAATGGGTGATGAGCAAATATGATGGCCTTGTATACATCTGTGAATGGAGCTTCATGCTTCAAGAGAGTTTATGATGCTGAACACAGAAACAGAAAGACAAAGGCTATAACATGTCCTTTCTTCAAAAAAAAATGGTACAGGATCATGTGACAAAAACAACATTATACTGGCCCCAGAGCTGCAAAATAGTGCCTGAGGTCACTTGGGAGGAGTGAAAGTGTCACTGCATGTTTGAAGTATTCAAAGTGTTGACAGATCTTAAAGGGTGAATAATTTATCCAGTGAATGTGGTGATTTAATACTGCCATATAACTTAAAGGACAACTACATATTACACGTCACTTAAGAGAAATACACATTTCATGTATATCAGCAAAATGAAGCCAGTATTATAATGAAATTGTAGTTGAGCAGACATGCCTACATGCTTCTTTTATCAATAAGTAAGAAACAAGACACAATCTATTTCTTGTTTATCTTAAGTGAACATTACTAGGTGGGATCTCAACAGTTTTCTTTATAATGCCAACATTGATAAAGAGAAGTGAAACATTGCATCAATTTAGTTTTGAAACAAACATTCATTTCTTTTTACTTTAAAACTTTTGTTCCCTCTGTAGCACCATATTGGTTGCCATTGGTGATTCTCCTTTATGCCTGAAGTCACTCCTGACCACCACATATTATCCAAACCCCTCCTATTGCCTGAGAAGAGACTGAGGTATCCCAATGCATTATCATACTTACAGCCATTGGACAGTTGATTTATATGGCCTGCATTCCTCTGCACCAAAGCCTGATGAGCAATGGAATAAGAGCACTTATGGGCAAGAATGCCTGTTGGTGCACGTGTTGGGAGTAGTTGATTCCAAGATGCAGATGAAGCCTTACTAAAGTGATTTTTCCTCAACTAAGAGTCTGAAGGAGGGCATTTCTTAGCACATGGGCTTCTTGGTTCTGGGATCTTGATGATTAAAGTTGGGAGGCAATTTCTGGCCTATGAGCTGTGTCTATTGTGGTAAGAAAGTCCTAATACACTTTATAAACAAAGGAATCATGTCAAGATCTTCAGATATCATTGTCCCACTTTACTCAGCCCTCATTAGGCCAGTCATTGTATATAATGTGCCCTTTGGCATGCATCTGTCCAGACACATGCAACAACTGGGTTGTCCTCAGAGGTACCTTATTAAAATGATACAAGACCTAACTAACATGCCCTACATGGAACGACTCAAAGCCCTGCCATTATATTCTGTATGCTACAGAATGCTAAGAAGTGACCTCTGTCTGGCATACTAGATGAACTCTGACCCAATACTGATGGACTTACTGCACATTAGCAAGTCAAATGGCATCAGAAATCATAGGATGATTGGAGGTTAATAGGCTAATGGCTCTAGGGCCCTGGCAAGCCTAGCCATATACAGCCCCTGTTCTCAAGAATATCAAGGTATTATGTGGAACTAAGTCAACAACTACTGCCCTTGTCCAGGAGGGACATAGGTGAAACTCCTGGTGCGAATTTGTGGTTTCCCATCCAATCATCCAAATTACACTTAAGCAGGGTCAGCAAAGGGCTCTGTTTCATCTGAATTGGAAGTTTGTTCCAGAAGAGAGGTAACCTCTGTGAGACATATCTGTGTCTCCAGCAATTCCTGTTGATGTCACATACTAGGATGAGTTCCCCTAGAGCGAGTGCATCTTATACCATTTGATTTACAAATACACAGCATTTCAATTAGAGCAGGATCTGAGACTGCTTTATATGCAAGGTAAAGGCCATCTCTGAGTAGTCTGTAAGACACCAGATTATAGTGATAGTGATTTACGTCTGTCAACATATAACATATGACATGTGCTGAAGACCCTGAATTTTCTTTGTAAGAAAGCTTTGAGGTCTTTCCAGTTGCTGCAGGTGCCTGATAAGGTACACAGCAAAGGTAGCACTGTACTCTATTATTGGCCTAATGATTGAGGGGTACGGCCCAGGGGGGGGGTTAATAGGGTTAATACTTGGTCTAGGGATCTAAACCTCTTCTGCAACATCAACAGAATGGTTTGGAGGTGACAGGTGTATCTCACAGAGAATACTGCTGTTCTAGTGCAGACTCCCCATCCACATAAAACAAAGTTGATCCCTGTCTGTATTTATCCACAACTTAGATCTATAGATAGGAAACAGAAAATGTACCATAGGGCTGCCCCCTGTACTACTAATGGAGAGAGGCATCTTGTAAATGCTTTCTCCCATGCATGGATCCCCTCAAATTATATATGGCAGGATCCCAGTTATTTTCATTAAGGGTGATATTAAATTATCAGCTAATGGGATGAGTAAGAACAATCTCTAACCAAATAGAAAGATTAATTTGAGCACAAAAAAGGGAAACTGGCTAGGCCTAAAATGTCCCTCAAGGGCAGCTATCCTAATACATACCTATGAACCTATGAATCCCACTGGGTTAAATGTCAGGACCACTTTTGTTTGGCATCTACTTCTGTGATGTAAAAGTCAATATGAAAGGGCTCTGGCTAAGTTGAAGATGAATGCAAGCTGGGAACAGTCATAGAATTCTAAAATGATGTGGCCATCTTAGAGGAAGGTTTGCTCCAAATAAATAACTGCTGCCAAAATCAGGGACTGAAACTAAATGCCAAGAATGCATTATCATATCCTTTGGAAAGTCATCTACCCTGAGAAACTACCATATTGACAATATGCTCCTAAGAGTTGGATTTGTGACATACCTCTCAATTTCCTAAGGAAGGAAATGTGGACAAAGCCATGATGAATGGGGGGACAAAAGCCCAAAAATAGGGACAAGTTTTAAGTATTGCTCCTAAAAACTTAGAAAGTTGATGGAATAACAGGTTTTACATTGACATGAATTTTATAAAGTATATGAAGTCTAAAACTCAAATTTTTTATTATTTTCTGACTTCAGTCTTCAATGATTTGTCAGTGATTTGCCAGAAAACCACATTTTTTGGAGAAACAGACCAAAAATATTACGCAAACATCTGGACATTCTATGAAAATCAGGACAGTTGAGAGGTATTATTTGGGAACTTATGTGGACAGTGACCTAACTTTTGACCAATGTGTTCATTGTCATAAGAAAGTCCTTCTATATTGCACAGCTTATAAACAAATTAATTGTGATCAGGTTTAGTCAGTGGGTCCCCCTTACTCAGCCCTCATTAGACCAGTCATTGAGTATAATGCCTTCTTTGGCATGTAGCTGTCCAGACACATGCAACAACTGTAACACCCAGAGAGTACCTTACTAAAAGAATTTAAGCCCTAAGCAACATGTCCTACATGGACTGACTCAATGCCCTGTCAATATACTTGGTATGCTACAGATTGCTAAGAGGTGACCTGTGTCTTTCAAGCAAGGCATCCTCCACTCCAATACTGATGGACCTACTGCACATTAGAAAGTCAAATAGTATCAGAAGTACTCGAGCTAAGGATCTAAACCTCTTGTGCAATACCAAGAGAAAGGTTTGGAGTGACAGGTATAGCTTGCAGAGGATGCCGCCTACTGCACTACCAATGGGCATAGGTTCCAGAGTGCTTTATCCTATGCATGGATCCTCTCAAATGATCTATGGTGTGATCTTAGTTATTCTCACTTGGGCTAACAGATAGTTATCAACCATGTTAAAGGAAAGGCTAATCCAATACCAAATTGGATAGGTAAATTCAAACACCAAAAAGGAAATTAGCTAGGCTTAAAATGGCCCACAAGGGCAGCTAGTCTAGTATGTACCTAAGAACCTATGGAACTATTAGTACTTTTTGTCTGTGAGTCCCAGCTAAGTATTCAATAATGACTATTTCCTGGAGACCAGAGTGCTGATAAAAACACAGAATTGTATGCCAGATTTATTTTATTTGTTTAACATTTGTTTACTGGGAAAGTCCAACTTGGAACAAAACCAATTTTCAGCAGAGGCCCAGGGAAAACAATCTAAATGAACGTCTTTGTGATATGGGAGGAAACTGTCGCACCCAGAGGATACCCACATGAACCACAGGGAGAACATGCAGATTCCACACAGAAGGCACTCCAGCTGAGACTTAAACTTGAGAACCTCTTGTTGTGAGGTGACAATGCTACCACTGCACCACTGCACCATCCTGTGTGATCTACTCCTTGTATTTTAATCTTTCTGTTGTCTCGGTCACTGAACAACCCCCATTCATATCCCCATGATACTATCTACTACAGAAAGTCTTCAGAGGATGAGGTAATTTCTGCATGCTGTTGACTAACCCAAAACTAGGTATAATGCCTACTGAGTTGGTCTCTGTGTTAGCCAGGATCTTCAAAATTCTTTTAAAATGTTTGTTATTAATTGTACCCTCTAGCTTCAAGCTTCATCCTTAGATTACACATTTATATCAGACACTCAGACTCATCAGTGGTTAATATACCTATCTGATATATTTGATTTAAAAACTGAATCAAAATAACCAGTTCTGTGGCATACAGGGATAAAGCCCTGACTAAAACACAGGTGATCACGAGTTTGACTTCTGGCTCAGGCACCTGTAGGAACTGGCAGGAGAGGATGGTAATGAGTGGTCAATCAGTTCTCCAATTCTAAGGGAGGGTAGTAGCTCTGGGTGGCTACTTAGGAGACACCTAGCAGTAGCACTAGGGTTTACCCAACAGGACATGAACCTGTGAGCAAGCATTACCTGCATGCATGTATGCACATCAGCTAAGAGGGCATGCAGAGCCATGCTGAGCCATGCTGCCTGCAGACAGAAGTATGGAAGTAGAGGTCTGAGAGCCACATCATAGGATGGGGGATGATGCAGTGATGAGGATAGGTTATCCTAGAAGATCAATAAGCTGTTCAATGCTTACCTCCTGATTTTTTTCTATAGGAAAATGAATACGATAATAAAGTACCTTGGACAGGAATGGATGTGCTATAGAATTCTCTGCTTGTCATTGGATGCCTGATTCTCATCTCCATTGATGGAACAAATGGACCAATTGGGTGAAGTTAATGAAGCCACTGGGTGTGTCCAGCAGGAAACTATGAAAAAATAGAAAAACAATTAAACTGGGGTTTCTTATATACTTGGATACCTAAAATTAATACAAAGTTCTTCAAATCTGAAAGTAAACTTTACATTAGAATTCACACTGTTGACATATTAAAAAAATCCTGAAAAATGCTGTCAATAAAATTATTATTTGAATTATGCTACTTACAACCATTATAGATATGCACATCTTCATAATGGGATATGAAGAAATCTGCATAACTGCCTGCAGCAGCAGCACCCATTTATTTGCCTTTAATTTGTTTATAATAATTAGATTTGAACTTGAAATCACTGTTAAAAAATGTTTAAGTGTAAACTAATATTACTGTTATTTGTAAAGCCATAATCTCGATATTTTACTATCTCATGTCTTGCAGCTCATATGCCTTCATTATGAGAACCAGCAATGACTTAAATCCAGAGCAATAAAGCTGGAGTTACTGGAACATCTATTGCTGCTTAAATCCCATCATTATGAGAAGGAAAGGTGATTTAACATTCATAGTAATAAAGGTATAGCTGAAATTGTCTCTCATGGTTGTCATTTCTAATAAAATCAAATCATTTATTAAAAATCTTTACAATCTACTAAAAGCTATATGTAGCTATAGGCTGCCGTTGCTTTTTCAGTATAAATGGTTATGGGCAGTACTTTTAGCCACCTAGCCCTGACTAGTGTCCTAATGTACTTTAAGTTACCCAAATACAATGGAAATTACAGGAAATCAACAACAAATAGCCAGCTCACTAAATTTAAGTTATTTAAAGGTTTGTTCTGAAATAACATCTATGAGTGACTTACATGCCTTCCTGATTATAGCCAATATGATAGTTCTGCAAACATTATACTCTTGCAAATGGTCCATAAATTACCGTTAAATAAGTTCAGTTCATAATTCCAGTGACATCATTGTTTCAGTTATTCAGTAATACTGATATTCTTTGCTAGATTAAATAATGCATACCCCTCTTTTGTGGTAAATTTTAGTAAATAATGTTTAACTTTTAAATTGCAAAACTTTTCCAAAATTACTCGTTTGTGCTAGATTAAAATCACCAACCACTGTATGAATAAAGTAAATCAAATACCTACTGTTAACTAAAGTCTTATCAGAAAGCAATTTAAAATTTATAGATAACCAAAATTACTTGATCTTGAGAGGGTTTTAATGTTATTTGATCTGGTTGCAGGAAAAAAATGACAATCCCTTCTGCAAAGGGCACCTATCAATAGACCAGCCAATAATAGATCATGATCCACCAATAGTAAGAATACTGAACAAATGATAAAAAGGAGGCCAAAAAGGATTAAAGGACCACAGTAATGTAGTATAAAAATGATAAATGAAGAAAACATGTGGACCACCACTCGAAGACCATATAAAACCATTTAATCAGATAAAACAGAAGTGGAACAAGCACTTTCGAGTTTCCCCTTCATTTATGTATTTGCCTCACAGTTAGACGTTGCACACTCGATTCTCAGTTAGAGCGTCTTCTGTGTGTCAACATGCGTGAATGGGCGTTCCTTCGTTGAAGGTTGTGCGTTAGGCCTGGCAGGCCAGCACGTAAAAATCTACTGCCAATCATTAGCTGACCGGAGTTCCACTGTGGCGACCCCTAACCGGGAAAAGCCGAAAGATTTACATTTGTTTACCGAGAAATTCCGACTGGATGCAAGTCCTTTTTCAGCGCATTACCGGGGAGAAAAGCTCCACATCATGTACATGATAAATTGAGATACAAAGTTGCAACAATAGTAAACAACATTACAGGTTGTTGGCTTTAATACAATAACAAAATATTAATTATCAACAGTATATACAGTAAATGTTGCAAGTTAAGATAGTTTCTTGTTGTTTATAATGTTAGTAACAAAGTTGTCAAACAAGATTTTACAGTATGTAAAGACAACTAGCTAATTCTGACTGTGGTTAGTAGTGGCGGTAGTATAGTTGGGTTAAGGGTCTAGGTGGGGGGTAAGGGTGGGGGTGTTAGTCTGGATTAGAACAAGGATAAAGCCAGTGCAAATTTAAGTGGAATTTGAGTGCAGTCTTGAAAAGGTTGTTGGAAGGTAAAGTAGTTATAGAGCGTGGAAGATTGTTCCAAAGTTTAGATATGGTACATTTATTTATTTTTATTTATTTATTTTACATTTGTTGACCGGGATAAATCCGACTGGATATATGTCCATTTTCAGCGGAGGCCCGAAAGAAAAGCCCACATGTAGAGTACAATTACATACAATTACATACAAGTTAAGCAGGTACATGTTAATACATTGTTGTAGTAAAACAGAAAAAAGAAAATGTCATATAAGTAATTATTATAAAAAAAAAAAATTCTGTTTACTTTATGTTTAGAGACAAAGATGTGAATGAAATGGAGACAGACAACAACAGGATTTAAATATACATATCCTAGGATACCTTTAAAGGATAAGGAGTGATAGCTAGAAAAAGGAAGAAAAGATAATAGAATTAGGGGTGAAGAGATAAGGATAATAAGGAAATAAAGAAAAAGAAAAATTGCTTGATAGAGAGGAAGAAGAGGAATAGCTAATATGAGTTAATATGAAGAGGTGAATCAGTGATGAGCAAGTGAGGTGGGAAGTGGTTTTTTTGAGTGGGGTTTGGAGGTGATGATGGAGGTAAGGGTGGTGGGTGTAGGAGTCTACTGGGAGGAGTTCCAAATCTTACCAATGGAATTGGCAAGCATTGTTAGCCACCAGAGTTACCACTGATGTCCTGCACTCTAGGAATTTTGGTCCCTGCCGATTTAGAAAATTATTTAGATTGATGTGAGGTGTGATTAAATTCTGTTGGAGCTTTTTTGATTTGGTTTTTTGAGAGGAGGTTGTTTAATCAATGGGTTGCGAGGTTGAGGAGGTTAAACCAGCTAACCTGCCGGGGTCTTTACAAATGATGAGTTCTATATGGTTTACCAGTTGCAACAGAGGTATGTGATTGTAGGAGCATGATAGTTTATTTAGGTCTGATTTTTTAAGGTTAGTGTTATTAAGGAGAGAGTATAGTAGGGTAGAGAGGTGTTGCCGAGAGTAAGGTGTAATTCTATTTGGGTCTTAGGGACTCGTTTTTTTATATAATATTGATTCTATATTGATTATATGGTTTTTATTTGATAGTTATTCACCCCAAATAGTTTTATTATAGTTTAGTGGGGTATAGATAATGGTCACCCTTAGTTGTTTGGGAGTCTGGGGAGATAATTGTCCCATTATTGGATTGTATGGTAAAAGATTTTTGGGAAGTTTTGGGTTGGATTATTTAGTCTCTTTTGTGTTTTTCTTTGTTCTATTAATGGAAAACAGCTTTCAGTTTTTACTTCTAGATTGCTGTTTTGCACAACTTTTTGTCAATAATGTATACAGATTGTCTCATAGTGTTATCAGGATAGCTGTAGCCATAAGGCATAGGGATGTTAGGTAGCCTCAGGGATTGATTGAAGTCATGGGTGTCATTTGAGAAAGATTGAAGTTGAGAGGATGACCCAGTATCGACTGTTTTTCCTACCAGAGATAGGCCTGAAACCAATAGAATGTTTGGTTATCCAGGTGGAGATTTCTAGAGTTCCTACCAGAGATCAGCCTGGGGTTATATCTAATGTTTGGTTATCCAGTAAGAGATGAGGAGGGTATCATGGAGTGAAGTATTAGTTTATGGTGTTATCATGGTTATTGATAGCTGTAGAAAGAGTGTGTTTTATTGTATTTTTTGTGATTGGGAGTTGGTTTTGTGTGTCAGTGAAGGGAGAGGGAGGGCTGTAGTAGTGCTGTGATTGGGTCTTAAAAGAGCAGTGTTGTGTAATTGGTCATACTGGGGTTGATAATTAAGATAGTGGGAGTTGTTTAGGTATACATATAATTCTAATTATTTTTTGTAATATGGGAATTGGCTATAGGAAATAGTTTGACTATATCTTATATAGAGCCAGAATTGTAGGTTTGTCGATGGTATAATGTTTCCATTCGGGGGAGGCGGTAGTGGGCGGTGATATGAAGGATGTTGCTAGTTGTAGATCACAGAAAGGTTGTAGAGTGGTTGAAGTGGGAGAAAGTCTGCGGAGTTGAAGGTCTAAAGTTTTAAGTCTGTGGAGTGAAGTTAGGTTGGTCCAAGATGGAAGAAGTGGTGGGTTTTTTAAGGTTGGGGTGCATGGCGTGTTGGCAAATTGGTGGATCTGATGGTTAGCCAAGGGGTCAGTTGAGGATTATCTGATGTAGGATTTCTTTCCAAGTGAGGATGAAATTTTTGAGTTAAGGTGGACCTTTACTCCCAAAAATTTTTTTTGAGGTTTTTTTTGTGGTACTGGAGTTTTTGGTCTTTTTTTAATTGTTTTGTTATTATAAGTATTTTTATTTTGTAGTATCTTGGTTTTTTTGGTCTTATTTGTTGGAGTTTGGAGTTTTTTTTGTCATATTGAATATTTGGTTAGATTTTTTTTTGTCTTTATTTGATTAAGTGGCGCATACATTTTTTCCAGTTTTTGTAGTCTTGTTTTACATTCTTCTTGGAGTTTTTTTGGGAGTTTAGGGTGAAATATCTAGTTCATTTTAAAGAGTCTCCATACTTAATGTTTATTAAGTATGGTGAGTTTAGTGGTATTAAACTTAGTCATGGTTACTTCTTTCATTGTTTTATTTTTAAGAATGGCAGTTACAAGGTATGAGCTGAATTATTTTACAGGTCCTGATACATAGGTAAGGATTTCGCTGAGGTTATTGTCCGGGGTATTATATACTGTTTTGGTTTGGGGGTTCCTTATATATAGTCCCAGAGTGTGTTTTGGTGGTTAGAGGAGGGGTTTGAGCATATTAGGTTGGTCTGAGGTTTATGGGATCCAGTCAGATGGGTAGGGTTGGTCTCTGAGTTTAGCTATCTTAGGGTTGGTTAGATGGGACCCCAGGGTTCCAAGGGTTGTGGTAGTTGCCAACCCAATTATTTTTATATGGGTAGGCAGTCGTTTTTGATAGGGGAGGTAGCAAATATGATTAGGGGGTCAGGGTTGGGGAGCTTTAGTTGGGTATTCACAGAATGTGTCAAAGATTGCTTTCCAAGGGGTGGTACACTACCTTTTTTGCGGATCTTTTATTCCTATTTAGCTACGGTTTTACCATCTTTTAGTTGTATTAGAGATTTGTATAATATAGCCAGGTTTAATTGGGACATGTCTTGCTTGGTTAGTTTATAGCAAATTGTTGCTGTAGAGATCACGTTCTGCTCTGGTTATAGCTCTAATGGTGGTATGATCTTTTGGAGGTTATGGTGGGGGGTTTTAATAGAGGTTGGTGAGTGGGTATGATATCTTGGGAGGTTAGGTGGGGTAATAGTGGATGTAGTGGTAGTATTCCTGAGCCTCCATTAGCTTGTGGTGTGTTGCTGTAGTTTTTTTTTTATTATGGCTAGATTGGGGGGAGTTAGCTTCTAATATAGTGATTTCTGTGATGAATTGGGTTTTGGGTGGGGTTTGTTTGTTGAGTTATGATTTCCTAAGAATTTGGATTAGCCTTTATAGTGTGATATGCAATTTCTGAGTGTGTGAGTATTTGCAGCTTGTTTGTTATGAGGGTATGATGTAATAATTACCATACAAATGATATAAGGGCAGTGTATATTTGGTTTTTTGGTTAGGTACAATAGGGGTAGAGAGTTATGGTTTGATGTATGGGATTTTTAGCTGCTGATAATTGCTGGTCGCTGATATTGTGCTATTAGGTTGGTTAGGGTAGGGTGGGGGTTTAAAATTTTTGTAATTTTAGGTGCTGCCTTTGTGGGAGTTTTTTTTCATGTAAGGTGGTTTGTTTGGCGGGTAGAATTTGTGGTGCTATGGGATAAGGGTAACAGTAAAGTGAAATTTGGATTGGCTAGGTAAGAAGGTGGTGTAGTTTGCGCATAGGTGGGGGTAACAGTAAGAAGAAATTTGATTGGCTAGGAAGAAAGGGGTGTGGCTACAGCAATAGCTTGAATGCAAGGATTATGGGCTTCCAAGAAATGTTTAGGGGCACTTTTAGTGGAAACAGGCAAGAAGAAATTTTAATTTAGATCCTGTTTCTTTTGTTCCCAAAACCTTGCTTTTTCAGCAAGTGGACTTCCAGAGAAGAAATTTTTTTGACTTTTTTGTTTGTTTCCAGTGTCTTTGTCTTCTATACTGTTTTGTATAGTGAAAATATGGCTTCTCCTGCTGAGTTTTTGTGTTTGATAACAGTGAGTTGATTTTTGCTGCTTGATCTTAGAGGCCTAGTGGAGTAATAGGGTTGGAGAAGGGTTTGAAGGGAAGGGATGTTATGGGGTGGTTAATAAGTTTCTGAGCGAGGGTGAGTTGATTAAAGTGAAGGAGCTGTGGGAGTTCTAGCCAGTTTACTTCTTTAAGGGAGATACAGTGATGGCTGCGGTAGGAGGTTCCAGTGGCAGATTTAGCAATTTTGTTGTAACAAGCATCCAGCTTGTGTAGGTCTGTCTGTCTAAGGTTAGTAAGTATGGTTGATGCATAGAGTAGGGTGGAGATTAGCTGGGAATTGGCTATGGAGATTCTAGCTGGCTTGGTTAGGAATTGGCGGCTTCGATATAATGCACCAAGTTTCTTGTGAACTTTTTTTATTGTGAGAGATATGTGGGTATCAAATCTAAGTTTGTTGTCTATTTCCACATCGAGTAATTTTGTGTGTTCTGATGGAGAGATGATGGTATAGTCTTTGGCTAGAATATTGAAGTGGGGGATGTTTTGGGTGGCTTTGGAAAGTTGGAACAGGAGAAGTTTTGTCTTACTTGGGATGAGTAGGAGCTGAGCATTTGATAGTCAGCTTTCTACAGAACAGAATGATTCCTGTGTGATTTGTTGTAGTTCCGGTAGAGTGGGGGCAGAGCAGATGAGGGTATAGTCATCTGCGTATTGTATAAGAGATGCTTGTGAGGTGGTGTCATGTAGGTTGTTAGTGACAAGTGAAAATAGCAGAGCGCCAAGGATAGACCCTTGGGGAACTCCGAGAGTAACTGAGAGGTGAGGTGACAGGTTATCGTCCCAGATTACTGATTGCTGGTGTCCATGTAGATAGCTATGGAACCAGTTGCAGGCTGATTGTGAGAAGGAGAGGTTGGGGAGAGTAGAGAGTACTAGCTCATGAGATACTTTGTCAAAGGCCTTTGGGAGATCTAGAAATATGGCAGTAGAGAAAAGGCCATTGTTTTTGTGATGAAGTATAGTGTTGGTGAAGGAGAGCAGAGTGGAGGTAGTGCTGTGATATGGCCTGAAACCATGTTGGGTTTTGGAGAGGAGATTATTAGCTAGGAGGTAGTTGGAGACCTGGGTGTTGATACATTTTTCAAGTATCTTGGAGAGAGGGGAGAGGATAGCAATGGGGCAGTAATTGGAGAGGTCGGTGGAAGGGGTGCCTTTGTGGAGGGGAATGATGTGGGATATTTTTCATATCAAGGGAACATAGCCTTCTGTTATGGCATGGTTGATTAGAATTAAAATTGGGTAGAATAGTGTATCAGCTGCAATTTTCAAGTATTCAGAGGGGAGGTTGTCAGCTGCGAGTTTGGTGGGTTTAAGTTTTGACAATAGTCTTTTTATGTTGGAGGCAGGTACTGAGGTGAAGAAGAAAAGAGGAGTGGTGGGTTTAGGGTTAGGAGTTGGGGGGACTGTTGCAGGGAAGTGTTGTTTGTTTAGAGATGTTATAGTTTCATCAGGTTCACATAAAACTATATAAACACAAATTAAATAGTAATGTAAGAACAACCAAGAACTAATCAAGAACTAAGTCTCCGCCCCTTCAGAATAGGTTTAATGGGAAGCACACAATTGGGGCTAGGTGATTTATCTGCCAGAAACTCAGCTATCCAGTTAGACTCCACAGTCTCAGTCCCGTTCACTATATCTCCACATCTTATTGGGGTGGGTATGATCTGCTGGAACCTAAAAGAAAATGTGTGAGTATTATACATAACAACATGCTGTGCTAAAAAGTTATGCTTAGCACCTATTCTAATATCCCTGGCATGTTGTAATATATGATCATTTAATGGCCTATTCATCTTACCCACATAGAATGAGCAACAATGTTGACACTGAGCTAAGTAAAGCACATTGTTAGTAGTGCAGCAGCATATAAGCGGGGGAGTATACCTTGTTCATTATGGGATCGACAAATCTGTTGCCCTTCTTAATGAATAAGCAAGCCTTGCAATGCCTGCAAGGAAATGTACCAACTCTCGAAGAGAAGGTCTAAAAGTAACGCACAAGCACAAACTGATAAAACCTAAATAAATGGTCAGGATTTCAGCATTTATTTGGGTTTTATCTTGAAGAGATGGTGTTATCTGCCATGGGAGTTCCTTTACATAATCTCCTCCTCAAGTTCAACTTTCGCCCAAATAACTTGAGGTCTATGACAGTTTCATGTAATGTTACTGGCATAGATGGAATAAAACTCAAACCCTTATTTAGTACTTTTAGCCAAATATCTGACTAGGAGGAAATATTGTACACTAAACAGTTCTCTTGCAGGCTGCTCACTAGAGCGAGGTTTTCCTTAATTTTCTCCCTAGGCTCGTTTTAACAATGAGCTTGGATTATTACAGTCTAGACTTGAGTTTTTAGGTTACAAGTCACATGAAACAGACGGCTCCTTCAAGGAGGTGGTTATCCAAAGGAACACAAGAGAGAAGCCTTTCTTATACAGAGGTCCTGGGCAGTTCCATCATCGAGTAATTTTAACTCAGGTGCTTTACGTATCTCCCTGAAGTATAGCAGTGGTATTGATTCCATCTCTGATGTGATCAATGACAACTGAAAAATCCTCCTGACTGATGATAGTCTAAATTAAAACGTTATATTGGGAACAAACCGTCGTTTGCCATTAAGTATTATTTGAACTCGAGGAGGAGATTATGTAAAGGAACTCCCATGGCACATAACGCCATATCTTCGAGAGTTGGTACATTTCCTTGCAGGTGTTGCAAGGCTTGCTTATTCATTAAGAAGGGCAACAGATTTGTCCACCCCCATAACAAACAAGGTATACTCCCTCTGCTTATATGCTGATTGCACTGCTAACAATGTACTTTACTTAGCCCAGTGTGAACATTTTTGCTCATTCTATGTGGGTAAGACAAATAGGTAATGAAATGATCATATATTACAACATGCCAGGGATATTAGAATAGGTGCTATGCATAACTCTTTAGCACAGCATGTTGATATGTATAATACTCACATCTTTTCTTTTAGGGTCCTGCAGATCATACCCACCCCAATAAGAGGGGGAGATATAGTGAACGGGACTGAGACTGTGGAGTCTAACCAGATAGCTGAGTTTCTGGCAGAAAAATCACCTGGTCTCAGTTGTGTGCTTCCCATTAAACTTGTTTTGAAGGGGGGAGACCTAGTTCTTGATTGGTCTGGCACCATTATTTAATTTGTGTTTTTATAGTTTTATGGAAACCAGATGAAGGGGAAACTCGAAAGTGCTTGTTCTGCTTCTGTTTTATCTAATTAAATGGTTTTATATGGTCTTCAGAGTGGTGGTCCATGTGTTTTCTTCATTCATCATTCATTAATAGTAAGAATACTGATGAAAATAGAATTGCAAGTGTGTCAGAATGTCAAAACAACTCAGATATACCACGTGTTATGGTATTTCTACTGTTTGTGTTTTTGTGTGTGTAGGGTTAGAGTTTGGGGTGGTTTGTGATGTTTTGCTCAGTGTCAGGGTTATGGATAGAGTTATGTTTAGTTAAGACTGGAATTCGGAATGGGGTTAGGGTCAGCGCACATATCCTGCAACATCTTAATCAAGGACACTGACAGAAATATTGGAAATTAATCCATCATCTCAGACAATAAAAAGGAGTAAATTAATGAGACTCAAATCAGAACATATCATGCATTATACTACATAATTACTGCTACATATAAATGACTGTTTTAAATTAGCTCTATTTTTTATATATACTTCAGTTTTACATTTTCAATAGCCAGTAGCCCAATCACAGTCTCCAGCATCACAACTCACTCAACCCTCATGTAGTAATCAGTATCCCATTAGTTACTCCATTTTATACCCAGCTCCAAACCAAAACCAAATTAATCTAATTCATATCTATATCCACTATCAATATAGCAAAACCTTCTTCAATTCTCTGTTATCATGACTTGACCCCTATTCCAGACAGCACTGATCCAGATAAAGCAGATGAATTCCTTACGCACACTCTCTAGTCTACAAGATAGACGTTTTCCCTTAATCTCCTGACTTTCTAACTCCAAACCCAAAAAGTGGTTAATTCATGAGTTAACATCCCTCTTTATGTTCCAAAATTAATCCTGGAACTCCTGGAGATCTAATCACACTACAGAAAACAGGAACATTATACATATTTAAGGAACCTGGCCAAAAAAGCCATTAGAAGACAAAAAAGTCATCCCATGATACACTTCCAAAACACTATGAAATGCAGGCCTGGAAAAATTTGGAAATACATCAATAACTTCACTGGATATAATGTGCCTCATATTTCTATAAGTACTTCCCTCAACTTACCTGCAGATAATTTTCACAGACTCTTTAGCAACTTCTCCAAATGTGTAGCAAACATCCCAGCAAAAACTCCCTCATACCAACCATAATACCTTTGTCTGTTTTATTTCTATCAGAGCTCATCCAAAGTCATTATCCATTTACCAGAACAGAGACAGCTGGAAGATCCCCCATGTAAAGACAACCTGCATCCTTGGTTCATATACCACTATTGTAACTTCATTTCTACACCCCTAAACACATCTTTAATCCTTGTCTTACTTCCAGCACCTTGTGTAATATATGGAAATATGTCATATTAATACCACTGCCCAAATAAAGTCAACTCCAATCCTATCACACTATCACTCTATTCCAACTCCCAGCCCTATACAAAATCTTATAGAAAATTGCCTGCCTTCAGCTCACAGAATGTATTACAAAATATCACTTTCTCTCACAAAAACAACATGTTTTTTGATCAGGAAAGAGCATAGCCACAGCCATCTGGTTTATGACTGATGAAATTCCCATGTCAGTGGACAAGGGCATGTTCTCTGGTACAGTTTTTATAGATTTCGTCAGAGCCCTTCACTTAGTCATTGCTTGTACCTTATAATTCACCTTTCAGAACAAGATATTAGCCACAGTGCTATCACCTGGTTCCAAAGATATCTGACTAACCACCATTCTCGTGTACCTCTCTTTCTGTCCCTCCCCTCCAGTAATCAAAGGTGTACCTCAAGGATCCTTCTTGCCTCCTTCTCTTCTCTATATACATCAGTAAACTTCCACTTGTTCTTCCTTTCTTTCTTACCTTCTTCTCCTCCTATACACAGATGACATGGTCCACTACTGCTCCAACTGCTCCTCCACTTCATTACAGCAAGATTTACAACTGATTCAGTGATCAGTACTAAAAGCCTCATACTAAATACACACAAAACTAAATTTCTGCTTTTTGGTACTAAAAAAAATCAGCAGATCCAAGAAAACTTAAACAATCTATGGTCACAGGCAGCATCCCTTAGATCAAGTCTCCTCTTTGAAGTATTGTGGAGTCTGGTTTGACCCCTTAGTCAACATGCACTTGCAGCTTGACTCCATACATAAAAAAATAACCCGCTACTTTTTTAACACAAGAAATATCTCCTTTTCTCTCATACGCTACCAGATCTGGAACAGAGAAATGAATCATACTCCCTCATCTCAAAATCCACCTCTTTCTTATGTCAGCAGCCTCTACTAAAACATTCAGCACTATTCAAACACTAGAAAGCAAAATTTGTAGATGTATTGCACACTCCTCAAGACATGAACATCACTGTACAACAGTAAAAAAGGGCAGATCTGCTCCTAAGGTCACAATTGTTCAAACTTCTACATGCGCATACTTTCCCTTCTTTAACCTCAAAACTAATAAGACATATCTCCACATACATAGGTTCATAGGTTCATAGGTAGGTACTAGGCTATCAGCCTGAGGGCTAAAGTAAGCCTAGCCAACAGTGTATTGGCTTCCGCCACCCATGTAGTGTTAATTTCCTGTCCCTCTATCAAACAAAGCCCCAGACATGATCCCAGGAGTGAACTTCCTATCACCCATCCACGTATCAAAGCTTTTCTTGAAGAGTGCTAATGATGAACTCTGCTGGACATAGATGGGAATTTTGTTCCAGAGCATGGGAAGTCTCTGGGACAAGAATCTATTCCTCCAGCATGTCATATTTATTGTTGTGGTGAGGTTTAGGTCCCTAGAGTGTGTAGCTCTGGGAGATTGGGATTTCTTTAAGTGGAGCATGTCCATCAATTCCGTGTTTGCCATAGCTTTGTATGTCAGACAGAGGTCTCCTCGGTGTAAGTGGTATGCGACCAAGTAGAGTTGGAGTTTCTTGAGCCAGTCAGCATAGGGCAACTGTTGGAGGCCAGTAATCCTCTTGGTGAGGTACTTTTGGGGCCTCTCCAGTTGTTGTAGGTGTCTTGTGAGGTACATCCCAAATGGGGCATTGTATTCAATGAGGGGTCTGATAATTGATGAGCAGAGGGGGATGATGACTTCCTTTTTTTTAGATGCAAACCCTTTTGTGATTAGGTGGGCCACATAGAAAGATTTTCTGACCATTGTGGCAATATGGTTATCAAAGGAGAGGTTACTATCCACTTGGGTCCCAAGGTCTCTTATCACACTTTATGTGTTAAGTGAACTTCCCCCTATTTGGTAATTTGTGGGTACTGTGTTTTCACCAAGGGGAAAACAATGCACTTTTTGGCATTTAGCTTGAGCCATGATTTTGGCACCGGGTATCTGTCTCGGTGAGGCCCTTTTGCAGGGTGTCTACATAGGCAGGGGAATTGATAATGGCCCCCAATTTGCAGTCATCTGTGAACTTGGTTAGCCATAGACCCTCAGTGTTCACTTGCACTTTGGAGAAGTATATATTGAACAGGAGAGGTCCCAAGACTGAACCCTGAGGCACTCCACTTGTCACTAGTTTGGAGTCAGATCTGTAGTCTGCAACTGTCACCATGATGGTTCTGTCAGTGAGCCAGTTGTCCACCCATCTTGTGGCGTGAGAATTTATCTTAACTTTGATGAGTTTATCTATGATTCCTGAATGGGGGATAGTGTCAAAGGCTTTAGCAAGTTCCATGTAGGCTGTGTGGACCCACTTGCCCTCATCTATGGCCTTGTTAACTGTTTCAAAAAAGTCTACCAGGTTTAGGAGACATGATCTACCCTTCACAAATCCGAATTCGGTAGCATCCAAAGTTTGGAGGCTACTGATGTCTTTGTTTATGAGTTCCATGATGATACGCTCCATGGCCGTGCAGACCAGGCTTGTCAGGCTAATAGGTTGATAGTTCCCAGGGTCTGTGGTGGCTCCTCCTTTGTGAGTGGGATAACCATTGCTGTGCACCATTTGGTGGATACATAGCCTGGGTTGAGACTGTGATTGAACATAAAGTTTAGGTGGGGGGCTAGTTTGTTTTGGAGTTCATGTAAGAAGCAGCCTGGGATGTTGTCTGGTCCCATGGATGGTGTGTTTTTGGCTTTAGAGAGTGCCATTTTTACCTTTGTGTTTGTGATTGATGGGGCTGTACAATGTTCTGGTATAGTTATAGGCCCTTTGGGGGGTGGGGGGATTAAAGTTTGCACTGAACCTATCTGCCAAGATTTTGGCAATATCAGTTGGCTCTGTATATTTTCACTGTTTTTTTGTAGCTTGGTGCAGATCTGGGTGTTGCCATGGAGATTCTTGACATAGCTTAAGAATGCCTTGTGGTTGTCTTTGGAAAATGAGGCAATTTTTCTTTCAAAGTTCGCTTTGCTGGATTTTATGAGGGATCTTAGCTTCTTACTGAGGCCCATCAGGGAGTTCCTCCATTCCTGGGTTTTTACTCTCTTTTGCATCAGTTTCTTCCTTCTGTTGTAGAGTTTGTTAATGTCAGGGGACCACCAGATCGGCTTCCTTTTTTTGGAGTATAGCATCTTGGCTTTGTTGGGGATAGCACGATCCATGCACTCATGCAGGTGCTTGTAAAGTGCATTTGTGTAGGATTCAGCAGTCGTGACTGTATTTACTGTGTTATCCATTCGCGAAGTTAGCCACCTCAGTTTTGAGTAGCGTGACGTTCGCCTTGGAGAACTTTTTTACTATGGTTTTGTTGTGTGGGGGTGGGGTCAGGATGTCAATATCTAGGGTGATTAGTTTATGGTCTGATCTAACAAGCGAGGAGTTGATCTTGGGCATTGAGCACCAGTCACCATGTTGGTAATGACCAGGTCCAGAATATTGTTGCCCCTGGTGAGGGTGTTGACAAGTTGATCCAGGGTGTTAGAGTTTATAAATTCCAGGAATCGTTGAGCAAGAAGATTGACTGCTCATGTAGTCAACCTGCAAAACACTGATTGCAAATCTAAACTGGGAAATGTAAAAAATGAACAAAGCGCTTCTTCAGCATTGTTTAGTACAAGAGTAGATTTCCCAGTTTATGTTAGGGTAGTTGAAATCACCCAATATTATGGTATTTGGTTGAACCCTCATTTTTTCCAATGTCTCCAGGAGTGAGGAGTGTGGGTCCTGGGTCATGGTGGGGGATCTATAACAAGCTTCAATTTGGAATGCATTTTTGCCCTGGGTTAGTTGCACTTGGATGATCTCAGAGGCATTGTGTTTTGCAACTAGCCTGGAGGTGTGGATGTCCTTGATGAATATGGACACACCTCCACCCTTCGTGCTTCGGTCTGGGTTTTGTGGCCGAAACGTGTAATATGAATTATAGCCTGGTAGTGCTGGGGTGCTCTCGGGAGCCTTAAACCAAGTCTCAGTTACTGCACAGATATCGATGTTCACCATTTTGAGGAGTGCCTCAAGTGAGTGCATTTTGAGGTTTAGACTCCTAGCATTGAGCAGCATTGCCCTCAGTTTATTATCACCTGTATTTCTTATGGTGGTGGGTTTGTCTTTTGAGCCATGCCTAAAAATGGCACTATGGCGGCAGCAAGAGACTTGGCCAATATCCTGAATCCCAGGGGTGGCAGGTGCAGGCCATCTCTGATGAAGCATTGTGGCCTGTCAAGCATGTCATCCCAGGCAGACAGATACTGGATCTCTTTTGAATGACACCAGAAGCTTAGCCAATTGTTCAAGTTGATCATCTTATCCTTGTACTGTGGTATCATTCTTGGTGAAGGCAGGATGCTACTCGGCTAGGGTCATACGAGACCTGGGCTACAGGATCGAAGAGCTCTTCCATGTCTCTTTTCATGTAGTCCAGGGAGGTATGTCTCAGGTCATTTACACCAACATGGACAATGACAGAGTCATATTTGTACTTGCTTGTAGTGACCTGAGTGCATGCATTGTGTGGCGGATTCTGGCACCCAACAAGCAACTGACAGTAACCTTCTCTTTGTTCAGCCTGGTGTGCCTGACTATAGAGTCACCTATCACTAGAGTGTTGGGTATGTTGTTTTGCCTTATGAGCTGTGTCTGTGTGGCACACTGAGTTTGTGTGCTATGTGTTGTTTGGGGTGTGTTGGTGGGAGGAGGTTGCTTGTGTGTTTGCTTTGGAGGTCTCTGTTGCCTAGGTATATTTAGATTTTTACTCAGAGCCTCTGTATTTGTCTTGGTGTTACTATGTGTGGGTTTTGGAGGTGTTAGTTTAGTTGGTCTATGTGTAGTGAGTGGGGGTTGTGAGTTATTACCTTCTCCTCTTGACTGTCTGTTCCAGTCTTGGTTGGAGAGAGCTTTGCCTCTAGATTGGCTGTATAAGTGCTTCTCTCACAAGTGTTAGTGTTTGGTGGCAAGGAGGAGAGGGTTGTCTGTGTACATGAGGCAGTTGTAACATTGCCTCAAGATGCCCAGGTTCATCAGGTAGGCTTGAGAGTAGACCGGGAGCTGTCTCTTGGACATGCCTGAATAAGTCCTTAAAATTTTAAAAAACTTGGGTTCTGAAACATAAATCTCACACTCCAAGCTACATATCTCTGACCATACATTCTCAGTTCTTTGGCCCAAATTACAGGAAGCCTCCCATTTGAAATTGAAGACTCATCCTCTTATACCAAGTTCCAGTCACTGCTGATAATCAAATTTCAATAATCAAGCAGAATATACTTGTCACCCTTCAGGTCTCATTATACAATTCTACTTTAATTCTTCTCCTTTCTAACACAGCCACTAAGATCCTTTTCTCCTTTTCACCTCTCAAATTTATTTTACTCTAATTTCTCAAATATTTTAAAATGTTTGTCTGTATTGTAAATTAAGACTTTGGATTTACTATGTATCCAAAGCATTTCTCTTACATTGTACTGATATTTCACTTATGTGTTATTGTACTGTTGTCAATGATCAACACTCTATTCCAGTAAGCAAAATTCAGATAAATAAATACATACATACATACATGCCTACATAAATAAATAAATAAATAAATACATAAACAAACAAACAAACAAATAATTAAGATGCCTACTCATTGCTCTGAAGTGTCTTAAGTTTGTCCACTATTCTTCAATTGTCTGTGTTTTTGTTTATAGATTGGTTCATAGCACTCAACTGACCAGATTTCACACAATGTCCAGATTTTTGACACATATTTTTAGACCATTCCTCATCAAATTTATGTTTTTCTTGCAAATTATGAAGGACTGAATTCACTACATACTGACATATATTTGAGATTCAAACTTCATATCACTCAGAAAATGAATGCTAACACTAATCCTGTTATTCTAGCAACTTTCTAAGTTTATAAGAGCAATATTTAAAATGTGTCCCTATTTTTGGATTTTTTAGACTTTATGTACATTTGTTGCACTAAGAGGTTGAGATGTAGGCAATGGTTTCAGACCATCTTTCTTTTCTGTGATAAGTTATTAATTTCTACTAGCATTTATATTATTTCCTATGCTTTTTTATTTTTATGCATGTGATAAGCAGATAACTGGACTCAGGTTTTCTTTTTCAGGGCCAACCCAGGAGAACTGTCTGGGTACGGGACTTACTCATAGTTAAAGTGGACGCAAACGGAGGTAGAAAAAAACAAACTATGTACCTTTGTTTACAGAAAGTAGCTCATTGACAGTATGGAATTGTAGTCCTTCATGTTAACTGACAGATTATGTTCACTCTGGTTTTGCTCATATATGTTACCTTATCATTGCTTCTATTTGTTTATCTGTCATTATAAATTTGTAATTACCATTTGGCTAACTTAGAGGCTGAAAAATGTCCTCAAAATGTCCACCTACTAGGTTAACAAATCATGGGCAAAAAATGCGATGCCTGCCTTCTGCTAAGTGTGGTCCCCGATGCATCCTCATGTGAAAGGATAAAACTTCCCTGAGAAAAGAAGCCTGAAATGTAGCTGAGGGCCTCTCCTACTGTTATTGCATTTTTATTTCTGAATTACATTTTTCACTGAATGGCACACTGACTTTTGTGTGTGTGTGTGTGTGTGTGTGTGTGTGTGTGTGTGTGTGTGTGTGTGTTTGTGTGTGTGTTTGTGTGTGTGTGTGTATGTCTGTGTGTGTGTGTGTGTGTGTGTGTGTGTGTGTGTGTGTGTGTGTGTGTGTGTGTGTGTGTGTGTGTGTGCGCACGCAGTTAAGAGAGGAGAGTGTTTTTTACATTGGCTTTGCACTTGTCAGTTACAGCTTTTTGAGTCCCAATTCATGTAATGTGAAGGGGTAAGAAATCAGGACTTACACACTTGGAGGATTCATGCTAATGACCATTCTCTTGATTTACCACATTGTAAGTTGATGGTTCAATATTGCTGACGGAGCAGCAATGATGACACAGTCACACACACGGGTGTGCGCCACACACACATACACACACATATGAGTATACATAAATATATATATATATATATATATATATATATATAAATATATATATATATAAAGATTATATATATATATCTATATATGTATATATATATATATATATATATATATATACACACAAACACATATATTTCTCTCTCTCTCTCTCTCTCTCTCTCTCCATATATATATATATATATATATATATATATATATATATATATATATATATATATATATATATATATATATTTTATATATATATATATATATATATATATATATATATATATATATATATATATGGGTCAAGGACACATGCTCAACTAGCATATGTCCGAATCACAAAACATCGAACACATTTACCGCTAAACATTGAAAAGTGCTTCCATGTATGTGTAGTTCAAAAACAAAAAAAAAATCTATGTTTCTGCCGGGGGGGCTTCGCCCCCATGCACCCCCTACACATCCCCTACTTTTTTATTCTCACTCCGAGATCACACTACAGTGGGGAAAAGGGAATTTTTCTTTACCTGCATTGTAGTCCGATCTACGAAACAGGCACACATACATGGAAGCGCTTGTCGATGTTAAGCGCTTTCATGTATGTGTGTTTGATGTTTTGTGACTCGAGCATGTGTCCGGATCCTGGTAGCTTAGAGTGATAAAGCCCTAACCACAGCCTAGCCAACCTGGGCAACTGATTAAGTAGAAGAGATGGATTGGCATGCCGATCCTGGGGGAAGGGTGCTCAGTGGTGACACTCCCTAATAGAAGGTGTGGTCCAAAGAGGAGAGTTGTCCTTGGATGCAACCTGCAAGCATGGGAAAATGGAAAATCAGGTAGAGCATAAAAAAAAAAAAGAAATAAAAAAAAAAGTCTGGAGGGAATCCTAGACAGCCAAGTCTTCAGGATGCTCTTAAGATTTATGGCTAGCCCAGGCAACACCAGAGCACATTGGGGGGTGGGGGGTGGTGGGCATAGGAAGATGCTGGTATGACCAATGTGGATGGTGGTCAATGAGTTCTCAGGAGCCTTGAACCAGTGCATTTTGAGATTTAGACTTCTGGCATTGAAGCAGCATACCCTAGTTTTTTTTTTTTTTGTGTGTCTAGGGTGGTAGGTTTAGAATTTGGAGCCTGAATCAGGGGTGACAGGTGCAACCCCTCCTTATGGGCAGCTGGCTTGTCCAGCATGTCATCCCAGGCAGACAGACACTGGGATGAATGACACCAGACACCAGTGTTTAAGTTAATTGTTAAAGCTGATCATCTTATCTCTGTATTGTGGCATCATTTCTTGGTGAAGTGAGGATACAAGGTCAATAGAGAATAGTCTACTGGGTCAAGTAAGAGATGATCTTTTTAATTATAGATCGCTGATTGGATCAGTGGTATAGTTATAGGAAGGTAAGGTAGTTTTAAGGGAAAATTTGAAGAGTGGACTTTAGGTAGCGAAATAGTTTTAAACTGCTTAACGCTGGGCCTGCTAACAGTAGCAACTCCAAGGCTAAATCGCATCCCGGGCTATCGACGCTAAGCTAGCTTTGCTTTATAGCAGCTGCTGGATAAGGAAATGACCCAAATTGGCCAACAAACCACAAGTCACTGCCCTAAACCACTCCTCCGAGGATGAAGGTTATGGAAATGGACTCTAATGGCTAGTGGCAATAAAGAGTTTCAAGTCACCAACCACCTCTCCTCTCCGGAAGCAGGAATGTTCAATGTTCCCCTTCTCACTGATGAGAGACCCTCCCCTCCCCCAGCAAGCCCAAAGCAAAATAAAACTTTTCAAAGTTTCAGACAAACAGTTCAGGAGACAAAACTTTTAACTACTTGGAAAAGGGGAAAGAAAGAAAGTTTTTTTTTTTTGTTTTTTTTTTTTTTTTTTGTTTTCACAAGAATAGCAAGGTTTATCTAAGTGCATATCATGTTATAATGTAGGTCAAGTGGTACCACACAAGAGTGCTAGAAAAAAGACAGAAAAAAAAAGAATTTTAAGAAAAAAAACAGGAAATTCAGGTGTTGAAAAAATAAAAACAAACAGCTTTATACAGCTCTAAATACAGCTACATACATTTAACAAAAAAGAAAACAGTAAGAAAAAAATGCTGCTAGGCAAAAATGCAGAAAAAAAACACTTTAAAAAAAAAAAAAAAAAAAATAAAAAAATTCTTCTTCTCTCCCTTTTTCTTCTCTCAGCCAATTTTTCTTCAAAGACAAGCCACAACACAAGGCAAGCCAATTCAAACGAGGAAGATGAAGGAGTTATGGAGAAAGGGGAAGAGTGAAGGAAGATGGGAATGACCCCAGTAACCACTGTGGCAGGGAAGTTGCTAGTCTAACGTCAATTCCCAGTGGAATGTTAGCTCAACCTCTGACTGCCCACTGATAAACACAGAAAAGAACCTCAAAAACCTTCAAAAAAACTTCAGCCCAGTAACAACAACAGTTTAGAAACTTTCAGGCCTGTAACTGAACTTTTTTAACTTTTAAAGTTTTTTTTTAAAAAAAAGCAGAGATTTTTTTTTTTTGTTTTTTACAGAAGTAAGAGAGGTTCACAAGTAATGCACAACAATGACAGAAAAGGAATACAAATTACAAAGAAGTGCTAAAAAAAAAATAGTAAAAAAAAAAAGAAAAAAAAAAAAAGAAACAGCAAAAAAACAAATGCTGACAACAATACAGAAACAGCTAGCTACTGTGAACAGAATAAAATCAAGCTACATCAATATGAAAAAAAAGGCAGCAAATAAAAAAAACAAAAAAAACAGAAAAAGAAAAAAAGTTAAAAAATCTTCTCTGAAAAAAATTCCTTCTCAGGGTTCCTCTTCTCCTTTCTCTCAGCGCTTTTTTCGCCAAACCACAAGGCTTCTGAGGTTTAAGAAGAGGAGAGAGAAGGCGCTCTGAGGAACCTAGGACTTAATGGAGGAGAATGGAATGAAGTGGTTATGGAAATGACCGGGGCAGGGGGATAAAACTACAGTTTCAAGTCCACAACCACCTCTCTCTCAGAGGGGGCAGCCCAAGCAAAATGGCCTCACAGCTCCTTCAACACAGAACCCAGTGGCCCCAGCAAGCCAAGCCTGGCAACTTCAAAACTTTCAGAAAACAAGGAATTTTTCAAGCAAGTTTTTTTTTTTGTTTAGATTTGCAGTGTGAAAAAGGACAGATTTTTTTTTTTTTTTTTTGATTTTGATTTTACAGAACAAAAAGGAGTTCACAAGTAAAATCAAGAAGTAAGTTTAAAACAAATTAAGTGCAACAAAGAAATTAAAAATATTTAGTTGGTAAGAAAATACATTTAAATTAAAAAGCGATTTAAAATTTTAATCAACAAGAAAATGCTCAAGCTAGCTTTTGCTGCACTAATACAGAAATCAAGTTTAACAAGCCAAAAAATGAAAAAATTAGCAAAGCTCCTCAGAAAAAAATTATAAATAAACAGAAAACTTCCTTAACATTCAAAAAGCCAACAAATCCTTCTCAACTCAGCTCCCCTTCCCTCTTGTTTTAAGTTAGGGACAGAAGAGCTTCGCCTTAAAAGAAACCTAGTGGCTGATAAAACATTTGAGGTTTCTCAATAACCACTCTCCGGAAGGCAGGAATGAATTCAATGTAGTTAACAGCTATAAACCAGTAGTCCCCAGCCACCAGCACAATGAGGGGATCAGGAAGCTGAAACATGTTAGTCACTCAGAAACAGTAACCCAGTTCAGAACTCTTTCAGAAAAACTTTAAAAAGGAAGAAAAAAAAAAATTTTTTTTTTTTTTTTTTTTTTGAGGTTTGGTCATTTTAACATCAGCAAAGCTTTGAAAAGCTAGTAGTTTTTTTTTTTTGTTTACTTATCATCGAAGGAGAGAAGGTCTCTAATAAGTGGAGGTCATAGTTCCCCAGTTATTATCCACCTCATACCTGAATCATGGTAGGAAAATGAAGTCATTCGAATGTATCTGACCACATCACCAGCAGCAGCCCTCACCACCATCAAAGTCACAAAACAATGCTGATAAAGGAAAATAAAGATCTCCATGACCCGACACAAGAGAACTCCAGCCTCTATCTCTTTCATAAAAGGCTTGAGGTCTATCAAACTTTGCAAAACTGCTACTCTGCTGAACAAACCCTCTATCTCTTCATGGTAAAATTCTAGGCTTTGAGGAGCCCCTCAGAGGCACAAGGGAACGAGACTTAGATTTCATTAATGCTATTAATAGGATCGCACAAGGAACATCAGATTCATCACCCAAAAGACTGGGCGCGGAGACTGGAACACCTTCCCCGGGCACAATGGGGAGGAGCTCAAGAGGAACCTTTCATCAACCAAAGACCACCTGTAATGGGGATGTTAGCACGTGTACCTGAGGGATACTGTTCCCATACTGGCCTTGTTCAAGAAAGAAAATAGTGGGTGGGCTAGAGGTGTATAACCCCAGGGCCTAATACACTAGGCCGACACTAAATAAAGGCACATAAATGGTATAGCCTAGATAGGCTAGTACCTGCCCTAAGCCACCAGTATATATAAAGTGTGAAGGGACCGAACAAATTAAATAAATAAAGAAATGAGTGTTAGCAGTTCTTAGACTTTTTCTTGTACTTTTATTCCAAAATAATAAGTTATGTTTTAAGACAGCATAGCTCTTACACACTTCTGTCCTTATTTCATCTATGCCTTTTTAAAACTTTTCAAGACTCCTGGTAAAACTGCTTGGTGAGACTAAACTAAATCATTTAAATAAATGTTTATCTTTTGTCTGGCTTTGCATTGTCAAAGTTCACCTCTGGTTTCAGATGATCAGATAAGTAATTTTGTCAGTTTATCTGTGAGAATCCTCACATCGCAAGTCGTGGAAGGTCCACTTAGTCAAAGAGGCCATTTAAAGGGGAATTTGAGGCAGAAAACCTTTTGCACTACAAACTAAACGCATTATTTTTAAACCAGTGAATCAGCTTAAATATCATGTTTCTGCAGACAAAACAATGCAGACATGTGGAGAAAGTACAGTCCCCTGTCACTGTCTTGAGGCTAGGACTGAAAAAAAATCAGTCCTTGGTACTAAAACATGGTAGCAATAAATGCATTGTTGTGCTTTCTCTAGCATGTCTGCTACAAAAGTGCTTTTAATTAGCATTTCACATACTGCGATTATGTCTGCGCACCTCTCTCTCATTACACTCTGGGACTTGATGTTCAGCATGACAATGCATAGCTCTCAGACTTGTTAGTGATTTCAGTGATTCATAAATTTTTTCTGATTTTGTTTTGTTAACCTAATTTTTGTACATCTTTTGCCTTTCTGAACTTAAGCAATTATAAGGTCACTGTGAATAATATGAGTACTACAGAAACATAAATTAACAATTAGAATTATGAATCATTAAGATTCGTGCCATCAGTAGTTAAGCTAAATTCACAACTAACACAGAAAAATAAAAGCTGAGTGTAAATATGAACCCGAGCTAATGTAGTTTCTTTAAATGTCTTACAACCAGATGTCACGTTTAATCTTCCAATTTTTACAGATTACAGCACTCAATGTGTTATTTTAGAGCATGGGAAGTTTCTAAGAGTTTTTTTATTCATGACTCATTGGCCAGACATAGGAAATACTTTTTTTTTTTGCTGTTAGTGTCAACAATAGTAGAAAGGCATGTTTGATCACTAATGAACCCCCATATTCCCATACGAGAAGTGCCAGTTTTTATAATTCTGTTGCTCAGATGGGAAGCCTTGATTCATTCTAATGCATATGTGGAAGTGATAAAAACAAAAGGAATTCAAGATTGCGAAAACATGCCTACTGTGTATATCTTAATTAACATTCTACTGGCATTTCAATGGAACAATACACAACAGAATAAAAACATTTATTTTAAACAGCAATGCTTCAATAAACAATTTAAGAAAGAGTATTTTATTTTAAATTTGTTAACTAAGTAGCTGGTCAAGTCTGAGAACCCTCTTCATCAATGACCTGGGCCATTCTAGCATAGAAATAAACAAACTAATAATAGAGGTATTTATACAGAGGTGAATTTAATATTGTTTCTAAGAAATACAGAGCTGAAAAACTTGTAAAAGGTTTTTGAAATGCGAAGATATCTTACTGGAAATTAGTTAATAAGCTTGCATTGTTTTTTTACTTTAATTTCACAGAGATTTACTGTACATCTTTATAAGTGATACACAGTCACAAATAATTGTATCAGTGGGGTTATTTTGGAAAGGTTAGTGAATCAGTCAGGAGTGGCCTTAGGTCAACTGGTGCCCTAGGCAAAAGAGCTCCATGGTGCCCCCCTCCAAAACACTCGATGCCCCCATACTGGTCTACCTACACTAAAAAAATACTGGAAAAGTGCCCCTGCTAGAGCGGCACCCTAGGTGGCCGCCTAGTTGGCCTTTGCCTAAAGCCGGCCACGGAATCAGTTTATTTTCTGAGAAAGAGACCAGAAAGGCATTAAACTCTAAAAGGTTAATTATTTCTTGGAACAAAATAAAACAAAAAGTAAACGGTCCAAATCCACGGACTCCTGAATTTTTATTGAAAAATAAAAAGTAAGATTAAGTGCTTTTGTCCTCAAAAAAACAGGACTTCATCAGAATCTACTGTCACCATTATCCTAGGAACAGACAGGATGTACAAAATGGTGGTTAGCAAATTGGTGTAGAAATACCAATCACCTTTCAGGGAATACTGTAGCCTCCTAAAGTCTAGATGATACTGACCACAGTACTACTGAGCATGTGAGATGACCAGGATATCACAGCACTTTATATATCTTCTGGTATTTCTTTAGAAGGAAACATGTAGGGGTTGAGGGGAAGGTCATGTATCCAGGTATTGATAGGTAGCTTTAAGGCAGGAACTGTCTTATTATTGGAGCAGGTAACAAAAGCAGTGGTTATTATATCCTGCATTAAGCATCAGCAACTTGTCTTTGAGTCCAGTGATGCTTTCATTCTAGTGCCAAACAATGAATGTTCTCATTAAATTTTCTATTCTCAGACCAGAATGGCACACCATATCTTTAATTTCCCAGGAAAATTACCAGCTGTCTAAGTTGTTATTAACTGGTATGTCCCAACATGTCTTCACAGATTAGAACCCCTTCTAGTTTTTAAATCTATTAAGCATATTAAATATTCAAGTGAGGTAAATTCTCCAAAGTGTGGGGATCTGGGAGATGAGGTTTTTCTTCTGGCCATAAATAAAACAGGTCCGAAGTAAAAAAGTATATATGATTAGATTGTTTGAAAGAACAGAGCTGACAATATGACAGACACGCTTTAGTAAAAAATAAAGCACCTCCAAAAACAAAATTCCAAAAATATATACACAGTAAAAGAGTTGGTAGTACAACAAATACTGGCAAAGACCTTTTATCCAGAACTTGTTGGTACAGGCCCTTCAAAAATTTGCTTTGGGAATGTGGGTCCTTTTTATTTCTTGTTTAGAGACTTAACAAAATGCTCTTCATGATATTTGCATGTACCATCAGTCATGTAAATTCCCATTTATGGCATTGAGACACATGTATTTAGGCGCACTGATAAGATCTGAAATCAAACTTGCGCCTGTATCAGGTATTACTTATGATTTAATCTTAATAATACTTACAAGCTTTATAAGGTTCTGTAAATACTGAGCTATTAACTTTATTAATACTTTTTACCATTCATGGGAAATCTGCACAATGAATTAGAAATAAAGTGTCTTCAGCCAAAAAATGAGTAAGGCTAGCAGAGCAGATGCATGAGAGAAATCAGATGAAATGTTTTACTGTGACCATTTTTTTTCTTTCAAACTTGATTATAGTCAAACATCCAGCTTCCAGGTGTCGGCATAGAAAGTTTAGGGTGGCAGGTTGTGAGGCAGAATGTATGAAAGCAAAGAAATCATGTTGCTATACTGACAACTTTTGTTTTTGCTTTCATACCCGTGGTTGGGTAGTGTTCGAAAGACATGCGTGCGTAAATGGGCATGCCTTCATGGAGGTTGGGTGTCGAGCTGGCACCTCGGCGTTTCGTAAAAATCTACTGCCAATCATTAGCAGACCAGAGTTCCCTTACCAGGAAAAAGCCAAAAGACAAACAACAACACTTTGCCTCCCGACCAACAACAACTGAAAATGTTTCACTAAAAGCACCATTGAAAAAATTCAGAGTAAACCTCTTTTTTGCAAGAGCAACCTCCCCTGCACTCCCCATGAAGGAAAATACCACCACAACCTCTGATCTTTAATAGGCCTACTGCAAAATCACACAAGAGGTAGTTGTGAGAGTTTATCTATTATACCTGAGTGGGGAATAGTATCGAAGGCTATGGCCAGTGGAGACAAAGCAATTTTCCACTGTCTGTGAAAGTGCTGTCAGCAAAACATTTTCACTGAAATGGTAGTCACCAAAACTGCCATTAATATACTAGCAGTCTCAAAAGCAAAGTGGTATTACTTGATCATTGTCAAACAATCGCTGATGTACCTTGCCATTGGGGGGGGGGGGGCAGGACATGTGCATGACAGCAGGAAACTGAAATATATTGCTGTGGCCATTATTTCATTCAGTTTAATCATAGGCCATTATCTGAGTGGCAGATATTGTAATTTTTTTAGTAGGAGGTGGGAAGACAGAGAGTATAAAAGTAAAGTGGTAGGATCATAGGAAGTTACTAGACTGTTGTCCCTGAGGCCCTTACAAGCCTAGCTAGGAATATAGCCCATGTTCCAGCAAGTCATCACCTGATGCCACTGTCCAGCGGGGACACAGGTGGAATCCTAGGTGTATATTTTCTGTTCCCCGTTTAGTTATCCAGGTTGCACTTAAAAAGGGTTAATGAGGTACTCTGCCTGATGTGGAGAGGGAGATTATTCCACAAAAGGGGGAGTCTCTGGGACACAAATCTGTCCTGCCAACAAGTCCAGTTGATGTCACAGACCAGGTTGAGGTCACATGTCTGGGTTACTCGAGTGGAGCCTGACTTGCAGATATACAGCAGTCCCATCAAGGCGAGGTCTGAGATTGCTTTGTATACCAGAAAGAGGTCACCTCTGGGAAGTCTGTAGGAGACTGAGTAGAGGGACAGGGCCTTTAGCCGATCTGTGTAGGGTAGATGTTTGAGGCTCTGGATTCTCCTGGTGAGGAACCTCTGTGGTATCTCCAGCTGCTGCATGTGCTTTGTGAGGTACATGCCAAAAGGGTCATTGTACTCAATAATGGGTCTTATAAGGGAAGACTACAGGGATGTTATGACCACCTTGTTTCTGGATGGGATACCCTTACTAATGAGGTGGGCCATGTAGAAAGCTTTCCTTACAGTGGAGGCAACATGGTGGTCTAAAGTCAGTTTGCTATCAACCTGGGTGCCCAAATCCATAACAACAAATAGCATGCTTAGGACCTTATTATTAATGTGATAATTTGTGGGGACATCACTCTCCCCAAAGGGGATAATGATGCATTTTTTTGGCATTCAGTTTGAGGCCATGTTTCGGGCACCAGTCATATCTTTGGTTGAGACCCAGCACCCAGCTTGCAGTCACCTGCAAACATTGTCAGCCATAGCCCACTGGTTTTGGCCTGCACCTCAGAAAAGTATATCCTAAACAACAGAGGCCTCAAAACAGATCCCTTGGGTACACCACTCATTATGGATCTATTGCTTGAGGTGACTTCTCCTATTTTGAATAGGTGGGTTCTGTCAGTGAGCCCATTTGCTACCCATCTGGTAACATATGGATTGATGCCTAGTTGTGAGAGTTTATCTATTATACCTGAGTGGGGAATAGTATCAAAGGCTATGGCCAGGTCAAGGTAGGCAGTGTGCACTGTCTTCCCCTCATCCATGGCTTTGGTGATTGTTTCAAAGACATCAACCAAATTTAACAGGCATGACCTCCCCTTGAAAAAAAAAAACTGTGTGGGATTGAGTATTTGGTGGTTGCCAATGTCCTTGTTAATGAGGTCCATGATTATCTGCTCCATGGCCTTGCAGATCAGGCTAGTTAGGCTGATAGGTCTATAATTTCTTGGATTGGTGGATGCTCTACCTTTGTGCAAAGGGATGACAGTGGCTGTCCTTCACTCAGTTGGGACAAAGCTGGTACTCAGGCTTTGGTTGAACACCTAATGGTGCTGCAAGTTCCTGCCTGAGTTCATGTAGGATGCAGTCTAGAATGTTATCCAGTCCCACAGAAGCTGTATTTTTGCCTTTGAGAGAGCAGTGATGACTTACTCCCTAGAAATAAAGGGAGGGGGCAGTGAAGACTTACTCCCTAGAGATAAGGGGAGGGGGCAGGTGTTGGGGATGTCCTGATTTACTGATGGGGGGACAGAGGGGTGACATTTTAATTGAACCTGTCTGCCGGCAGGTTGGCTATATCCATGGCATTTGTGTATGTGGTGTCATTGACAACCAGTTCTGAGTAGATCTGGGTGCTTTCTTTGAGATTGGGGGCATATGTGAAGAAGGCCTTATGATTTTCTTTAGTAGATGTGGCCAGTTTGGACTCGAGGTTTGCTTTGGATGATTTCACCAGTGCTCTTATTTGTTTGTTCAGGTTAAGGAGAGATTGCTTCCAATTAGGTACCTGTTCCTTCCTAGTCCTGGACAGCAATTTTTTTTCCTTTTATTATAGAGTTTATTTATTGCAAATGTCCACCAGACAGGTTTATTCTTCCAAGAGGAGGATGATTTATTCATGTTGGGTATTCCTGATTCCAGGCAGCTATATAAATGCTCATAAAGTACTTTGGTGTAGGTTTGGAGATATGTTCCTATGGAGGAGGCTGTAGCTATTCCATTACATTGGTACATAAAAGCACATATGATGTGCAGTTCATAAATGAATATTCAGGGTTGATTTTAGAATTATAACTCTCTACTTACAGACTCCACTAATAGGCCTAAAATGAACTTTGCTCATGGCATATTTCCAGTGACAAAATGGGAATGTGTCAGCAGCCAGTTTACATTATACTTAGTTTCCATTGCAGGTGGTGTATGGATATGGGTTAGTGCCAACGCAGCCAGCTGGAGTTCTGTAAAGAGTGATATGTCCTTTGAATATCAAACTGATTTATACAGGATACTTGTGTTACAAATGTATTAGAACTGTATGGCACTTGAATATCAAACTGATCTGTACAGATGCATATGTTGCAAATGTATTTGAACTGTATGGCATTTGAAAATCAAAATGTGTTTGTAAAGTTGCTGGTGTTAAAAATATCAACAGCGGGTCCTGCTGGACAGAGAAGGACTATATGTGTGAAACTATATGCATATATGTTAGCAAAGGACACTGAAAGAGAAGCAGTTAATCTCAGTACATTAGTTTTGGAAAATACTTGAAATTAAATTAGCTATTAATCCATCAACACAGCACTCCACTGTGCTGAATGGAAATGGAGTCAGTAGGTCTGTGAGAGGCAATTGTTTAACAGACAACAAGAAGGACCATTCACCACATCATCTGCCTTGATCTATTAAGTTAGAAGGGAATAGTAATTCTCCTAAATTCAGTCAGGAAAATATAATGAAGCTTAGTTTACATATTGTTTATCTTTATTTGTCTGAGTCTGTCTAGCAATGTTATTTTCAATATTTTCTGTGAATTGAACACTGTGGTTTACTGTAAATATATATTCTGTATTTTCATGCTCTTTTATTATTTATTATTAAATATATGTAAAACTTTTATTGTGGCAGGTCCTTTTAGAAAATAGTTAACCATTGAGAGTGCTTATATGTATTTGGTGACACTGTGTAGGCCACTCCAGAGGGCCTTGCTGTCTTGTTCAACTACCAGCATTTGTATTAGTATTGATATTACACAGTATAATTGAGTACCCTTTGTTAAGAGCCTCAGAGTACTAATTGAGGAGTGTCTGGTAGCAGTGATAACTACCTTATACTCTGAGCAGAAGGGGGCACATCAGTTACATCTGTGCCAGCCTTTCCTAGGTATGTGTGTGCATGAAAAATCAAATCTCACAGTGGGTGAGTGTCAGCTACTTGGAGCAGGGACACAATGCACTGGGTTCACTGAGAGAGTGCTGGAGGACATAGCTTGGGCACTTCAGCCAAGGACCTAACCCTACAGCTGTACCAGTGGGGATTTTTATTGGGGACTTGGAGGGAGACAGACAGATCCAGACCCTAGACTGAGTTTGTTCCTTGTGTGCACTTAAGGGAAATTGTGCTTGGTGCAGAGTGGTCTGCATCTGGAAATACTGAGTGCATCCATTTGTATTCCAAGTGGACATCCTCCTCTAGTGTCAATGGTGAGAATTCAGGCTCCTTGATTACTGGCCCAGAGAGGGATCATCACAGATGGATACATAAATTCTGTGCAGGGTGCAGTATGCAGGCCATTATCTATAGCAAGTTGTCATTACTTCGTAAGTAAAACTCATGTATATTTCTTTAGAAAGCTTGGAAATGTGTCCTGATCAAAACTCCTTTTTCCTGGAGTGGGTAGGTATGGCTTTTCACTGTGGGGAATGCAGTGCATTTACAGAATTTCCTACAATATGCCACATTCAAAGTGACCAGTGTAATGGGCTGGCAAGTTAAACTGCTCAAATAGGTTAACTTGCTGATGTGAATGCATAAGGTGGCTGCATGCAGTTCACTGAAACAGAAGATGAACATGGAACTTCATCAGATCTGAATGACTTCTTTAGTCTGAAATAACACTTTTATAGATGTGTGCATATGTGGACATTCAGGCAGAAATGTAGGAGCTTACAGTTACTCATACTCCAGAATGACAGCAGTAAACATAGTAGTATATGTACAAGTAACAACAATTATTGATGATCGTAGGACTGGAGCCTGTTATAGCAACTGTTGCTAAATTCTGGGGAGATGCAGTTTCATACTATGTGCACTACTAGGATGTGGGGCCTTAGACCTATGGTGCTGTTTTGTTCTATTTAATTGAGCTGTCATTTGTTCGATTGGTTCTCTGTCATGAATAGATTCTGCTTACTATCTCATTGTTATCTCTTTTGTTTACTATAAAGTTATTCATGTAGGATGTGTAGATATAAATGTGAAGGTGTGTGTGTGTGCGCGCGTGTGTGTGTGTGTGTGTGTGTGTGTGTGTGTGTGTGTGTGTGTGTGTGTGTGTGTGTGTGTGTGTAGGTGCATAGTTCCTTAACACATTCCCTCTAATGGAGCTCTGGAAGTTTGCAATGTAACTTCCAATGGGCAGAACCTACATTTTTTGATAAAAAAATAAATTATGACCTCACATTTCAAACAATTGTTCATACCTCTGAAATCATAAGCGTTACTAAAGAAATGAAAATGTCAAAGTCTTCAGCACAAACTGTTTTTATAGTGGCAGTATTAGGTTATAGATCTTAAACTGGATTTTATAAGTCATAAACATAATAATTATTAAATATTTAATATTTTGTAAACAACATACAAAATCTCAGCAATCTCTTAAGTTACACACAGACTCTCAGCAGAATTTTCATCCAGCTGACAGTATTCATATGAGGCAAAGCAGTTTTTTCTGTGTTACTTGTTTGTCAAGACACTTAGAGAAACATGAAATTTATGACCATATAAATACATATTATATGTACAACAGTTAATATCTCTTTACCTGCACTAGATGGAGGTAAAATATCAATGCAGTTGTGTTTAACATTATGTAAGCTTTAAGATTACATATTTTAATATGTTGTATGGGGCATGGTTTTGGAATTATTAATGCAAATATGGACTAGAAATATTTGACACCTAGAGGCATCAGTAGGGTGTGAATGCAGAAACACTTGGGGTGTAATGCGTTAACATGGCAACATAATGCCTATGGCCCTCCAGACACCTTATATCCAGGATGTGGATAGTGTGATTGTTGGTGCAGTTGCAGAGGACTAAGTCTATCAAAATGGAGGCAAAAATGGCTGACATGAACCAAAGCTGGATTTTCTCAAGATTCAACTGCTTATTGTGTCTGACAGTGTAATCTGCAGATCTATAGTACACAGGATGTCTGAAAACTTATGGGGTGCTCACAGCACCTGGCGATTAGGGAAGGGCAGCAGTAAGCAAGTGGAGGAGTTCAACTGTTAGGCAGCTGGGCCCAAAGCACAATGTACTACATTGATTATAAGTTGCATTTATGGATGCTTACACTTGGCAACTAAATTCTGCAGCAGGTGTAGCTGCATGGCATCATAATGCATCCAAGCAGAATATATTAAACTGAGTTATTTTTACATAAAAAGTGAAAAGCTCGTCATATACATTTACCTAGAATAAACACTTTTTTGTCTCAGATATGCTGCAATCACAACTCTCTGTACTGAATATTGCAGTGTGTTAGTGACAAATTCTCATTAATTTTGGTTGAACTCCCTAAGGATAGAATGGAGGTACTAAATTCATTTTTGCATACATATTGCATATTCTTATTATAAATCTCTCAAAGTTTTATAGAGAATTTTCAGTTACATTTGACATATTACCTTCTTTTATACAAAGCCACCAAACAGAGGATTTTACATGCATTTCAATGTCAATGTGATAAGTGCATTATACCCAGTGTCCATTGAGTGATATAAAATATGTATTTTCAAGGTGGGGAATGCAACATATGTCAAGAACATGTATGTAATGAGTAGATATTTGATTATGAATAAAAACTGTATACATCTTTTGAGAGAAGTCGTTTTTTGCTGTTGGAAGCCTGTAACAATGACAACAAAAAAAATGCCTGTCATAAAACCTTTATAAGAATATTTTTGAAGTAATGTCAAAAAGGCCAAATAAAAGTTGGCAAGTACAATAAAAGTAGAACTATCAGTTCTTCTCATAATAATACGCATAAAAACCATGAGAAACACCAACACATAAAGTTAGATGGGTATTTCTTTAGAAAAGTAATATTTTTATTGTTTAATGTTCTGTTATAATAAAATGCCATTAAAACTTTTATTTTAACATTTAAAATATACTGGGGATCTTTGTTTCTGAGCCTAGGAGGACAATGTATGGATGTCTTATAGGTAATCATCCTAGTATAAGTTCATGATCATTTCATATGAATATGCATAACTATTTTGGAATTGCAGCCAGCTTTTACAAGAACAAAAATGTCAGTAAACATTCAATAGTCAGAGAACTGTCCATTTGAGAATGATCAGTAGCAAAAGAGTTAACACTATTTGGGCATGTCACAAAAGGAAATATTGCCAGCCCAACTATCTGGATTTTTGTAAAAAAAGTATATGTCATTTGTGAATATTAATATGATTTATATAGAAGTGTGACAGAAAGAGATGCTGCCAGCCCAGCTCTCTGGACTTTTATAAGTGGTTATGTGTCATTTGTGACAGCCAACATGCTTCATGTAAGGTGCTTGTGCTACAACTGTGTTAGGACTGTATGTTATCTACTGAGCTAAAATGTAACCACAGCATGCCATGCAGGCTTAGAACAGAAATGCATATAAACTATTGTAATTATGTAAATGTATATTTTAACAGTGGGAACTAGAACATAGAGGGTTAACTTGCAAAACTTCAAGAAAATAGTTGAAATTAATTTTTTTTACGATTGTGTTATAAAAGTTTGTTTCAATGCAGCAAGGAGACAGGATGTCTAGAACTAGGGCACCTTCTACATTGTTTTGTAAGCGCTTTATTGTTTTATGTCTTCCAGCAGTTGCAAAGATCTGAGGATATGTATTTTTCACAGGAAAATGCTAAAATGCTGATAGTTTCTGACAAGTGGGGTTTAGCTTGGGAACTAAAGACAAGTGACAAAATGTGATGTCATCCAAGCTAACCCAGAAGTAATATTTGATATTAATTTAAGAACTCTCTGCGAAAGAGAGAGAGAGAGCGGGCATTTTGTAGCTGTCTTTGGCCTGACAACAACATCAGATAGAAGATTCATTCACCGCACTTGCCCTGCTGTAAGCAAGTTTCTAGGGCATAATAACTCTTTTAGATTCAGACAGAAATATAGTGAAGGATAGCTTAGATGTGTTCTTTATTTACTTGAAACTGTCCTGCAATGTTGTTTTAAATATTTCCTGTGATTTTGAACTCTGAAGTTATTGTGACGATTTTCTGAGTATTTTCTTGTTCTTGTATTATTTATTATTAGATATATATATGAATCTATCTTTGCGTTTGATATTTGTGAGACATATTTAAGCTCTTAGGGTACTTGCATATCTATTTGGTGACATTGTGCAGGCCACTCCTAATAGCTTTACCCTTGGTCAGACTACCATTTGGATTAATAGTAACATTACACAGTAGGATTGGACATCCTTTGTTGAGGGCCTTAAAGTAGCTGGTAAGGAGTGACTGGTGGCAGGCAAAACTACCTTATAATCTGGGCAGAAGGGGGCTAGTAAATCTGTATCAGCTTTTCCCAGCTGTGTGTGTGTGCATGTATAAATCAAACCTCTAAGCGTGTGTGTGTGTGTGTGTGTGTGTGTGTGTGTGTGTGTGTGTGTGTGTGTGTGTGTGTGTGTGTGTGTGAGACAGCTAATTGGACAGAGACACAAAGCACTTGTTGGACAGAGAGGGTGCTGGAAGTCTTGGCTTGGTCAATCAGCTGAGATATCAGTTCTATAGCTGTGCCAGTGGGGAGTCTTATTGTGGATCTAGAGAACTAGGGAGAAATCAGTCCCAGAATGACTGTGGTCTCTGTGTGCTCTTAAGGGAAATTGCACTTTATTGTGTGTACTTGTCATCCTCCCAGTGTGTACGTCCCCCCACTGTTGCCAGTGATGAGGAATGGCACTTCTTGATTACTGGGCCAATGCAGGGGCATCACAGGGCATAAGGAATTTTTTTTCAAAATCCTTTCATTTCAATTTTTTTGTTTATAAACATTCCATTGAACCCTGAAAATAAATTTATAAACATGTTTTTTTTTTCACTTGTATTATTGTTTATTTATTGTCTTCCTCTTTTAAAATTGTCCTTTTTATAACAAACTGTGTGTATGTACTTATTCTTTCTACACTGAAGTTCTTCTCCCCATGACTCAATTGAAAATATGGTTTCCTGTAAATACATAAATAAAAATAATTTCTGCACAGTAGAAAACTGTTTAATTAGGAAGTTATGCACAGTGCTAGCTATGAATGGGGCCCGTGTTATAAAAAGTTGTCACATCCTGGTAAGCAAAACTACATGGTGAGTGGCAATGTACAGGATATGCATGATTCAGAAAAACAATCTCCAGGATGTGGCCATGCAAAGCAGCATGTTTGGATGCAGTATATTCTAATGACCGTATGACATGGTAATGAGCAACATTATTGTAATGAGTGTATCCATGTATGTTAATGAGGCAAAACAAGATGGTGGAGCTATTCAGAAATGTATACATTCTGTTCAATGAAGTTGCACTCACTATATATTTGAACACGGCTGAATATTCATGCTGAGACTGACTGAATCAATGAACAATGTTAGGGGCTGACAGCATTAGTAAATATGCATCTGCAAGAGACTCTTATTGCTGCTGCTGCTGCCAAAATCAGTGGTATGTGATGCCACTGTCAGAGGAATTAGGATCATTCAACCATGCTTCACGACACTGATACTGTGGACTTTTACCATGTAGATAGGAGCACCACTCAAGAATTTGTGGACATGCCTCAACCTCATCATAATAGATACTAAGGTATATGCGGCTCTATGTATATTAGCTACAGGGTCCTATCAGCATTCTACTGATCACACAGTGGGGGCACCTCAGGCATCTGCTTTGAGAATACTTCATCAGTTTTTCAATGCCATTCTTTAGCACATGGGAGAGCATGTGTGGTTCCCATTTACCTCGGAGAAAAGAGTCAACACTGTGCCAGATTTCAATGATATAGCCTATTTTCCTGATGTACAGAGTGCCTTAGACTGTACCCACATTGAAGTAAAAGCACCCACATGGTGAACTGCAAAGGAGGCACAGGAACCACAAAGGGTATCATCCTTATTAACTGCCAAGTGGTCTATAATGCACAGGGTATAATCTACATGTGTGCAGGATACCAAGGCAATTATCATGACTCCTACATATGACACACCTGTGACCCACACCACTGTTTATGAGGAATGACTTCCACAGGGAATCTTGTTGGTGATGCTGGATATGTCCTAGAAGCCTGGCTCATGACACCCATAAGAAATCCACAAAGTGAAACAGAGCATGGATACAAACATACTCAGCTGTAAACAGGACAAATTACTGTGTGTGTGTGTGTGTGTGTGTGTGTGTGTGTGTGTGTGTGTGTGTGTGTGTGTGTGTGTATGTATGTGTGCGTGTGTGTGTGTGTGTGTGTGTGTGTGTGTGTGTGTGTGTGTGTGTGTGTGTGTGTGTGTGTGTGTGTGTGTGTGTGTGTGTGTGTGTGTGTGTGTGTGTGTGTTTGGGCTACTGAAACTGTCCTGATTCAGCCAGTGCTGCCCTGCAGTGTGATCCTAACACATGAGCAAAAAAAGTGTGAGCTTGTGCAATGTTACTCAGTATTACACATAAGAGATGGTCACAGCAGGGTGGGCACTTTGTGGACAGCAGTTATTACACCAAAAAACATTGGAGGCTGAGTCAGATAAGGAGTCTGCATGAGAGCCGGAGGTGGGTGCAATATGCAATGGCACTGTCAATGAATCACTGACTTAGCACATAGCTTTAGAACATAGCATACAAAAATAAAGCATGCTAAACCAACAACAGGTATTGCTTATCCATGCATAGGCCAGCCATGCTGTGCATCAGACATGTGGAAACCCAAGTAAAACTGTAAAAAGGACAGGGAACAGTTATCATCATTTGCATAGATGGAAAAGGGGAGGCACACAGGAGGGGATGTCTTTCAAAGGGATGTGACTAACTAGGAATGTTTAGGAGTATGAACATAAAACCTGTTTTTCTGTGAAATGTCTGTACTTTGGGGAGGGCGATCTTTAATGTAATACTTGTTAATAAGAGTTAGTGTCCATGGAGGTGTGTTATGTACTGGGAATTTGATGGCGTGAGTTTGAGTCTGCAAGAATACAGCCTCAGCAGTGATTGCAGTACTGTCACTTGGTCTATTCAACATCTCCCAGGAATGCAGGCAGAGGGTTCAACAGCCCACATGTGCTCATATCTGCAAGGGTGGGGGGGGGCCTTCCAGAAGTTGCACCATATGTACCATGACCCTGGTTAGGTATAATTACACATGCCACTGCAATGACGACCATGATGACTTGGACTGCCTCTCTTGACAGTAGACACTTCCACAGCAGATGTCATTATGGAAGTGCTAGCTCTGTGAGTGTAGGATCTTGGTCATCCATTGGCTTGTGAGCTATTGTATGTGGATGTAGCAGTGACTGACAACATGGGCTGCCTCTAACCCCTGGCAGGTATGCCAGAGAATGGACTGCATGTTCCAGTGTGTGACTGAGTCTACCCAAGCAATCACACATATGGAACATGCACTATTATAGCTCATCACACACACACACTGTGACTCACCCTCTCTAAAATTGTCGTGGATATGGGGATACTTGGCTATGCCTCCACAATGGCACTAGGTTACAGTGACTGACATGCTATCCTCAGGGGTAGGATGGTAACTATGTCTCTAGTAAGCAACATTACTCAATCCACTATGTGGATGTCTCTGCCCATGAATACTAGGAGAAGATTCTAACATCTGTCTACAAGGGGCTAGCAAACTTCACTGATTTATAGTATCTCCATGAATCTGTCCACTCTATGGAGTTTATTCAAGGTATCTTCAGGCATAGAGGCCCTTTCTATGGTCTGTGGTGGGGATGCAGTGGTCATATTCCCCATGTCCAACACTCACTCTTTATTCCCCAAGTGTGTCAGCTTATCCCTGTCATCTTTTTCAGAGACTGAAGATCGTCCAACATCAGGACAGTTCCACAGTGCTTGCATCAGATAAAGAATCATCTATAACCATACCAAAGTACAAAATATCCAATGTAGTTATGACCCATTACTAGTGCTTTACAAATATAAACATGATAAAAAGCAATAGGTTATGGACATACCTTGTGCAGATGGCTAAATATGTTGACCAGTGATGTACCCATGTACCTTAAGTCAGACATATTTAAGTTTATCAGTGACTAAGGTGTGCAGAGGACTTAGTGGTATTGATACACAGAACTAGGCCTACATACCTGAAACATTTCCAGGGGATTGTCTCTGGGGCTTGATCAGCTTTGCCCAAACATCTAGAATATCACCGTGTGACTCTGTATTGAAGCAGTTCCTTTGAGATAGAGGCTAGAAACCTCTCTGTATCCTTGGGAGGTGATGCACTCAATGACCTCCATCCTGTTGCCCTAAATTCCCACACCTAGAAATGTGCTCTTTGTCAGGCACTACATGTAATACCAGTGGCTCTGCAGTGTACCACTTCATGACCACAGTTCTGGCCACTGTCCACATTAACATTTGCCACAGTACCTTCCCAGGCATATTCCCAGTAGGGCTGGTCAGCTGCATGCAGGTCCAAGAACCATCCTTTGTGTATATAGACAGCCTGGATTAACACCTTGTTCTCTGCATCTGAGAACTTTGGCTTACATGTGGATGATGCCCCAGAAGATGGAGTAAAATGTTTATACTTGGCCTGTTTTATAGGCATCACTCTGATGGCATGGTAAGCAGTGGAATTAACAGCCCTGTTCCTAAATGGGCCTTACAAATACTACGACTACCACAGTCCTCCTTGGCCTTATAGCATGCTGTTTGTGTGTCTGAGAGTTCTATATCTGAATACACACTCTTTAAGTAAAGTTAGGTACTTAGGTTTACTGAGTACATCACCCAAAAAATAATTACAAACCATTGCAAATAACAAGGCGTCATGACTGCTCATCTCGCTGTTACAACTCAAATATGCACAATGTATGCAACAGTGAAATGTTCTGAACTATGGTTTGAGCATTTGCTCATGGGTGTGTCTCCTATTGTCATTGCAAGTCTCCTATTAAGCATAACAGTCCTGCAACTGAGCAATTGCAGTACCCTTTCAATCCACCTCTCAATTTACCTTTCCCAGCACAATTAGAAGTACTGAGCAACATACATCTTATTGTCAGTAGTGTGAATAGCAGTTAAAATTAGCCATGCTAAAAATGAATGGGCTTGTAAAAAGTAGCACTTACTTTGTGCAAGCAGAGGTATTTTTCCTGAAGGAAATTTCTAAAATTCACCTTTATAAGGAAGTGAACTGTGTGTTCTACAGGTTTTTTCCATAGTGCAAGGAGGCTCTCTGCCTGCTGCCTCACTTATATTGTGCAGATTCACCTCAGTGCGTATGATGATCATTCTAATTAGGGCTCAACCATAGCTCTCAGGTTTAGTCAATGGTGTGCACACACCTTGGTTCCTGTGGGTAGTAGTGTGTGTGTGTGTGTGTGTGTGTGTGTGTGTGTGTGTGTGTGTGTGTGTGTGTGTGTGTGTGTGTGTGTGTGTGTGTGTGTGTGCGTGTGTGTGTGTGTGTGTGTGTGTGTGTGTGTGTGTGTGTGTGTGTGTGTGTGTGTGTGTGTGTGTGTAATCCCTGTGTGTAATCCAGGTCATGACTTCGGTGGAGCTGTAATTCCACATTTAACCATCTGTACATGAAGTCACTGTAGTGAATGATTTCTTAACAGCACACACACAGGGATAGAGGACTGCCATGTTTCACACATTATAGTGTCATGGTGAACCATAATAATACAGTACCTATATTTTCTGAGGTTTTATATACCACGCAAATGAGATGCCCACTGATGCCCACCATTGTGCAGCCAATGGGACACACAAGATCTGATCCTGGTGCCAGATCTCTGCCAATATTCACTGAGATTCTTCAAAGTGAGACAATATGTTTGGAGAGAGAGAGGGTAGTGTTCCTTTTAGAGTGTGTAGTTCATGTGAGGAGGAGTCAAAAATATTTTTCTACCTCCTCCATAAGAATTACAACCAGAGGCTCATGCAAAAGGTCTATAATAGGCTTCATTATAAGACAGAAGCCTGGAATAATTTAGCCCAGGCTGTCACCTTTGCCACTGCATCCCATGCACCAGGGAACAGCACCTTCACAACTGCAGTGACCTCAGGTGCCACAATCAAGACTTCATTGGCCAATAGGAGGATGAATTTACGTAGCAGGCCCCAACTATGTACAGTAAGTAAAACTTATCTTAGTTACACATTTAAAGTGGCACGGAATGTCATCCACAAATATTCCACAGTGTGCATTTTATCTCTATTGCTCTTGAAGAAATTGAAGTGAATAGGCAGCTACATAGAGAAGACGGGAGTGCCTAAGAGTATGCCAAGGTGAGTATACTTGCTTCAGACTGTCTTGTTTTTAGTACTGCAAGTGGTAGGAATTCATTGCCAAACTATATGCCTTTCATACAGCACTTCCAGTTCTCTGATAACTGCCATAGATCAAAGATAGCAGTATGACTGTTTAATGCTATTATTCAGTTTGTGTATGCATCCTGTTATATACATGAACAAGTAGGACAGGATGTTAATGCTGTGCCTCTATATTGTGAGGATGCTACTAAATCCAACCATTCCACCCAACTTTTATCATGAAATATTTCAATTTATTTTTATATCTCATTACATTAACTACAGCACCACATGGAAAATATATGTTTGACCAACATTTTAAGCTGAGTGGACACCTTTGTTAAAATAGTTGTTTCCTTTGCATATAATTTGTGAGTGAAAATGTTATGTCTGAGCAGCATGGTTTCTTTTTATATATACTTTTGCCTCAGACATCATTACTGCATCTCAGAGTAACCTGTTGGTTCATCCAAATAGCTCATCACATTGATGCTCTATTTGTCAGAATGGAGCTGATGGTGTCTGTTGGTACAGATCCCCCTCTCAGTTGTGTATGCAAGCAGCCTTGTTAAATTAAAAAGTGTTCCTTGGTCTTTCAAGTATATTATTTTAATGGCATCATATTCAAAGTATATATTTTCTTCAGTTTTTCAGCATATCTATGTGCCCCCACACCATCTTTCTCTCTATCTTTTCTATTACATTTATATTGCTTCTTTATTTGTTTCTCTCCATTTATTTTACTATTTTATGCAGCAGCATCATGACTAGCACCCACCTCAGTGGAAGGGCCTTTTGTCTACCCACAAGTGGCAGCTGCAGCAGCAGCACCTCCACCAGAAGAAGCCAGCACATCTTGATCCCAGCCTACTACAGTCAATGCCACACCTCCTGCCCTAACTGCACCACCCACTTCAGGTGGCCCTGTACTGGATGCTGGGATAGTTGTACCTGCTGGCAGCAGTCCCTGTGGAGCTGAAACATTTGTCATCCATTTGCAGCTGGTAGACATTGTGGAGGAGATTATCGACAGGAGGTTGGATGCCTCAATCGCTCAGAGGAGAGCCTCCTTGGTGACTTGCTGAGTCATGGCCCTGTCCAGCACTGTAGATCACTCAATGTATTATTCCTATTCAGCCAATGTAGCTAGATAGCACATGCATATAAGTACTGAGCACGTGCAAGAATAGCACCACTTTGTACAGTCAGCCAGAGTGAATGTAATCATGAATGGAGATGCACATGCGAGTGTGTATGAAGTAATGAGTGAATCATTTATCTTAAATACATGTTTTAATTACAGTTTCTGACAATGTTTCTGTACAATAAATATCTTGAACCCATACACTGCTTCATTATCTCTTTTGAAATCATGAGACAAGCGACATGGTGCCAGAATGGGATCTGAAGTTGAAGCAACTTACAAACCATGAGGCACACAGTTAAAAGAGGAGAACTATATTGGAGTGAACTCACAAACAGGTCAGTAGTTATCCAAAGGTACTTAAACTCATGTAAATGATTTTTCAGTCACGAGTAAGTGGCAAAGCATTTAAAATGTTCAAAATAATTACTGAGATAAATGAAATGTCCAAAATTATGACATACTGATAAAAGTATTGGTAATAAATACAAAAGTGTTTGAAACAATTTCTGAAATGTTTAAAATGTATGAAAAGGCTAAAACAACCGCATTACCTTGCAATGTACTACTTTTTCTTATTAATCAAACTTATTTGAAATGTCCAAGGCTTCGGGAAAGTTTGCATTGTTTTCAGTGTTAAAGAGAATCTGTTTCAAAGTGATTGTTGTGCATTTGAACATAATTACAAGTTTGTGGTTTATGCTTATATTTAAACTTATTTTGTTGTTATGGTAGAGTGATTTTGCACACCTGTACTGCTGCTGTTTGATAATAATATTGCTGAGAAATGGATAGTGTTTGAACAAGAACATGATATTTTCATACTGGCTGCTTTTTCTGATAAAGATCCACATACAAGAGCCTTCATACATCTTAATTTAGCAGGATCAGAAGACATTGAGAGGGAACGTTCATTTGTGTATGCACCTGCTGTGTATGCACAGGAGGGAGAAATTGTCACATTGAGATAGAGGCTGAAAAGTGAGAAGACCTTGAGTGCTTAAAAGCATAAATTTAGAGAAATGTGTAATCCTCAAATGAATATTACAATGGAAAGGCACATATTTTATGTTAGAAATCAAAAGCCTGGTGAAACTATAGCAGCATATATTACTGACTTGAGAAATAAAGCAAAAGCATACAGATTTGATGATTTATAAGATGAGCTGATAAAGGACAGACTTGTGTGAAGTGTTAATAATGATACAGTGAGAAAGATTTTGCTTCTAGTGATTTAACATGAGCAAAGCCATTGAGCTTTGTCAAATATATGAGTTTACAGACAAGCACACAAATATGCTTATGAATGAGTAAAGCATGCATGCAGTAACTAACAGTGCAAATATTGATATTGTACAACATAAAGCTAAGATGAAAAAGCAATATAAACCAGAGTATGTGCCAACAGCCAGCACTAAATATAAACCAAATGGCATCACAACACCAAACCTTATTTTTAACTGTCGTTTTTAATTTCTCCAAGTCTTTTGAGTTTCTAATACTATGGCGGGAATGGACCCCATTCATAAGTCAAAGTATGATTAAAGTTCACTCTTTGATGTTGGCCAAAGGTGCTCTTCGCAGCACCCGAAATGTGCCCAGTAATGACTCCTTCTGCAATTCGTATGGTGTTACTTGAATTGGTAACATATCTAAATATGATTGTAAATTCTTTTTTATAAGACCAGTTGCTCTTACTACTATTGGAATTGTCTGGGTATCTTTCTTCCACGTGGCTCTCGTTTCTGCCTGCAGATCAAGGTATTTTATGACTTTGTGTCTCTCTGTATGCAAGATACTGTAATCAATAGGTGTGGCGATTTCAATGATCAATGCTACTTTTGTCTTCTTTTCTTGGACCACTATATCCATTTTTTTAGCATCTATCTTTTGAACTGTTGGTATTAGGTGATCTCATGTGATATAAACTTCATAATTTTGTATGATTCTTTGTGGCTCATGTTTCAAGTGTTTTTCAGCCACTTCAATACCATAATGTTTGCACAATCTCCAATGTAACAGTCTCGCCACATTATTATGCCTTTCAGTCTACAGTCCCTCTGCCATTAGTGCATTGCAACCAGCAACAAGGTGAGTGACTGTTTCCAATTCGGTTTTGCAAAACCTACATATGTCTGTTTCTCCCACATGTTCAATGGACTTTGTAAACCAGTGTGTACGTAGCCCACTATCTTAGGCTTCCAATATTAACCTTTCATTTCTTTATGTGAATTCACCTCTCCTTAACCATTCCTGCGTTGGTTCCTGATCAACATGAGGCTCTTCAAGAAGTTTTCTATACTTGCAACTATATTTATGTTTTTTCCACATTTCTTGCCTTCTCATCTGGTCCTTCACCTTATATTCTCTCTTTTGTTTTTTAGCGCATTCAGTTGCTGCCTAGTTTTTATCTACTTCTGGTTTGATTTCCATTCCTGCTTGATGTTGATATGCTTCTGCTAAATTAAGCAGATATGTCATCTTAGATTTATTTGTTTCATGTTTCAAAACTTTCACTACATTTGTATCTTGTGAGGTCAGTAGATATTTGTGGAGTCCCATGATTGCAGATCTATACATGTAATCAGTTTCAAGGAGGTCCATACCTCCTTCGGAATGGGGAACATATAATCTTGGTATACACTAATTTTTATAAATAATTTGGTGGGCATGAAACATCCTTCGTGTTTTAATATCCAATCTATCCAACACTTTTTGGGGCCAGTCAATTAATCCAAAACTATAAGTTAGAATAGGAAGAGCAAATTAATTCATTGCTTGGATCTTGTTCCTAGATGTCAATGCTGTTTTCAGGATTAATTTAAGTCTTATAAAATATTCCCTACTGAGTTTTATTCACATTTGTTCTTGTTTTATTGCTGGTCCTTCATCAGTTCCCAAGTATTTATACACTCTCTATTGCTCAAGTTATTTTATATCACATTCTTGCCCCAAACTGATGTTTTCCTGGTGCTGCAGTTTTCCTTTTTTAAAGGTTGCTTTTGCACTTTTATCAAGACCAAATGACATTCCAATATCATCTGAAAAAGTTTTGACAACTTGCAGCTGTGCTTTCAGTTCCTCATCTGATTAGCTATACAGCTTTAAATCAAAGAGAAGATGAGAAGTCATTAGATTTTGTTGTTTTCTAGAAGCCAAATTGTAGCCATGGCCTAAGCTGTTAAGTAAACAGCTTAATGGATTAATGGCAAGGCAGAATAGCAACGGTGACTTAGAGTCATCCTGTAATATCCTCCTTTGGATTTTTATCCCAGGGATAATAATCTGTCCTTTATCATGGCTTAATTGCAATGTGGTCTGCCACTGTTTCATGGTTACTGTAATGTAGTCAATCAGTGTAGGGTGTATCTTATACATTTTTAAGTACTCTTTTATCCATGAATGTGGGATACTGCCAAATGCTTTTTTATAGTGAATCCATGCCATACATAGATTCTTCCCCTTCTTACAGTTCTCCACTATAACTTTGTTTAACAACAAATGATCCTTTCTACTGCCATAATTGAGTTTTCTTCTAAATGACTATAAACTCTGTCAGTGTCAGTTCCCGTATATAGTTTATACATCGTCGGAAGACAAGTTATTGGTCTATAATTTTTATGGTAGCTTGCAGGTTCACTTTTAAGTAAGAGCATTGTTTTTCCTGTTGTTAACCAGTGCAGTGTCTGCTCAGGATGTGCATATAAATAGTTCTTAGTCATGGCAAGATCCTCGTGCAAAGAAGTTAATACTTTAATCCAAACGTTAGGTACTGCATCTGAGCCTGGGGTTTTCCAGTTAGAGGCTTTTCTCAACTTTGTTTCAATCTCTCTGCCTGTTATTTCATCCCATTTCATATCCTGTACCTTTAAACTTCTTATTCTTTCTTTTACTTCTTCAATCCAGTTAGCATCTTTGTTATATTCCACAGGATCTTCATAGATACTTCTCCAAAATGTATCTACTTCCTCTTTTTTTTGGTGGTCTTTCAATTCCTTTTACCTTATTTCCCAAATCTCTATAAAACTTTTTTGGGTCATCAATAAATTGCCTATTTTGTGCTTTTCCCTTATATTTATCTTCGTATCTTCTAAGTCTTTCTGCCTGTTTTGAAATTTTTAGCTTATCTCCAATAGTGCATAATAGATCCAGGTCTGTTCTAATACTCCATATTGCTTTAACCACATCTATCTTTCTTTGTATTTTTGTTGATCTGTTCCCTCTTCTATAATCTTCTAACAATGACACTTCTTGTCTTAGCTGCTTTATAGTTTTCTCTATTCAATATTTCCATGATGGTATTCGCTTTTGCCCCCTCTTTTTCCTCGCTACTCTGTGTTCTTGTGGTACAATGTTATCATTTATTAATTTAGCAGAACAGTAAATATATTCTGTTTACTTCTGTTATATCACATGAATATCTATGGACAGTGCTAAATCCTGTGCTCATTTGTTTTATCAAGCTTCTGACTTTTGGGGGTATATTAACCTTCTCACTGATCTTGATATATCTGTCTTTGTCTATTAAATCAAGCAACTCTTCTCTTATCTCATTTTCTTCCATACTGAGAGTACATCCCTTGTTTTCCATTTTCTGTGGGCATTCTATAGAAAGTTCTATAGCATCTTCCTGTGGCACATTCTCTTCAGTTTCATCCTCTGTCATCTGTTGTTCTGTCATATGGGAACTCACTGGCCTATCACTCCTCAACACTGACTGCATCAGAGTTTCCACAGTTTCCTGTTCCGTTCCTTGCTGTCTAGCTTCAATTTAATGTTTATACTGGTTTCCTGTGGAAGGCTCCAAAATATCTTGATATGGCACCTGACCAATTACTTCCTGTTCCACTGGTTTCCCCTTAATTTGGATATCCATTGCTCTATCCTGTTGTGGTGCTTTCTGCATTTGATTTTCTACACTGAATCATTCTCTTTGCAGCTGTTCCATTACCTCCATTTCTATTTCTTTGACTTCTCCATTACTAATCTCTTTTTCCACTTTTCTTCTTAGTCTTCTTATTTTTTGTATTGTAAAGTTTTCCATATCCGGATTCCTTTGCCTATATTTTTCTTCAAATATCTTTGGTGCTGCTCTTTTTGTATTAGTTAGTTTTGCTTTCTCCTTTGCATAAATATTACACCATATTAAATCTCTATTCCTTTCCCATGTCCATATTTCTTCTTCACGTCTCCTGATCTTCTTGCTTTTCCTTATTCTGGGGACTCCATCATGCTGTGATGTAATCTGTTTTAGACCTGCTACATTAAATCCTTCACTTTGTAGGCACTTCATAACTTCAACTTCTATTTCTTTAACTTCTGCTGTCATAATTGTAGAGGCAATCATGAACTTAAATGAGAAAAGTGCTTAGATTTTGGTCAGCAATGCCACAAATTTAAAACGTGGACTCATTTCAAAAGGGATTGCAAGTCTAAAGTGGCACATTCTTTTACTGAAAAAGAGTACCCAAAGAAGCAAATAGATCAGATAGAAAGATGTGAGCAATTTTTCTATGTTGATGGTGTCTCAGTGATTGATGAAACAATTAATACAGTCAACTATTAGTCAACTGGTAGTGTGTCAGCAAAGGGTGAAATATTTTGTACTGCTTGGATTAATGGAAAACCACTGCAGCTTAAAGAAGACACTAGGTCCAAGAGCAATGTTATATTAGCACCAATGTTTGCCAAAGTAAAAGCTGGTGAGAAACTTGATTCAGCAAAATGTGTGAAACTTGTTGCTTATGGTGGTGAAGAGGTTCCAACTGATGGTGCAGTAGTTCTCACATGCCATTCTGCTGGGAACAGCTATGACTTGCAGGTTTACATAGTCAAAAGGCACATGCAGTCATTGGTGATCCTCAGAGATGGTTTGTGAATGGGACTGGTTTCACTTAACAGAGAGATTCATCATATAAATCGGAACACCAACGATAGTTTTACACATAATATTTTTCGTGAATACGCTGACATTTTCAAAGATGAGCTTGGCAAACTACCAGTCACATATTCCATGAAGTTAAGCCATGAAGTAAGCCCTGCTGTCAGACTAGCTAGGAAGGTCCCAGTAGCAATGCAGAGCAAAGTGAAAACAGCACTAGATAAAATGGTGAATTTAGGTGTGATAACTCCAGTAAAAGAACCAACTGAATTACTGTCCTCTATGGCCATAACCATAAGAAATGTTAAGATGATGATATTTGAATATTTATTGATCCCAGAGATTTAAATAAAGCAATTAAAAGCCCTCATCATCTGATGTGCATAGTAGAAGAAGAAGTATCACCTATTATTCCAAATGCCACTGTTTTTTTTTCAGTCTTAGATGCAAAAGGCTCATTTTGGCAAATTTTGCTGGATCACAAATCTTCATTGTTAACTGCTATTGGTACACCATTTGGTAGGTACAGATTCTTAAGAATGTCATTTGGAATAAACTCTGCCAGTGAAGTATTTCAACGTGCGATGGAACAAATATTTTCAGGTTATCTATGTGCTATCATAGTAGACAACATTATTGTAGGGACAATGGTGAAGACAAACATGATAGAAACCTCAAGAAAGTTCTAGACCATGCATGTGAAGTAAATCTTAAACTGAATCCTCAGAAAAATAAATTCAAGCTGAGAGAATTTACTTATCTGGGTCATTTGTTTACCAATTCTGGCTTACAACCAGATCCGTCTAAGCAAGCAACAATTCTTGAGAGGCCAGTTCCAGAACATGTCACCTATTTGCAATGTTTTTGAGGTATGGTCAACTATTTAGGAAAGTTCAGACCAGACTTGAGTGAGTTTTCAGCACCATTACGTAAGCTGACATGCAAAAATATAAACAGGTCCTGGTAAGGAAAACACCAAAGAGCATTTGATGTTCTGAAACAGAAAATTGCCAGTGCAGCCACATTGAGATATTATGATGTTCACAAACCAGTAACTCTTTTATGTAATGCTTCTAAGTATGGTCTTGGTGCAGCATGTCTTCAAGAAGGCATACTAGTAGGCTATGCTGTGACACTGCCAGCACAGCTATCTGGAATTTTGTAAATAATCATATGTCATTTGTGAATATTAACATGATTCATATGCTTGTCTTACAAATGTAAGAGAACTATATGTTATGTGTATATCAATATACTGGTGCAGAAGTGCATGTTGAACTGTATGCTATGTACTGAGCTTCAAGAATATAACCACAGTGTACCCTACTGGAAAAGAACAGAAATGTATATAAACTATATACCTGTGCAAATGTATATTTTAATAGCAGACGCCGGAACATATGGAGTTACCTTGCAAAACTTCAAGAAAATAAGTTGAAAAGTAAAGTGCTTTACAATTGTGTTAAGTCTCATTAAGCAGCCACAATGTCTAGACCTAGATGCTTTCCATTTGTCTTGAAATGGAAATAATTACTAGGTTTCAAATGTAAACGTTTAATTATTTTACGACTTCCATGTTCTGCAATCTTCTGAGAGAGATATATACTTTTCACACAGAGATGTTAAAAATGATGTTAGTTTCTGTTAGCCTGGGAACTGAAGGCAGGTGAGAAAGAGTGATGTCATCCAAGTTAACCCAGCAGTAATATTTATTATTGATTTAAGAACTAGTTCTCTCAGAGAAAGTCTATGCATTTTTTATTTGTCTTTGGAGCTGACAACATCCACTCATCATCATCAACATCTGCACTTGCCTTGCTAATAGTAAGTAACTAGGGTACGGTGATTTCTCTTAAATATAGATAGGAATATAATAAATATTAGTTTATATGTTTTCTGTATTTATTTGAGACTATACTGCAATGTTGTTTTAAAATATTTATTGTGATTCTGAACTCTATAGTTACTGTGTTGTTTGAGTATCATCTTGTTCTTTTATTATTTATTATTAAATATAGTTAACACTTTTAATTGTGGCTGGTTTGTTGAGAGATATTTAAGCTCTTGGAGTACTTGCATATGTATTTGGTGACACTGTACAGGCCACTCCAAAATAGCCTTGAAAGTCTTGGTCACACTTACCATTTGGATAATAGTAACATTACACAGTAAGATTGACCTTCCTTTGGTAAGGGACTTAAAAGTAGTTGATAAGTAGAGGCTGGTGATACCTGGTACTAACTTATAATCTGGGCAGAAGGGGTCATAGCTAGTAAACCTGTGCCAGTGGTTGGACAGAGAGGGTGCTGGAGGTTTTGGCTTGGCCATTCAGCTGAGATCACAACCCTATAGCTGTGTCAGTGGGGAGTCTTATTGGGGATCTGGAGAAAGAGAGAGAAAACAGCCCCAGACTGACTGTGATCTCTGTGTGTTCTTAAGGGAAATTGTACTTTACTGTGTGTGTACTTGTCACCCTCCCATTGTGTACACCCCTCACTGTCACCAGTGATGAGGATTGAGGTTCCTTGATTACTTGTCCAGTGCAGGGGCATCACATATTAATTGTTTGGCAGTGGTGGGATATCCACATCACATATTAATTGGATGACAGTGTTGACTTCGCCACATCACATATTAATTGGTTTGTAGTGGTGTGGATATTGAATTCCTGTAGCCTGTATACAGTAGTCATTGAAGGTGTTTGTACTCTCAATCAGCCATGTAGTAAACATTAAGAGTTCATATCACAATTGTTTTATTTTTTTGTTAGCTTAGTTAGTCAGGGAGAGCAGGCAAGCATGTCATCAGTGGAGTATGGAAAGCTGAAAAGGAGCCAGTTGGCTGAGATGTGCCAGGGTAAAGGACTGGTGCATGCCAACCTGACTAAAGCAGACATGATTGCAGCTTTAGTCACAGCTGCATCACAGAATAGCAACCAGGAGGACAATTAGACTGGCAGTGGAGCTATGAAACTCTCAGAAAATGGACAGCTCAACCTTTCCACAGAGGACCTAAAAACTGTTTGGAGTTAAAGAGACCTGAGTTGGAGGCCAAGCATTTGGAAACAGAAGCAGCAGAGAGACTGAGACATCTGGAGGCTGAGGAGAATGAGAGGCAGAGGCAACATGAAAAGGAGATGTTGACTCTTCGCTAGAGTCATGGAGGTGATGGGGAAAGGAGTAACTGAACCCCAGAAACAACAAAAGTCAGTAAATTCTTCCACAGTTTACAGAGGAGGATAATTTTTATAGTGTCATTCATATGTTTGAGAGGGTATGTAAACATATAATGCAGACCAAGGGCTTTGGATATGGTTCCTGACCCCCTTACTCCATGGTAAAGCTGTAACTGTAATTTCTAAACTGTCTGATACTGATTGCATAAATTATAATACAGTGAAAGTGTGTTTGTTAGAAAGCTATAAGTTAATACTTGAAACTAACAGGAAAATTTTTGAGAGCATAGGCACAAGGTAAATGAAAGTTTGTGTGAATATGTTGCTGAACTAAGCACTTATTTTCATATTTGGGTGAGTGCATGTTAGGTCTCCACTTTTGAAAGGCTGGGCTGCCTTCTGATGAGGGAACAAGCCCTTAGCACTTTGCTTGAGAACATGAGAATCTGGTTAGCTGATAGACAATGCAATACTGCAGATGTGTTGGGGAAGAAGGGAGACCTATACCTAGCAAGCAGGGCATCACTGCACAGGAAAGGGACACCCAGTGCTGCTCATGGGTCTAAGGGAACCCATGGTGGGCAGTCCAGACTGCCCTAACAGAGTCCGCCTGTAGCAGGGGAAGCCACTAGTCCAGGTACATGTCCAGGACCAAGGGTTAAATGTTTTAAATGAAACCAGTGGGAACATGTAGCATATAGATGTCCACAGAGGCAAGGTGGGGAACAAAAGGTGGGAGAGCTAGTAAGTCAGAATGACAAAATGCCAGCAGTAAGTTGTCTCGAGACAACAAGGGTACCAAACTACCAAAATAGGTTATATTCTATCTTAGTAAATGGGCAAGAGGCCATGGCTAAGACAGACACAGCCTCTGACCTAACCATTGTAAAGCCTGCAATGGTTACAGAGGAGCACTACTTGCTTGGGCAGTCTACTCCCGTCAGAGTTTTAGGAAGGACCCCATTCCAAATACCTTTAGCTAGGGTTCACCTTGACTGGGAGGGTGGAAAAAGAAGCAAGCAAGTAGGTGTGTCTCAGGATATCCCTGCTGATGTCCTTATTGAGAATGATTTTGATAATGCAGTACCCTGTGTGCATCCAGTTACATGCAGTCAGGCTTGCAGACAAGCATGTGGATCTGGTAGCCTGCGAGAGACCCAGACAGACCGCACACTTGCAGCTAGGACTGGTGAGGTGGTTACTTCAGGGAGGGAGATACCCTGTAGCAGTGAGACTGAAGATGAGCCACAGTTGCTTGTGGGTACTGATGTTCCCTTGGACAGAGTGACTGCAAGGGCAGAGGTGAGTAGTAGTAGTACCCAGGCTGACAGTGAGCCACCACTGTCAGAGGATGCCAGACTTCCTGTAGAAGGGGAGCTGGAAAGGGATAATAAGAGACAGCTGAGACAGGCTCAGCTCTCAGACCCTACATTACAAGGCCTGAGGCAGGGAGGTAGCTAGTGAGACACCTGATTCTCAAGGAAAGGAAGAACCTGTATACTGTGACAAAGGTTTACTGTATAGAGAGAGAGAGACCACTGGGGGGGGGGGGCTAGAAGGTGAGAGAATACAGTAGTTGGTAGTGCCCAGAGTCTACTGTCTGGCACTTTTAGCCATAACCCATGATATTTCCTTTGCATGGGCATAAAACATACAAAGAGACGTATTATGCAGAACTTCTATTGTCCTGGGATTTCCAGAGAAGTAACAGGGAACTGCAGGACCTGTGAATAGTGCCAAAAGGCAGGCAAGGCAGGAGGCAAGGTGAAAGCTCCTTTGATGCCTTTGCCTGTGATTGTGGAGCCATTTCAGAGGGTAGCTATGGATATTGTGGGGCATCTGAGTACCCCAAGTTCCACAGGGAAAAAGTATATCCTAGTGGTAGTAGATTATGCTAACAGATACCCTGAGGCAGAGTCTCCAGTTTAAGAGGTAGTGGGACAAATATTTTTCCCATCTGTTGTTTGCTTACAGAGAGGTGCCCCAGGAATCCACAAGCTTTTCACCCTTTGAGTTGTAGTATGGGCATAGGGTGAGGGGACCTCTAGATTTGATTCAAGATGAGTGGGAGGGGAGGGTGAGTGCAAATCCCACAAGGCATCTTTTGTGGCATATGTCCTAAACCTCAGGACAAGGCTCAGGGAATTCCTAGGATTGGCCCAGGAGAACCTGGCAGAAGTCCAACAGCAGAAAAAGGTCTGGTATGACAGGAATGCTCGAGCTAGAGAGTATGATCTAGGGCAGCAGGTAATGGTTCTTATTCCTGTCAGACACAACACACTGCAGGCAACTTGGGAGGGACCCTACAAGGTGGTAAGGAATGTCAGTGATGTTAACTACAAGGTAGAACTGCTAGGCTGGAGGCAGGGACACAAACTGTACCATGTCAGCACGGTGAAACCTTCCCATGACAGGGAGGTCCTTGTGCTAAGTATTTGCAGTACAAGGCAGAAGGAGTCTGAGCGGGATCTATGGATTAAGGGAGCCAGCCAGCAAAATGCCAAGTTACTAAAGTGGAGCCTAGGGTTGCAAGCATTAGCAATGCCAAAGAAGATGGGCTGTCAAGATAGGGAATGGGGTAAGGTATTCCCAGATAAGCTCAACCCTCTCAAGCAATGTTTCTCAAGGGTCACTTGAAAAACTAACTTGAGTTTTCCAGTTGGGGAGAAATGTGACACTGCCAGTCCAGCTATCTGGAATTTTGTAAATAATCATATGTCATTTGTGAATATTAATATTATTCATATGCTTGTCTTACAAATATAAGAGAACTATATGTTATGTGTATATTAAACTACATGTGCAGAAGTGTACGTTGAACTGTATATGTACTGAGCTTCAAGAATGTAACCACAGTGTACCCTACTGGAAAAGAATAGAAATGTATATAAACTATATACCTGTGCAAATGTTTTAATAGTAGAAGCTGGAACATACAGAGTTAACTTGCAAAACTTTGAGAAAATAAGTTGAAAAGTAAAGTGTTTTATGATTTTGTTAACTCTCAGTTAGCAGACACAATGTCTAGAGCTAGAGGTTTTCCTATTGTCTTGAAATGACATAATTACTAGGTTCAAATGTAAAAGTGTTTAATTATTTTATGACTTCCATGTTCTGTAAATTTCTCAGAAATATGTACTTGTCACACAGAGATGTTAAAAATTATGTTAGTTTCTGTTAGCCTGGGAACTGAAGGCAGGTGACAAAGAGTGAAGTCATTCAGGCTAACCTAGCAGTAAAATTAAATTGGCCCTAGGTGTGTGTGTGTGTGTGTGTGTGTGTGTGTGTGTGTGTGTGTGTGTGTGTGTGTGTGTGTGTGTGTGTGTGTGTGCCTATGCCTTCTGAAGGCTGGGTGCTTGGCTGGCAACTCAATAGCGTTAAACTCTACTGCCACTTGTTCTGCAGTTATTAATGTAAGAAGTCTCTCAGAGAAAGTCTGTACAATTTGTATTCATCTTTGGATCTGACAACATCCACTCATCATCATCATCTGTACTTGCCTTGCTAATAGTAAGTAACTAGGGTACAGTGAGTTTTTGTAGATATAGATAGGAATATAGTAAAGATTAGTTTAGATGTTTTCTGTATTTATTTGAGACTGTCCTACAATATTGTTTTAAAATATTTTCTGTGATTCTGAACTCTGTTGTTACCATGTTGTTTGAGTATGGTCTTGTTCTTTTTATTATTAAATATATTTAAACCTTTTAATTGTGGCTAGTTTGTTTTGAGATATTTAAACCCTTATAGTACTTGCATATATATTTGGTGACACTATACAGGCCACTCCTAAATAGCATTGAAAGACTTGGTCACACTTACCATTTGGATAATAGTAACATTACACAGTAAGATTGGGCACCCTTTGGCAAGGACCTTAAAAGTAGTTGATAAGTTGTGGCTGGTGGCAGCTGGTACTACCTTATAGTCTGGGCAGAAGGAGGCATAGCTCGTAACATGTGCCAGCCTTTCCCAGGTATGTGTTTCTGTATAAATCAAATCTCAAAGTGTGTATATGTGTGTGTGTGTGTGTGTGTGTGTGTGTGTGTGTGTGTGTGTGTGTGTGTGTGTGTGTGTGTGTGTGTGTGTGTGTGTGTGTGTGTGTGTGTGTGTGTGTGTGTGTGTGCTAGTTACTTGGGCAGGGACACGAAGCACTGGTTGGACAGAGAGGGTGCTGGAGATTTTGGCTTGCCACTCAGCTGAGATCTCAACCTTATAGCTGTGCCAGTGGGAAGTCTTACTGGGGATCTGGAGAAGGAGAGAGAAGCCAGCCCCAGGCTGACTGTGATATCTGCGTGCTAAGGGAAATTGTACTTTACTGTGTGTTTGTACTTGTCATCCTCCTAATATGTACATCCCTCACTGTTGCCAGTGGTGAGGATTAAGGCTTCTTGATTACTGGGCCAGTGCAAGAGCATTACATATGCATCCAGAACTTTAACCCAAACTGAGATGCAGTATGCGCAAATTGATAAAGAGCTTTTGGCAGTAGTGTTTGCGTGTTTGAAGTTCCATGATTATATTTATGGCAAACCTGTTCAAATAGAGACTGATTCCCCAACCTCTAGTGACAATCCTGAAAAAGCCAATACATTCAGCCCCAGCATGTCTGCAATGCATGATGTTAAAATTGCGAAAGTGCAATTTCACTATTGTTTATATAAAAGGCAAATATTTATATCTTGCAGATGCTTTGTCAAGAGTGTCCAGACAAGCAACAGAACAGCATGACAATGAGAAAGCAGACCTTGTAGTCATATGAAGTCAAAAATGTTTTCCTCATCATGTCTTGATGAACTCAGAAATCACACAGCTTTAGACCTTTTTCTTCAGAAAATGAAATATTTTATAAGTCGACGATGGCCAGTGTAACAAACCAGTTTACCACTTGACACTCAAAAGTATTTTCCTTACCGAGACAAGCTCATTATGGAAGATGAAATCATAATGAAAGGTCCAAAAGTGACAATTCTGATAGCATTACAAAAGGAATATATCCAGATTCTGCATCGCTGTCACCCAGGTATTGATTCTACCAAAAGAAGGGCAAGAGGCATAGTATTTTGGCCTTCTATGTCAAAAGATATAGAGAAGGAAACTCTAGCATGCTCTATTTGCAATATTACTAAACCCCACCAACAAAAAGAACACGTCAGCTAAACCAGATTCCTTAATTACCAGTCGATGGTTGCTAATGACATTTTCGAATGGAATGGTCAGCATTGCTTAGGGTTAGCAGACTCTTACTCTAATTGGTTTGAAACTGACCTTCTTCCTAACTTAACATCTAACATTTTCATCACAAAATTGCCGAGAAATTTTTCTGTCCATGGTAGTCCTCACAAAGTGTATCTGACAATGGTACGCAGTTTACGAGTCAGCAGTTCAAGAAATTTGCTGAGTCTTTGGACTTTGTGTGTGTTACTAGTAGTCTTGAGTATCCACAGTCCAATGGATTAGCTGAGCATGCAGCTCAAAGTGTGAAATGTTTGTTAGAGAAATCCCAAGAGAGATGGTACCAATGTTTTTCTTAACCTACTCAATCTCAGAAACATTCCCCCCAGAGATAACTTGCTTGGTTCACCTGCTCAGAAATTAATGTCTAGACAGACAAGAACAACCTTACTGATCAGTAAACAACTATTGATTCCAAATGTTAAGAACAACAGAGTGGTCAAGGCACAACTTTTGAAAAAAAGCCAGTCACAAAAGTTATACTACGATAAATCTACCAAAGCTCATAGACCATTAAGACAAGGAGAGATCGTAAGGAAGCAAACATCTAAAGGATATGACAGAGTGGGTATCATCAAAAGTATTTGTGAAGAACCACGATCTTATATTGTACAATATGAAGGAATAGATTTTAGAAGAAACTGAAGACATATACTTCCAGTTTCTGAAGCAGTGATGAAGCAGATTGCCTGTGCCAAAGACTCTGGTTCTCAGAGTGACCCTATACTTATGGGGGTCGATCATATGAGATTCGAAGTTTTCAGACTTCGAACATATAATATAGACCCATCAGTCATATCTGTCTTCTCTAGCTACCTTTTTTGACCCTTTTACCTTCCTTTTGCATCACTTATTTCTTTCCTCAATATACCTTCTTTTTATGCAAGAAAAACAGGCACCTGTCTCACAAAAAAAAAAAAAATTAGCACACATTCCCCAGCTCCATCCTAGTCATTCATTCCTTAGTTACACACTTTCTGTTTTACCCTCTGCTTGCTTCATCTTTTTTGTCTATTTCCTATACTCTCTTTCTTATACTCTCATTTCCACCCTTTAATCTGAAAAACAAAATAGATAAGCATACCTCAGACATGCTCATCTAAAGCTTGCAAATCACTTAATTTTTTTGATAGTATTGTGTGTAATGAGCCACTAAGGGCACTTTTGATGCCCACGTATAACTGATTAGGACTGGCACAGTTCATTTTATAACAAGTATTAAGCATAACCACTAAAATGCACTATGTATAATGAAATAGTCACGCAAATGAGCAGAGCATGACTGTGCAGCGGTGTGCAGATACAACACAGGGTAAAACTGATGCCTTTTGTGTGACTGCTTCTGTTTCAGCCTATAAATGTGTAAGTGGGGAGGGTTGTATGCTTTTTATCTGTTTCATTCTTTCACACTAGAAGTGTGAAACAATCAGCTACTTCACTGATGGCTTTTATTTTTCACTTCTGCAGCTCAACTTCTAAATGAAGTGCATGCTTTTTGTCTTTTTTTTCTTTCATTCTGTAGCTGACTGGTCACCAACTGCTGTGTGCTTCCATGATACCATTTGCCTCACTGCTTTTGTATGACAGTCTGTAATTAAAATGATTTATACAGTGTAAGTGGGAGTGTTGTCGGTTCATGTCTTAGAAAGGTTGCATAAAGGCACATCATTGTTACAATACAGTGTTTGTTTTGGGTCTATATTATGTGTTCAAAGAGTCTACTCTTCGAACACATAATAATCGACAAATACACAGCGAACGCTGTAAACAGCGAATGGCCATGTCCGTGAATTTTTTGCTCAAGAAATAATTCATGTGGCCATAAAAAAAAAAAACAAACTTTAAAACACTAATCAAGATGGGGCTTCACCCCCCCCCGATGTGGGTGTGTGTGGTCCCCATACACCCCCTAACTAAATATAACAACCCTGAGATCGCTTTACATTGAAGAAAAGGGCAATTCCCAATAACGGCCAACTGAATTTTTTTCCCCGTGGAAAAAATTTGCAATCGTGGACCTTCGTGGCTTACAGCGTTCACTGTGTATTTGTCGGTTATTATGTGTTTGAAGAGTAGACTCTTCGATCACATAATATAGACCCATTTGTTTCCTCACATTTGCATTATAGCACAGGTACAGTGGTCAGAGTCTGCTGATGTCATAATAGCGTTTGTTTACACAATCTCTCCATCAATACACTGAATTAATTTCTGAAGGAAGGATTGGCAGACTTCTACATATGGTTTATAGCTTTTAGATATATTAAAACTACTCTCAAAAGGGATAACTGCAGATTGGTTCTCATAGTTATCAGAATATGAGATAATAAAGATGTAGAGTGGTCTAAGGTCACCTTTCCAGGTCAGACAATATTGCAATTACTAAGAATTTTAAACTTATAGTAACCCAGTGATATACATGCCCAGAAAATACACTTCTAGTCTCTTAGTAAAGGGTCACGACAGTACCAGCAGGTTGTGTCAAAATAAGGGAACATGTTCTTTAGCCAAAATGGCATTTAAAATATTATGTAAACTCTGCCAATTGAAAAAGTGATATTGTTGAGAAATCATGGCATATCTGTATTTCCTCTCAATACCTTTCATCAAGCTGAACCCCAGGTTCTCTTTCCCAAGTCCTTTTAAGTATATTAACTAATTAATATTTCATAAGCTTGACTGACAAGATGTTTAACTAATCACAGAAGTGAAAGGAAAATACTAGATATCCTTAGGGACTTGAGCCCAAAAAGCTACAGCATTCTGTGTCACCGCTACTTGACTAACAAGAGCCTCCAGAAAGATAAGTGCTGAGGTTTTCCTATAGAGTCTTATCCTTTCTGCTAGGAACCCCCCAGTATTGCTTTTAGAATAACTGCCTCACACGCGCACACACACACACACACACACACACACACACACACACACACACACACACACACACACACACACACACAGAAAGCTGTCTGCTTAAGAACTGCTCAACTCACAGAAGTAAAAACAACACAAGCTCTCATTTGTGACTCAAACTCAAGACGTCCTGCATACTGTGCTGGTGTTACTGTCACTTGACCAACAAGAGCCTATAGGCAGATAGGTGTTGAGCTTTCCCTTTAGAGACTTACTCTTTCAGCTAGGAAAAATCCATATTGGTGATCAAAGTCAGATTACAATCACATGCACATACAGAGACAGCCTATTGGACAGGCAGTGTTTGAATCACAGAAATGAAAAGATAATAGTAGCTCTCATTGGTGACTTGAACCCAAGACTTCCAACAAACCATGCCAGTGTGACTGTCACCAGACCAAAAAGAACCTCTGGACAGACAGGTGATCAGTGATGCAGTATTTCTTAAATCCATAATCCAGTGGACCACTTTAGACCTATTTCTCTCCTCAACCATAACCAACTTCAGCCATGTCAAGTAAGGTACCATTTTTTATATTTTAACACATCTTAAACTGGGACATCGAGGAAGTTTTAAAACTCTAAATAGTCCCCAGATCAAAAATTCCCAGCATTTAGTGACTACGATTTTTGCCTGGAAATTGAGCCCAGGACCTTTTGCACTCTGAGCAGTTGTCACTGCCTCTGGTCCAATCCCTGTCCATCCCAGATGGTAATGTGTCTAAGCTCTCAGAAAATCAGTGATTTGTCTTTTCAGCTTTCTGTAATATCTGCTGGTGGAGGAAATTGGAAAGACTGGGGACCACAGAGTACTTCTGGCAATACAAACCTTTACATTACATGGATTTGATGGAAAAAAAATCAAACAATAACTCTTTTCATGAGACAGAATATGAACTACGCTTTTGTGATAAAGCACCACTCTTGTTAACTGGAGAGATGAGGCTAAAAAGCACCCAAGTACTGGAAAACATTGTTTGTTGTCATGAAAGGATAGACTCACTTTTTCCTCTGGCAGAAGATACTTAATGGATAAAGGCATGCTTTTTGCCATAAATTCAACTTTTAACTTGAGAAATATCCGTATATAATTAGATCACACCACATTTCTCCTAAATAGTTCTTGAGGTTCTCTAATAAGACCAAGAAACCATCTGCATAAATTACCACACTATGCTGTTACCCCCCCCCCCACTTTGATCTCCCCTAAATTCCTACCTGTTAAATAAATAACCATAGGTTCTGCATACAATGCAAAATAAATAGGTGAAGTGGAGGAGGTGGAGAGATTACTACCAGTGAATTAAAGTAAATATTCTGCAGAACATTAATTAATGAATCAGGAAGGCAAAGCTTTCCAATATTAGAAACATAAAATCCAATTCCACAAGATCAGAAACTTTTTTTCCAGTTCAGAACTCAGAAGTATGAATTGTCTACCCATAATCACACTCACTATCAGTAGTAAAGTTATTACCATGTTACTCCAGGTTTGCCTTCCCTTGGCTAAACCTATCTGATCTCTATCTACTGGAGCAGGTAAAAAATAAGTTAATTCTAGCTACAATTGACATAAATATTTTGTTGGCATTAAGGACTAAAATATGTTAGTATGATGAGAGGAGATCTGAGTTTTACAGGGCTTTAGAATCACTGAAATTAATACTGTGTTCCAAGTTTCCTTTCCTGCCCCTTGCTGGGTTATCTATTTTATTAGCTTTTATACTGGGTAATAAGTGGAAATCCTGTAGAAATGTGTCTCCTCATTTTTTAACAAACTTCTACTGGAAGGTTATCAAGTCCTAGAGACTTTCTTCATAGAGTACTAAATAATTCCTGCTTTGTTTCCTCAATGCATACAGGGTCAAGACATGCTGAACTTGGGGTAATGTTAACTTAGGTAATGTAATTCAGTTTGAGTAATTTGTTTTCAAAGGCATAGCTTTCTAGCACTCCATTTTAGAAGTACATAACATGAGACAGAGTTCCCTGAAAGTCTCAAGTATCTTGGCTGAAGCTGTTAGTCTGCTGTTTAAGAGTGAATTCCTGATTGTAGTGATAATATGTACAACTAGCTGCTTGTTGCCTCAGCTTTGCTGCCAGAGATTACTGAGCAGACAGAGGATTAGACAAATCTTTAAAACTCATTATCTTGCTTATATAGCCAGTTGTTTGAGCTATCAAATTGTCCAGTTCCTGTGAGTAACCTAACTTCTGAGTCACCTAGTCCTCTCCTATCCTGCCTGAATTAGATTGCTGTTGTCTTAACCAACCATTTAGCTCTGATATCCTTCCCTCCACCTCAATCACTTCCTTGTTGTATATCCTTGAACTGGCAACATCTATGACTGCAAACAAAATATGTAAAATTAACAACAAAATAAACAAAATGGAAGCTGACCAATGTATTACACTGCAAGCTTTATTGATTAATTAACTTAATAGATGTGAATAATAATTAAATAGAGAAAAAAAATAGAAACAAAATAGAAAATAGTAGAAAATATGACCCGACTTGTCGCTTTCGTCCTTGTAATTAAGACTTCATCACAGTGACTCATTGCTCATTTTTCCTTTATATTATGTATACTTTTACTGTTATTTATTGAATTATTTATTTAATAAGTATGAGTTTCAGGGTAAAATTGTTTTTCCATTCAATTTTTATTGTTATATTCAGTGGCAATTTTAACTGTTGAACTATTCATGACTATTTATGATATGGTAAAATGTACAATTTCATTGTGCTCATTTGGTGTATTTAATAGGGTGGAGCAATGTGTGGCTTTACTATGATGAAGCCTTGTAATTATCAGGATGAAAGCACTAAGTCAGGTAATTTTTTTCTATTTTTTTACTTTTTTTCTATTTTATTATTATTTACATCTGTTAAGTTAATTAATCAATAACGTTTGCGGTGTAGCCAATTGGTCTGCTTCCATTTTGTTTTATCAACCTCTATGACTCCTTAATTTTATCCCATCTAAAAAGGGTGTCAGTGTTTTTATTTATAGTACTGAGAAGATTTCTTAATATACTTTCTAGACCCAGTGATTGAATTCCCCTTTCCCCACAATAAGCCCCATTCAATCTGCTGCATCTAGGCTCATGTAAATGCGTTGTAGTCATTAATGTACTAATGTCATGGTCCAATAAAGCTATCACTCCAGATGATCAATACTTAAATAAGCACGCATGCTGTTTGGTTACAACTATCTTATCAGTCCTTGAAAGGCTGTTGAATCTGTACAAATACATGTATATTTTGGACCCTCCTTTTATATACCCATGATTTTCTTGTTAGCTAAGTATTTTGCTAAACATTTACTAAAAAAAGGTACTACTGTTCTAGGTCCTAACTGAGAATTATTGTATAATAATATGATATTCCAATCACAAGCCTATATTGTACAGACTTTCCTAAATGCTGTCCAGTCCCACAGAATTGGTGTAACCTCTTCTCTTGCTTTCCATGAGGGAAGGTATTCTTATAATATGGTTACTCTAATACTGTCCAAACACCCTTTACATGCAACATATTGTCAATACTTATCAGCCACAACTGCAAAATTTCAATACACCAACACTCTCCTGAGAAAGATACACACTTCCATGTGCTTTTCTGTTGTACATCAGGAATAAAAAAGCTTTCTGTACTAAGTCTTCATTAATTTGCTTTGTTCCTGCAATTCTAAATGAATTAACTGAAAGAGCAAGAAATAAATCTGGTTTAAAATGTTTTATATATCTAAGCACCTTAGCTCATTTTACTGGCGAGTGTATTAACATTGCAAGTACTATTTTATGCCATCTAAGGGGAAGAGTATTATTTCAAAGATAATTTAATATAACTTTTTCGATCCCAAGACAACATAACCTCTAATGACGTATATCGGAATAACATACTTCTGACATAAGCAAATTGATCCAGCAGCCTTTGAATTATTTGAAAACTCTTGTGCTTGATATAAAGTTCTAACAGACAACATTTTACACTGAAAGGGTCTTCTACTTGTGTGTATTTTATTCTGTACCTGTTTTGTGAAATGAAGACTAGAGGAGCATAGAAACAAGGGTCACAACAGGAGACATGATTTCAGGCTGCATATTATCACAAAAGACCCAGGAAAGGAAACTAGAGCTGTCCCTCAACCATTGTCTCTCCATATATGTTTGAATAGTCCTCTAAGTCCACAAAAAAGTGTTTGAAATAGTCCCATATAATGGTGCTACCTCACTGTTTGCAGCATCTGTTTCCTGGTATGATGTCTATGTAGGACAGTATGATATGAGTCACTTTTCTCAATAACTTATTCAAAAAACTAAATCCTTTTTACCAGATTTGCCTGCTAGCCTACCAGTTATCTGCTTTTTCTAGTTTTCCTTGGAGCCAGTCAGCTAGATACCTTACTGTCATGTTTAGAGATCTACTGCCATAGGGCAGTGAGTAACAGAACATGGTGATATGTATAGCAGGCATTACACATGCTGACCATGACATAACACTAGTTTTTGGGTTAACATTCATAGGTTTATAGGTAATTCCACAAGCATATGACTCAGTAGCTTTCTAGGAATGTGATGGCTATATTACTTACTCTGTTACTCTGTTGAAACTTATTTTTGTCAATGTATTCGTCCATGTCCTGTTTAAAAAAAAATCAAGTTCCATGAGACTGGACAGTATACCTGGTGATTTCTGACAGAGGTTCATAGAAATATAAATTCCTATCAGTTGCATTAAAATTGTAGCACACGTGGAGATGTCAATAACCCCTGCCGACAGGCTGCAATGGTGTCACTTTACAAAGAGGCAGAAATGGGAGACTCAAAAAGTTTTGAAAGTATCACCAACAGACCCGACCAGCATTCTACATATAATCATGGAGACAACGATAGCTGAGCTTATCCATAATGACACAATGGATTTTGAGAGGCTCTGACTTTAAAAAGACTGACGCACAGATTCAAAGCTGTGTGTCTACAAACCTTAACTCCATTGAAACAGCATCTGTCAAATAAGGCATTGCTTACTAACCTTGAAAACAAAGCAACTTTTCCCCTTCACTTAAAAAAATGTGTAAAAAGACTTAGTAACACAGGTAGTCTTCTTTTCTGAGAAATGTTCAATTAAATATTACTAAGAAGTGAATTTCAATTCAGTCCATGTTGTCTGTTATTTTTTAGGTTAGAAACAGAAAATAGAATAAAATCTAAGAAACTTGGAAGCACCTAGGGACTTGAAGGTTTACCTGCTAAAGCTTACAAGTGAAAGAAAACAAATCTTCTCTCTAAGCTAAAGCAGTTCACTCAAATAAGTAGACAAGGTGTTACCCTATTTCCTTCTGCCATACAATTCCTTCTGTAGTTCAAAAAACCTACAAAAACATCTTAGAGAAGCCGACTGCCATACTGAATATTGTTATAAAGATATACATCAGTATGAGCTAAATTCCCAATCATGTATTACCAGGTCTAATTCACTAAGAGAATTTGGTTTTGCATTGGGACGACAGACAGAAGGAACATTCAGATAAATTAAAGATATTATATACAGAAGTCACCTGATCAAAACACCCTCACTCTGGATATAGAAAAAGCACATGACCACTTCTCTGGCCTTTCTTATTGGTAATTTTATAGTATTTAAAAGTTTCCATTGAGACTAATAAACAAATTAAGGCACTTTGGTCAAATCTGCTGTGATTATGTTAAACATGATGACTTCTTAGGAGAATAAGATACTAGGTGTAGCTGTTCATTTCACTATGAGGCACTCTCTAGTCTTCAAAGGACTATTGGCAGTTTCCAATATGCATTACATTGTAATGCAGGGCATACTAAGAAAGCAACAAGATATTTCCAGAATGATATCATATAGAGATGATGTTGTTGTGTCTTTTGGCTTATCCTGGTTAGGGGTCGCCACAGCGGAACTCCGGTCCTGTAATGTTTTGGTAGTGAATTTTTATGTGCCGAGTTACCAGTCCTGATGCACAGCCTTCAATGAAGGCACGCCCATTCACGCATGCCTCCACATAGAAGATGCTCTAGCTGAGAATCGAACGTAACAACATCTTACTGTGAGGCGACAACGCTACCACAGCACCACTACCGCGGGTATCATATAGAGATGATTTTTTTTTTTATTTAATTTATTTATTTAACATTTGTTGACTGGGAAAGTCCGACTAGGTTCCACAGTGCCTGTTTTCAGTGGAGGCCCGGGGAGAAATGCTCCAGATACATGTCTTTGGAATAATCTATAATAATACATGTCTTTGATAATTCTTTTAATTCTTTTAACCACTAAATTTCTCTCTCTCTCTCTCTCTCTCTCTCTCTCTCTCTCTCTCTCTTCCTCTCTAATTTGAGATTGAATTAGTCATAATGTTCTTTATACAGGTTTTAAAATAAAGTAAAATAAGATGTATTTTTTTTTCACATCAAAGTCTTATATAACTGAAATCTTTAATTCCTTCAATAATATTCTGCTAAGATGCCTTAAAATATGTTTAAATGAACATTTGGAAAACTCAGCAACAGGAACTTTGATTAGATTTCCAGTTTTTAAATAAATTATTTCTTGTCCCTTCTATAGTTAAAAGACCATGAGTGATAAAATGTTATTTTGTTTAGGCTATTACACCTATTCTGATGACATATGCCTTTTCAAAGTATGTACACTATAAAACTTGGCATACTGAAATTAAATAATTTCTCTAACTTAAAATGCATTCCCAGATATTTTAACTTACTAAATGCAGACAAAAGTAATGAGCGTCTGAAGTCCTACCATTTTATTTTTACCAATTAGTTGCAAAATGTTGTTTATAGTAAAAAAACTGAACTCAGGTTATAATGGAAGTCTGTCTAGCTCCTGAACCAATAAATGAACAAAAAAAATCATAAGGGAGTCCCACACATTGAGGCTTGTTCATAATATTCCATGCCAAGCCTATTTAGCTAAACAAAATCTGGCAATTAATGTGGACAAATATACCTCACACATAGATAAAGTGCATGTTAGAAAATGACACATACAGGAAAGAATACATTTGGATTGTTCTGTTTTGGTGATGAAGCTACAAGTCTGTAATATATTTGGAAAATCCTATGCAATGTGGGTTTATAGCTGCAGATGCTCAGATAAGAAAAGATAAATAAACATCTAGGATAAATAGAACTATATATAGTCAGGTTAGTGCATTTCTCACTGAAATGAAAGCTGGCTATTAGTGAAAGAAAGTAACCCTTCTGCAAAATGATATTTAATTAAAGGAACATTGTAAATGACTTAATCGCTGGACATTTTTATCTTATATTTGTACCTCTTTTGTTCACTAGATCAAAGTTGTATCTTCCTTATACAGATCTGCTTGGTCTGCTGAATTAAGAACATATAAATGTATGGCAGATGGGATGCTACATACCAACTGTTTGGGTTCTTAGAGTTAGGTATTCACATTACTGGGAAAGTTTCACATGCAAATATGCCACAAATGGTCTGTTTCTTCTTTATGTCTCAGTAAAATCCAAAGAACTGTGAAAGTGCTTGCTTGAGGGCATACAGTGTTACTTTTTACATGCTACTGCAAATTTTTGTATTCTTGTCTTAAAATAAAACAGAAATAACAACAACCATTAGATGTCACCAGCATCATCTTTCATCTAGTCATAGCCACACCGACTAATGCACCCAAGGACAGACATATTGTGAAGGGCAATCTAAACAAATATTCCTGATAACAGTGGCTTTTGAAATGAGTACTGTAGAAAACAGTTTGGTATAGTCCCTCAAATGAGTCATGCAGTTAGTATTACATAGAGTTCATTCACCGTCAGTTAAACAACAAAGCAAATGACTGGATATATTTGTGGAATAAGTGTTCTGTTTATAATACTAAAAGCTGAAATAAACAGTTAAATAAATATGCTCTTAAGAAATAATTTTTAGTCTTTGTTTTATGTCATCTTATCCATGTCACACTCTCTCCCAGCTGTAGTCTTTCTCCCCCTTTATTCTGTTTTGTGATTGCTGATATCAAATAAAACGTTCTTATGGTTACATCTGTATGCAAAATACTGTGAAAGCAACATAAATAAAGTAAAACATGAAAATACTGTAACATTAATTTGCAATTATATTTGTCCATTTATGCAAGAATACTTTAATACCTCCTTCTACATGGATAAAAAACAAAAGAAAAATCTAGCAAGGCTAGACTTTCCACTGTGTGATTCCTTAAAACTCTTGTATTAGTGGCAGCATGGGATATATGTAAATAATTATTTAAGGACATCTGGTGTTTCTGCTACATGGCAATTCTGAATGTCCATGACTTCTTTCTCTTTAAGTCTATTTATGGACAACTTTAGGTCAATAAAGCTACACCCCAGTATTTATGGATATGCATGTTTCGGCCTTCTTATGGCATCATCAGCGCAGCATAATTAGAATGTTTGGCTAACCTTTAAAAATGCAGAGTTGTCATACCCACCTAATATCCATAGCCATTAGGGTGTCCACAGCTAGTGGGGGTTGGCTTTATCAGCCTGAATTTGTCCATAAATAGACTTAAAAAGAAAAAAGTCATGGACATTCAGAATTTCTTTTTTGCTGAAACACCTGATATCCTTAAAGAGTCATTTACATATATCCCATGTTGCCTATAATACAAGAGGTTTAAGGAATCACACGGTGGAAAGTCTAGCCTTGTTAGATTTTACTTTTTGTTTTTTACTGATTTTTTTTCTGTCTGACCTTTTTGCTTATTGTTTTGGTTACCACATGGATAACATTATTTTAAGTTGTTTAAGTTTTTACATATGAGCCAATAAATTAGATTTTTTAAAGTAGCTAAATAAAATGAAGCCATTCAGAGTGTTGTGCAACATGGCTAGCTTGTGGAGGCTGTATTTAAAAGTGATACAGCAACAGAATAGCTGAAACAAGTCTCCTACTACCTGCACAAGGTCAAATTACAAACAGATTATTTGACTTGGTTATGCTATCTTTGTGCCTTATAACTTTTTTCCACATATGAGGGACTCTCTAATTTGATATGCTCCCCAGCTTGATTGGACTGTCCATGAAATCATTCTTTGGAACCATGAAACAAAACAAGCATTCATGAATGTGTAAGTAGTCATCAGTGTTCGGAAAGTCAGAGATTCATTTTTATATCATTTAAGTCACTTGTGTTGTTGTGTAGGTATTGATTTTAAGAACTGTGAGTTTTAGATGTATTAAACAGTTGGTTTTTTTTTATTTTAATGCAGTACTTACTGAGTTACTGTAGTCGCCTTAAAATAGTCTTCAATCTATGGGTCTGACCATAGTTAGAAAATTGTTTGCCATTTTCAAACACTAACATTCTTTGTACCCACTTTACATATTGGCATTTCTTTAAACTTTTGACAGTTTTATAAGAGTTTCGTTTATTTACTCATTTCCTTTTTATAGACACATTTGTACTGTTTTCTTGTTTTAAATTAGGCAGAATTTGTTTGGTTTGTCTACATTGGGAGATCTTATCTGCTTAACTATAGTGTTTCCTAACTTAACTGACTGTACTTCTTTCCTAGAGTGTTACATTTTTCCATCTATAATACATTGTCATACAACGCTGGTTTTCAGTTAAAGCAGTTTTGTTGTAATTTTTTTGTAATATGTAGCATCTTATGGAGATTTTCCCTTAATTGTTGGCATGTCTTTTGCAAAAAGTATCTTAACCTACTGTGACATGTAGGGTTTTACTTTTAATTTCAGCTGCAGAAATGTACTTTTCCAGTTTTTCTTGGTGCTATCTTTCCTTTAGTTCAAATACAACAATAACCTACGTTGCAGTTGCATCCAACATGGATTATGTAAGTTGTATAGTTACTACTTACATTCATTGGAGACATAGGAAGTGATTTAACATAATGACTAAAAGAGAACTCTAGTCAATTATATCCTAAGGAAGGGATCTTTGGCAGCACTGTACATCATGTAGGTATAACTTGCTTCGGTATGTATGGGAATTCTGTGGATATGCACTGACAGAATCCTAAAATTAAAAAAAAAAAACTTTCAAAATAGTCTAATAGGAAATTCATTTATCTTTCTCAAAGTATAAATACAATTTGCCATAAGTAATTAAATATTTCATACTATTACTTAAATAACCAGTGCAACTGGATGTACAATGTACAACACAAAAGTAACCAATACAGTTAAGATAGAAGAAAATCAGATTTTAGCAGTTACAAATGTTACTAGTCTGATTTCTTAATTAAATGTGCAGATGCATAAAAGTTGCACATGCTCAAACTTTTGCCAGGTTTAAGGCACGCTATGTAAATTACTTAACTGTTTTCTACCTGGTGTGTTAAAGCCTTGCCAGATATTTTAGAAAATGGTTGCTTTAAGTGGTGTTTACTTTGCCTTATGTTTTCTAACCATATCGATATATATTCTCAAAAGAATGTAGTTCTCTGGTTGAGTGCTATGTGGTCATCAGGGTTAAAAATTTCACATTAAACACGAGTGCTCAAGATGACTCTGATTTTGTTGGCCTGTATGATTGTAACACTAGTACAAATAACAACTGCTTCAGTACATAAGGATGATGACACTCAAGGTTCCTCCATAATAGTTAAACTGACCTTTATAAACACATAAGAAAAGCATCTCAAATCGGTTCTTTTCACAGGCAAAATTGCTAAATACGACAGTATACCCCTCCCTCCCTTAAAAAGAAAGAGGAATATCTCAAAAAAATGTTGCAATAATATACAGCAAAATAAAAAAGGGAGCTCTATGCCAAAAACCTACATGAGATTAAGCAACAATGAATGATTATGTTTGCTCTAGTCTGATGAAATCTTTTTGTTGACAAAAACGCTTAGTATAGTCCATTTTTAAGTACACATCTTTATGTTTAAAGTGAGCTGCTCCCTCTCTTTTCAGCATATTTATTTGTTTAACCTGAGTTTTATGATTTTTTTAAGCACCTTTATTGACATCACTTGTGACATAGGCAAATTTACATTTATGTAAAAGTAATCAAACTGTATTAACAAGTTCACATTTACAAACATACTTCACATACATTGCTATATATCATACAACCTAAGCAACATTATATAAATGATTCTATTCCTGTCCTTTTTTAAACAAGAAACATCTTTATTAAACCATCATTTATGACATCCTGCAACTATTGCTTCCAGTGTTAATACAGATAGCAGACTCATAAGGAGCAGTCTGATAGGGAGACTCAATACGTTATTAACTGAGGATTGATTATTATCAATTACAAACCCCTGTCTTTGGTGGTTGAGCTTCCTGAATATCAGGCAATCTATTATAACTGTAGTGAAGTCACAGAACCTACAGTCTGGTGGTAATTATGACATGTATTAACAATCTCAGCAGATTAACCTTTGATCAGAGAAGCCTGACATACACTGACATACTGCATTCTGCTGAGGAAAAGTACTTCTAAGTCATGCTGACTGATATTCCGCTTTCAGACTCATTGGCACATTATCAGCAAGGGCAGCCTTGCTTACTTTGCTGTTGGCTGTAATACTATGCCTATGTTTTTATTTTGTTTTAGATTTTGTTTACTAGGGTATTACACTGATCCATCTTGAACATTTACAGGTACAATGTAGGTGAATACATTCACAAAAACACAATAAAATTAATTTTTATAGTACATAGTTGCATTACTAAATACAAAAATATTTATAACCTAATTGTATAATAGTTTGTGAACACAGCTAATAATAAAATGTCAGAGTAACTTGTCACAAGATAAAATTCAGTTAAAGAGATTATAACTAAAGAAAGTAGGAGGTAAGCAAGTCAAAAACTAAAGCAAGCAAAGGGTTTATTACTGTTACCTTTTGGGAAAAACTAGTAGAAAAACTGAAATTCTTCAGTTTATTTATTTATTTTATTTATCCTTTGTTGACTGAGTTAGTCCCACTAGGATAGTAGCCTCTTTTCTGTGGAGATCCAAGGTGGTATTTACACTACTAGTGGAAATTTGTCCAGGGCATTGGGGAACCACCCCTACTCTTTTCAATAAGTGCCATGGGATCTTTTACATCCACCTCAGATACTACCATCTCAGTCAGATGGGGCCTTGGTTTAATGTCTCATCTGAAGGTTGGATGGAGGAATTCTTTGTTCTTTGTAACATAGGTAATAACATTTTGGCTACAAATTGACCAGGCTGATAAAGCATTTCTCAGTTCCAAGTCCTCTTCCACTAGTATTAATTAAGGAGGTCACTATAAGTGTTTCAGAATCTTACACTGCAATGCAAGAAGTTTAAACAAGATTACATAATATGAATCTCTAAGATACTGTCTTATGAAAGAAAGGTGGGGTTCAAGAAGGATTTATTTGTTTGTTTGGTTGGTCGGTTGGATGGTTGTTGGCTAATTTGTTTTTTTTTTTTTTTTTTGCTTGTTTGTTGACCAGAGTAAAGCACTGAGTGATCCCACTGAACCATTTTCAGACTCAGTCTGAGGTTTACAGCCAAAAATGCACACAGCCAACAAATTTCACAAGCACTTACACATCAAAGTATGTGCTGGGTATTTATAATTAGTAAGTCTTTTACAAACAGGTATTTACAATATGTAGCACATCTGTAGTTAAAAGTATATCCTAGACAGATGATTGTAATGTGTGATGCAGTCATCAGGTCTGAGATATAGAGATAATAAAGGTAAAACAATGCAAGTAAGAACTGGTATAAGAGAACTGAAGAAGGGTTATGTTGACACCAAGAGAATGGGTTTTTTACCTTGAGAAAAACAGTGATGTAGACTAAAGGCAGTCATTCCATCTTTGGTAGTTAATGTGTAATCTGTTCATTTCTTAACAGAACTAAGGTAGCTAAAGCTAGCTGATACAACAGAAGGAATATATGTTGCTCTATATGACTTGAAAACAATTCTTTTTTTAACCAAATATAGAATGCCACTGAACTGAAACATCAAACATGTCTTAACAACACAATCCAAATTAAATTAACAGCATAAATATATTAACCACAAAAAGCACATATTTCTTACTGTAACATAAATGGCTTGAACCCTATACAATCCAAGAAGAAGAACAAATGATTATTCTAAACAAATAGAATAAGCCCTGTTAGCATTACCAAAATCAATTAAAACAGTTGACAATGTACCCAAATCCAAAATGAGGAATAAAAATTTTATTGATTAAATATTCAATGATACTATAGCTGCAGCAGGGCTAGCCAACTGGCGATGTAAACCTTGGCTCTAGATGATTGTCACTGCTGAAATGACAATCTGACCCAATGTAAAGAATGGGAAAAATAAGTTGTGGATGGATGGATGGATGGATGGATACAGATATATTACAGGAGAAACAAGTTTAACAAAGTAGGTTGTGAGTACTATCTGAGCCTATATACCCTAATGTAAATGATCTGGTCTCAAGTTTTCTTTGCCTAACTGATCCAACAACCTTCATGTCTCATCTAGATTACAGTTATGAGGGGAATTGTTCCTTAGAACTCTCTAAATCTTCTTGAAAGAGTGATTACTAGTTGCAATTAATTTACTTTTCATTTCTATTGCACTTTCTAAACTTACCTTTGATTGCTTTCATGCATTTACAAACTTGGAGGCAACAGCATCTTTTGTTCCTAGGGAAACTAGATAACTTTTGTCCCCTACTTATCAACCATAAAGGAGTTATAACTTTACAGGGGATAGGGCAAGAAACTGTACCAGATACTAGTTCTGGTATATGCATTTATTGAAAGCATACCTCTTAACTGCCAGAGGTTTGCAGAATGTTCACATTTTACCTTATATTTTGATCTGTTCCATGTAACATGCGTGGTTTTCTGGCAAATCATTGAGGATTGCCATCACTAAATGACAGACATTTGAGTTTCAGACTTCTCACCCTTCAGAAAATGCATGCTAATGCAAAAAGTGTTATTCTAGCATTTTTTTAAGTTTATAAGAACAATATTTAGAATTTGTTACTAGTTTTGGCACTTTGCCCCCCCCTCCCCCCCATTAGTTTTGGCTTTGTCCAGAATTCCTGAGAGTAAATTTGGTGGGAGTTTCAGAATTTATGAAAGATGCTGTTTAATTGTGCACACAAGTGTCGCAATGGCCCAAAGAAGCATAGTGAAAATTTAGACTGTGCTTAGACATCCATTACCCATCATGAATCATCAGTGCCTGTACTTCCTAGAGTGACAGAGTACATCTTAGTGAATGTAGATTTGCTAACATATGTGAAACTGCAGAGACTCCCCCTCCACAGGGAGCTGATTGCAGAACCTGAAAATGTTATTATAAACCTTATTTTCCCAACATAATGCTAACATGGTGCACCAACAATTAGGTGTACACATCAAGAAATCTGAAGAATTTAAGTTCAGTGCATTTTTGCAACTGTTCTATAGCAGACATGCATTCTACAGCAATCAGCTTCCTTACATCTGAAGAAAGAATGGCATGTCAAATCTGAAGATTTGCCAAATAAGTTGCTATAGAAGTTCATAGTTCTCTAGTAGACATGTTACCATCTGAACATCCAGCAGCTGTAGTATGTCTGCCAATGTTATAGGTCCTGTGTTGCCTCACTATGAGTGATGTCATTTTTACCTCCAGTCATTACAAGTTGTTCCTATAGTTGGATAGAAAGGTCTAAGGGAGTTAGTCTGCCAATCTGTTTCTTCAGCAGTTTCAGTGCAATACACAGGGCTTTGGTGTTGTGTTCAATCTTTCAAGATGGAGGAAAAAGAGCATGTCTATCATATTAATTCCTCATTGGATGTACCCCCATGTTGGCAGTCTTTGGTATCAAGTATAATGGAGGGTTACCTAATTAACCCCTATGAAGTTCCGTAGGATAAAAGCCTGCTGAGTAAATCTTTCAGTCCTACAAACCCAGGTTCCTTATATGATCCTAGTACCTGACAATGTACATTTGCCATTTTACCTCCTTCCACAAACTGCACTGCTTGCTTCTAGATTTCTTTGAACCAATGCCATTAGGGATGTGTTGACGTATGTGAGAAAGCATGGCCACAAACATAATACTGATACCTGTTATCTTACCTGACACTGATAAATGTAACCTGGCCTATGTGTGAACCCAAACAAAAAATGCCACTCATAATGACCTAAAGTTTGCCTTAGTCACATTGGTGATCAAGTTGTACAGATAAATACCCAGGTACTTTAGGAGCTGCAGGATTCTACAAAAATAGAAGCTTCAAATTTAAAGTTTTAAGATATGTGTAAGTATCACTGATTGGGGACAGAGCCAGAAAAAGTCTGAATTTGTTAAAACTTTTTGTCCTCTGGGTTATACTATCATAATTTGGCTGCTGTAATACATGTGTAGGTGAGGGGGATCAAAAGATTTGAGGCTTGTCATAGGTAATTCAAAAAAGTGGGATTAAAGATTTCCAAAGTCTGTGAGTACACTGACCAATGGATCGTCCCAATGTTTGGTTTTCTGCAACAACATGACCAGACTCAATGGATTGTCTAGCTATGAACCTTGCCTGTTAACAGTCCTACCAGACTATGCAGATGTTATTGTAGTTTCCTTGTCCATTTCTGGGTCATGAGTTTTGCTTCAAAATGAATGAAATGGGCCTATAGTTACTTACTTTCTGTGGGCCTTGCCAAGCTTGAGGAACAATATGACCACAAACTGGCTAGATTTTGGAGTGGGTCTTCCTGATTCACTGATACAGATTATTTTTGGCAGTGCATAGGATCAGGAAAATGGATTGTATACTTCAGATTAAGACCATCCCGAAACAGCTGTTTTAGTACTATAACAGCCTTTCCATTTCTCATCTTTTTAATAGATAAATCAAAAATCTAATAGGCTTACCTTTTGCAGCTCAAGATTTTGTTGCAGTTCTGTATAACATCTCATCTCTAAATTTTTTCTCCAGAGCTAATCTTGTTTACCATTTTTATATGTTTTGATGTGGCCAGCATTCTTGCAATGAGAGGCCAAACACTTTTTTTGTACTAACTGCACTTCTTCACCAGTTCTCTTATGTACTTCACCATATTACTACAGAGTCATATTTTAGGAGGTTTGCAGTAAGGTTGGATTTCCTGTTTCAAGCATTTCCATCCTACTTAAATGGACATTATGGACCAGATTCAATAAAACAAAATCTCAGTGTCAGAATAGTGCAGCAGTTTCTGCATGGAATATGGCCGCCGAGTGATCCAGTAAACAAGGCTGGGAGTGTGCACGAGCCTGTCAGCAGTATTCTGGCACAGACACCACTGAATAATGCTAATTACCTCATTTGCTGGTGAAAACCATGCAAATGAGGTGAATTAACAATTCAGTAAGCAGGCAGGCATCCGTATCAGAGCAGTGTCCATTGCAGAAATGTATTCTGTTACTGTGTACATTTCTACAAAAATCAAAACGGGGGCATGACAGCTCAAAGTAAAGCATGTATTATGACAATTAGGTGTGCCAATGGCCAGAAATTTGGCCATTGGCATGGAAAACAGTTGCAAAATTATGAAAATCAAAGCTTTTTTTGGCCAATTTCTATCATTTAAACAGCACAGTGGCTCTCAAACAAGATCATGCAGAAAATAGGAAAAAAAAATGTAAAAAGAGAATTGTAAGTGAAATCTGCATTTTGCCATTGCAGTGGATAGCGTGCAGAACCAAAACAATAACAGGTAACACTGGTTGCTAAGGAGCTAGGCTCCGGTGTAGTGGTATAACAAGGGACAAAGGCAGTGGGGTATGCAAATGAGCTAAATGTATTGAATAGCAAAATGGGAGACTGTGTCAACCTGCACCTAACCGTGTAGGAGCTATAATGCTGCAGTGTAAGCAGGAGAAGCAGCTGACATGAAAAGGGGGTGTGTCATGCTTGGTGTAAGCAAATTGGAGCTCTTCTGCCCGTATCTGCACTCAGCTAAGCACAGCTAAGCAAAGGGGTGTGTCTGAGCTAGTTCAAGAAATGCTGAGCGTGTTCATGTCTCTGGCATGGTCCTTTCTACTCAAAACTGTTTACTATAGCTGCAGGGGTTTGCGCAGCATGCCTCAGGGCTTAAACACAATGGAAATACAAAAAAAAAAAAACAACAGGAACTAGCAGAAGTGTTTACATATGAGCAGCGGGTGTGTGCTGCACATATGTAAACCCCACATCTGGGACTTAACGGGCATAAATGGGAAGGAAAAAAAACTGGGAAATAGCAGAATAAAGGCACTCAAGTACTAATAATATAGCTAAGAAGTGGAATGTATCATAGTCAGCTACTCACACAGGCAGCATCTGCAGCACACCAGTATAACCTATGCAAATACCTTTCAGTCTGCTTTTTCCCACAAATTCTGCACCATTGGTGTACACACTCAGGGGAATTTTAAGTGACAAAATGTTATGGGCTGCTGTCACTTTGATACATCAGTATGTGTCAGAGGCTGAGGGCAGTGAGAAGGATAATGCTCTCAACCATCCCAGACTGAGGAGGAGGAGAAAAGTGTTCAGATCCAGGATAACCTACTAGGAGCTACATGATGTGGAGATACTAGAGCACTACAGGGCAGACAGGGACTTACTTCAGCAACTCAGTGAGCTGTGGCAGGCTCACCTCAGACCCAGAGCCAACAGAGGGGAACCCATCCCAGTTAAAACTAAGGTATGTGTTGTCTTAAGAATACTAGCTACAGGTACCTTCCAAAGACCTACTGGGGACATCATGGGGGTCTCACAGGTGTCTGCATCCAGGGTACTCCACCATTTCGTGGATGTCATGCTAACACATGCCTGTGAGCACATATACTTCCCCAGCACCTGTGAGGAGAGGACCAGCAATATGTGTCTCTTCCACCATGTAGCAGACTACCAAGAGGTACTGGGTGTCATAGACTGCATGCACATCCACATTAAGGCTCCACCCAGTGAAGAGGGTAGAGTCTATGTCAACTGCAAGGGCTATCACTCCATCAACTGCCAGGTCGTGTGCAATGCCCAGGGCATTATCATGAATGCGTGTGCTGGCAGCCCTGTTAGTTATCATGACTCCCATATCTGGCATGCCTCACAGCTGTACCAGGCATTTGCCAAGGGGACATCCCATATGGCCATCTGGTGGGGGATGCTGGCTAATGCATTGGAGCCATGGATGATAACACTCATCAGAAATGCACACATACACACTGAAGAATGCCATAATGAGGCACATGCACAAACCAGGAACATTATAGAGTGTGTGTTTGGGATGCACAAAACACGGTTCCACTGCCTCAACATATCTGGTGGAGCTCTGCAGTACTCTCCAGTCACATGTGCACACATGCTCATAGTATGTGCCATGCTACACAATATGATCCTGTGGGAACAGCTGCAGCAGGAACATCACAGGGAAGGTCCACACAGCCCCCTACCATTGCCAAGGCCCCAACAGGCACAAGAGGACTCGGAGGAGGAACCCCCTGAGCCTGCTTCTGTAGGCAGAGGGAGGCATGCCCAATATGCCCAGACCTTGGCAAAGAGGCAATGCATAGCACGCACACTGATACTTGTAGGGACCCAGTGATTGACACCTCTCTCTGACTCACACACACAGTAAAATGGATGCCACATACATCACTCTATCTGTACCTTACCATGTATAGGCTGTGTACTGCATGCATCTGACAGAGCCAGCCCTCAAGCACCATCCTCACAACTGCTACAGGAACAAGATAAGTCACTCTTCTAAACAATAAATGAATGGAGTAATATGTTGTGTTAGCATAGCTATGGTATTGCTGCACGCATGCAAGGGAATGGGGTGGCCTACTGGGATTGCAGCAGACAACCGACAGTTATGTGGGACAACAGGAAATGTCTGCCCAATACTGGCTTATCCAGAGAATGCAGTACTCCCCTAGGTGACAGTTCTCAGTACAGTATATGTGGGGGACTAACAAACTGGGGGGGTCACAGGTCACATGCATGGATGTCAATGTGGGGGTCCCATACTCACCCCTCAGCCTCACCCAGCAAGACAGCTGTAGAAAACCATAAAGAAACGTTTGTCAAAGGCCCACAAATGGAGACAATGATGAAATATTCCCATACAGACCTATACAGTGATATCACAGCAGGTCTTGCAGTTGCAGTAAGGCACTGAAGGGTGAGACATCTGAAACCCAAATGTTTGCCATTAGAATCTAACCTGTGGTCTTTAGTGATATGCCTATAGTCTCCAAGACAGGCACCATACTATGCTAAATGAAACTAAAATGTAAAGGAAACATCAGCACAGTCTGTGCAAATGTGTACAGCTGACAGGTGTCCCCCCCCCCACACACACACCCATGTTCTCATAGAAATGTAGTAACAGTAATGTTTTAGGATATAAGCAGCAGAGCACACATTCCCAGGGCTGTCCCAATCAACTTGATAACTTGTTGCATATCCACAATATGCAGGGGTCAATGAGCTAGATATATGTGTGTGGTCAATACTGTCAGTATGTGGTCTGCACTTACTCCTGGCTGTCGTGTCTTAGTGGCCTAGGTACAGTACTGTGGTTGACAGGGTCCATGTTCTAAGAACTGCAGTGCCAAATATTCTGCATGTTAAATACAGCTATGGTAGGAGTTGTACACAGGGTCCAGATGTAATATCTGTTACTGAAGGAAAGCTGGACAGGTCAGGGACAGGGGGCCACACATATGGACAGCACACAGCTCAGACTAACCTACACAGTCCCTAGCATACCCTTCAACTATACAGACATTTTGCAGAATGTCCAGAGGTTTGCATCATATTTATGGTCTCTTTGCCATGAAATCATGGTTGTCTGGCAAATCAGTGGCAAATCACAAAAGACTAAAGTCAGAAAGTAATGACAGATTGTAGTTTCGGACTTCATACCCTTAAGGAAAATGCATGCTAATGCAAAACCTGTTACTGTATCACCTTTCTAGGTTTGTAAGGCCAGTAGTTAACAATGGTCCCTATATGTAGTCCTTTGTCCCCAAATTACATATGGCTTTGTCCAGATGTCTGGCTCTAAATAGTCGGGAGGTATGAGGCCTAGGAGGACAGCAGGTACCTGGAGGTCAATGTACAGCCAGCTCATAAAAGGCTGCCAATGTACTGCATCAGCACTGACAACATGTCACTGGCCAACATCCATACATGACAGGGTGTCACAGAAGGAGCACAAGTATGCTTTGTATATCTGTTCTGCTTGTCCTAACATTGCATTTCCCTGCCAAATATTTGCAAAACAAAAAAGGGTCATGTCAAAACATCAGTGGCAGACCGTGGAGAAGCAGATGTCATACCCATAACAGAAAGCAAGCAAATACCAAACTGGTGTCTCAACTGTCTATGTTTGGCAGAACAGTAGTAACACCCTTTCCCCATGTGTGTGCCTTTGTCTGACTGTCATATGTGGGCCTGTCCAGATGTCATTCTGTGATGGTCTGACAGCTAGGCCAACATGTAGCCTCGTAATAATATATAGCAACACAAACCATCTGAGAACCACAGCAGATGTAGTGCTGTAATGATGGACAACCTGCTAAACAGGAAAATTCAGAGGTGTGAAGTCCACAACCTTGTGTGTGATGTTACAGTATTACCCTGCTCACATCAGAAATTCAAATATATAACAGCAGCCACTGTGGGCCTGTGACTGGACTACAGAAGGACAAAGAGACACACATAAAGGGAAGGGGAATTACTGGCCAGATGAATGGAGAATGTGCACACCAGAACCAATTGTGCAGTAACATAAGTGCCATGCAGTGTATGGAGTCAGTAAACATCACCTGCAAATACACAGCACACACCCAAGTAAGTGGAGGTCTGCAACAAAACAAAAACCCAAACAAAGGACACCTCAGAGGCAAACATACATAAGAACTCCACAAATGTACACACCATGGACCATGCAGACTCCACACACCAGGGTCTTGCAAACACTAAGGCCTTACCCCAAACACCTTCTCAACACAGATAGGCTAACAGCACTGCCCTCTACCCCATTCCAAACACATTCTGCTGAGGTGAGCCCTGTCTGGCATACAAAGCAATAAAGACCCTGCCTTGATGGGACTGTCACACATCTGGAAGTCAAGGCCCATTTGATCAACCTGTAGACGCAGAATCAACCTGGTCTGTGATATCAGTATCAGCATGTTGGTGTGACAGATATGTGTACCACACACTCCCACATCTGTGGAATACACTCCCTGTCCACATCAAGCCAAGTGCCTCAATACCCCTAGTGATGTGCTCCCTGTATAAGTGCATGGGAAAAACAAAATACAGTCCTGTGATTCCACCTGTATCCCTGCTGGACAGGGGCGCCATGTGCTGACATTGCCTAACATGGGCTACCCTCCTGTCTACATGGGTTATAAGGTGTTCAGGGCCAATACCCTACTGATGTGATATCAACCTATCAACCTATACACAACTGTCTGTCAGTGGTTCACCACATTACTCTGTACTGCTCTGCCACTGACATACCCGGAAGTCACACAGTGCTATGAGGAATATACTATACATATAATGGACATTTCTGCACAGTACAATGCACTCTGTACCCATACCTCTCAACCTCTGACACCAAGACATCTGGGCAAGGTCATAAATAAAAGTGGGACAAAGGCCAATGATAGGCACATGTTGTAAATATTGCTCCTGCAAACTGAGAAAGTTGGTAGAATAACAAGTTTTTTTATTAACAGGAAATGTCTGAAGGTTATGAAGTCTGAAACACTAATGTCCGTCATTAGTTTGTAACATCAGTCTTTCATTATTTGCAACTATCTTGCCATAAAAACATAAGTTTATGTAGACTGGACGAAACATCTAGACAAACCCCTGGACAATCTGCCAAAAACTATACACTTGAGAGGTATGGACCAGAATATGACTTTTCAGGTAAGAAGAATACCACACAAGCAGGAGATCCCCAGCCCGTATATCACCAAGTTGCTGAACTGTTTACACAGCTTCATCAATCAACTGGCTGTAGTCACACCTCTCAACTGGCCTTTTTGAGCAAGAATGTCTATAGTTGGGCTCATAATATTGGTCTGTGCATAATACATCTTGTATTCCTCTGGTAAAGCACAGTGATGATCTGAGAATGTCTGTCACTAGGTAATGACACAATACACTCCAGTGTCAGACTTAAGATATGTCAGAAAATGTCTGCAAAAAAACAAACCCTGTACATCTAGCATCTTCCTGTTTACTGTTGAGAGGTATGGCTGTAGCACACAAAACCCTGGACCAGAGTACAACTATCTCTAGACTGGAGTCTCACTCTTACTATAGAAGGTCATACCGGGCATGCTCCTACACTTACAGAATCGCAGCCCATGTCAGAACCCACACTGGACTATATAACTGTATTGTGCATATACGTCTTTGCGTACAGGCAGCTATGTACACCTTAAATGTCTCTACACACACCCATCAGGCAGGATTACCCTCAGCTAGCTGTAGGTGGCCCAGTTGTGATATATCTGCATCTGTTGCATGTGATACACAGACATATATATGGGCAACATAGAACAATATGTCCAGCATACACATACATAGAAATGGGGAAGAGAGAGACAGATAGTGATATATATATATATATATATATATATATATATATATATATATATATATATATATATATATATAGAGAGAGAGAGAGACAGGGAGACACACACAGAGAGTGAGTCATACACAGGGATACCCTGAATGGCATAGAGTGGTGTCCTGCTGTGGACAGTGGCATACAGGTCATAACAAGTCACACTTGCCAGCATGAAGGTGAACTCCATTGTATAATTTTAATGAGGTGGGGGTTATAATATCACATCACCTGACTGTGTGTGTGTGTGTGTGTGTGTGTGTGTGTGTGTGTGTGTGTGTGTGTGTGTGTGTGTGTGTGTGTGTGTGTGTGTGTTTGTGTGTGTAGGTTTAAGTATTAAGAGGCTGTTACCACTCAGTACACTTTCCATTCCCCTACTTCACAAGATTTGCTGATGTAATTCACTTTAGAAGTACCATCGGACACCTGTCAGTCTTGTAAGCTCTGTAGCATGTGCGATAACTATGTAACACTATAGTACAAATAACTGGATAGATAGGGGTGTTTGTAGGTGAAACAGTTTTAGGCCACTCCCACCCAGGACTCTTCCCAGCTCCCTAC